>NC_135214.1:27433988-27738988 GCF_052324685.1 Brachyhypopomus gauderio | reverse complement strand
AATTGTTACATTAGAGTTTCTTTTGTACAGTTTGAACAATTTAACAGTACACTACAAGGAACTGAAATAAGTTTTTTAGGGTTGAAGTCAGAGACTCATAAGGGATTAAGATCATGGAGTTATGCGCTGGCTATGCAAGCAGCATCAGCAGAGGAAAAGATGTTCTTAGATGTTCTTAGATGTTCTTAGATATATTTGAAAGATACATGTAATTAGGCACAGTGTCCATAAAGGACACAACAGCCCAGGCATGGTAACCTCTGAAACGGTGTTATGGTAAGAACACCTGCCCGTTAAGCTCTATCCCACAAACCCAAACGTGCCATTAAGCGATGTGAGGAGCATTTTGTATTCTTTATGGGCCTATATTTCAGCAGATAGATTTTTTTAAACCACCCATATGTTATTTTCAACTACCATCAGACAAGTAGAGGGCTGTGGCAATCAGTTTCGCGGTCCGCTGACGAATACCAGTGTGGCTGATACTGTCCTACATTCCTTGGAAAGCTTCCCCAAAAAACCTGTGGACTCAGTAGTGAGAAGAGCAGGCGGAGATCCACGGAGCAGGGACCTGATAGAAACAGTGATGGATTCCAGTTATTAGCAGATCAAAAAGATGGATGGCGCTACGCTCCACCCAATCAACATCATCATCTAGATCTATTTAAAGATAGTGCTTGTGCTAATCAACTTATTTAGGCTCCTGATAATATCAGAGGCCTAGAATTATTTGCTGTACAGGGCCTCATCACCTCGCTGCTGATCGATAAAATCGCTTGAGCCAGTGCAAACGCAGGTAAGTAATGACCATGCCGGTCATTAATATTATTTAACACTCTTCACGCTGGACTTAATGAAGAAGAAAAACTGTGTGTTCTGTAAAGCCCACCTCAGCCCACGCCTCCAGAAGCGATCTGCTCCGAAACGTACTGCTATACAAAATCTAGGGGCTGGTGTTGCATTAATGGACCCAGAACATTTTAAATACCGGATGGCCCGAATGGAGCCTCAGTTAGTAGGTAATAATACGCCATTATCAAGGTCTGTTTGGGTTCATTGGCACTAAGTTGTGTATGCATGGGTGCTCAGACTGCAACTCTGAAATCTTGTGCAGAATTATACAATAGCAATCAGGACAGCATGTAGTGCACCTGTGGTGAACATCACTGCTCATTACATTTGAACCTGGACATTGGAAACTCAGACGCCTATTACTTTATTACGTATGTTCAATGACGTAATGACAAGATTTAAAAACAAATAAAACTGAGCACTAAACACATTTCCACGTCATGTTGTTATGGTTACATAAGACAGTTGAGAGTGTGGAAGAACACACTAGTGCCACACCATGACCTTGGAAAACATGAAGTACAACATTTTAATTTTAAGTCTCTTACCCATTTAGTCAAGTTGTGCTCACATAACAAAAATGGAATTTCATGTATTATCTCTGTCAGTGTTCGACCTGTATCTATGAATTCTGAGACTGTTTTTAAATGTATAAACATGGTTGCCAAACTGTTACTGAATTATGGATCAGCAGCCAGTTATTTCAAGACATATGGCCCAGGAGGCCATAAATTCAATATTTCAGACGAACACTTTACAAATCGTAAAACTGCTTTTCTTTCCTCTTTTTCTTTTTTCTTTTTTACCTCAGGCCCATCCCAAGGTCTGGACCACTTGGACAGGTAGCCAGACCCAATGGCAGTCATTAACAATGGCTGGGCCTGAATGAAGACAAACTGGATGCGAGGCTAGTTTCCAGTAGAGCTAAGCTGCTTACAAGATAAATACTCGAAGGGTGACCCTTCAGCCCATGATGAACAACCCCTCATGCTCCAGGTAGCCTCTCACTACCACCTCACAGCAGACTGAGAAGGGGGTAGATGTGTTTCCAGCTGCCTGGAAAGATCCAGTGCTCTAGTACAGGAGACTGGAGGCTTCCTGATAAGAAAGTAAAATGTAAAATGTAAAACAATAATAATAACAATGTCAACTTCCAACAATCAATCTGGAGTCACATGAAGTTGTATGAAAAGCACAAGATGAAGATTTATTTGCAGGTTGTTTCATATAAATATGTAATAACAAAGTGGCAATGTAGTGTATATTGTAATGTTCATGTCATAACCAAGTCAAAGCAAGCTTTCATGGATGATCCCTGATTTACAAAGGTACTGAAATGATGTCTCAGTGCTAATGTAGTTCTCAATCTTTTTGTGCTTCCTATGTTACATATTATTTCTGAAACCACACCCAAAATATTTACAAAATTATTCTATGATCAGGCCTTCAGGTAATTTGGAAGAAGAAAAAAGACCAGAATATGGGCAAGACCATAATTACAGACCAACAGAAAGAATGCAGACCAGTCACTGTTTCCTTCTCTTCTTACACAAAAGGCACATGACACTGTATGTAGGCTGTCCCAACAGTGGGACCAAGGTCAACATAGGGTCCATTGGCCATCCTAATTACAACGAAAAAACATGCAGCTCAACCACCCTGGGGGTTAAGAGGTCAGAGGTCAAGCAAGGGGGGATGGGAAGGAGGAGATTGGGTGCTGAAAAAAAATCAAGTTTTGTACCGACTTGGATCTAAGAGGATCATGGGAATAACGTTCATTCTACAAATTCACTTACGACTTGACTCTCAGCAGTCACATTATATATGCAAAAAGATGTTGTGGTGCTAATGTGATTATGTAACACCAGAATGAACTACAACAATATGGCATTTTACAAAAATGACAAGATTCTATATTGCAAATATTTTAAAAACCTTCTCTATATATGGTCTGGAAAATATCTCTTGATTAATAAGTTTAATGATATTAATATCAATGTTAATTTTATATCTTGATTAATAATGTTTATCCTAATTAGGAAATACTTTTCTTTTGGCATTATGGTTTATAGCATAGTTGGTCCAGAAAGCAAAAAACAGCATGACTCTTGTACCAACACTCTCAAACACGTAACTCATTCCATGTCAACACAGCAAACAGTTGCAGTTTGTGTCTAACAGACTCGTGCGGCAGCCGAATCAGGACACAGTCTGTCATCTTTTTAAAGGACTCCTATCATACTCGTTAGGTAAGCCTCTTGAAAAATCAACTTGTCTTCCATTTTGAGCGTGAAATAAAAGAAAATGTTTTTTTTAGTGTTCTTCTTCTGCACTACATCCAAAAATAAGTCGATGGTAAAGGTCTCTGCAGCTTGTAGCCTCCTAGCCCTTAACCTTTCCCAAAGTTGTAGATGAAATGTCAGCGCCAGACCCTCAGGTATAAGTTAGAGGCCTAACTGGACAGCACCATGGTATGAATCACTGTCATTCTAAATGTAGAATCAGCAATTCCAGAGCCATCCTATCTGGAAATGTAGAGGGGGAGTAAGAACTGCTCCAGGAGCCTTGCTATTGATTTTTTCCTCCAAACAAAGAGACTTTCTCGAATACATGATACATCATAATCATGCAATTTGTACCTTTGCGTCAACAGACGAGCAGGACGGATTCAACAAAGAAGCTGACCTGTAAAAGTAAGGGCAGCTTTTACTAGCTAATAAAAAAAAACAAACAAGTGAAAAAAAACATTGCTTCTTGATCTATGATATGGGTGATATGCAGGGAGGAAAACAAAATAGAAACGAAAACTTCCATCATGCCATTATGCCATCATGCCCATATATGGCAATTACTGAAATGGCCATAATGCAAAATGTTGCATCTGTATGTGACGTGACTATCAAAACAAAAACTAACGGTCAACACTTTCTAAACTTACACTATACTACAACATTTTAATGATTTTAAGTGCTGCCAATGGCTGATTATGTATCCCTGTCACAGAACTCCCTTAGAGAGACACAGAGAGAAAGAGCATTTCAATCTGCAGTGATAATGCTGGCTCTTATAAAGTCTATCTGTAAGGCAAGAGACAGACAGAGGGAGAGAGAGAGAGAGAGAGAGAGAAAGAGAGAGATCCACTCACATGCTTCTCCACTGTCTGATTCTCTCTCTCTCCTCACCCAGTGGAGCCCGCGGCGGGTGCCACACTGCATCACTACCAGTTTGCCTCCCTTTTCCCGGACAGTCTGAAACACTTTTCCTGATCTCTTTCATCTTGATGTATTGTCAATATATGGATCGTCGTCCTCTCTAATTCAGTGAAAAAATCTAGTTTTCCATTAGTCTCTGCCTTTCTAATTTTCGCCACCGCTTTGCCACGTGTAATTATTAAAGGCAGATTCAAGAAAGCAATTACTGAACTACCGTTTGTATCTTTGAAATCTTAATAAGTAGCAAGAACTTGTGCTGGGAGACCCCAATACAATTCAAAAAGTCTCTCCATTTTCTCAGGACGAGAGTCTGGAGGGTGTGTGTGTGTGTGTGTGTGTGTGTGTGTGTGTGTGTGTGTGTGTGTGTGTGTGGGTGCGTGCGTGCGTGTGTGTGTGTGACAGTAGAAGTGTAAGCTCAGTGTCAGTTATATTTAAGTAAAATGAAAAAAATATGAAAAGTTAAAGCAAAAAACAAGTCTTACAAACTTAAAGTGACCATAATGTGTATTAAATATGTCTATCAATTACAAAATATGAAAAATTCACAAATTGTTGTATATAGCTATTTGTGTATGTAGGCGTGTTTAAAACTTATCTGAAAAGTCATAATTGTCAGAAAGTCATAATTGTTATGTATTTAAAACTCAAAATGCTTCTTAAAATATTGTTGTTTTTTATAATGTAGTCATCAGTCACATGAAACATTTGTGATAAATCATACATAATAAAATAATAAACCTCAGGAGCTCCGATCCATTCACACCGCCAATGTCACAGAGGTCCTCTGATGTTGACAGGTTTGTCATTGCAAAAGGGTTATTGCCTTTTAAAAGAAAGAATAAAGTGATACAGACATCAGTAAGATATTAACATTATCATATAGCTTATATAAGTTCATTAATATACCATTTACAATAATAAAACCTCATTTCAATATACCACAATGTAATTTCAATGTAAAGAAGTGTGTCTCTTACCTGTAATATTATTCAGGACAAGATCCTTGAAGTGGCCATCATCTGTTTTATTGCTGATGGGCTTTTTCCCCTATTCCAACGTTGCAAAGGGAAAACTGTCAAGCTAGTTTCTGACATGCATTTGCATTCTTCAATGACAAGTGACACCAGTGAAAGGCCACAGAAAACTGTTTATTGATCACTGTAAAACTATTCATTGGAGCAGATAAGGTTATATCTAAAGGGGGCTGGTAACAAAGAGGGGCTGCGTTCAGCAGGGCTCTGCTTTAAGGACACAATTTCATTACATCATGCCACGATCATGCCACTCGTAGTTATACTGCTCTAAAGATCTCCCTGATTGGTTTGTATGGGTGTTGATGGGAGCAGGGCTTGTGTTCATCAGGCCTATTAAGTGCTCAGTGCAGACATTCATAATCCCTTGCATGCTAAACGCCGGGGGTGTCACTGCGCGTTTACGGGGCGAGGAGCCGGAACACGGCTGCCTAATGAAATGGGAAGAACTTGCAGGCCAAGCTATTTGACACTGCCAGCTGTCCCTACCCCCTTCTTGCAATTACATCAATTCCCATTGCAATTCTGACCTTTCCCTTCAGAGAACAAAAGAAATAGGCAAGGATCTCTCCATTTAGGGCATCGAGTGGGGAAAGTTAGAGGATGATGACTTTTTCCTCGACTTTTCGCCCCCACAAAAGGGGCTTAAATATGAGTAAGAGTTGATGGGATTTTATTTCTGGCCTGCTAAAGCTATTGTGCTCTTTTACATGAATTTAGATGGGACCCTCTTGAACAAATTGCCAAAATATGCATTTGTTGATATATATGGTAGCCTACAGTATATGATAATCTGTCAATGTTTTAATTGTCATTGGGATTTGTATCCTGCATGGTTAATATTATGAAGCAAAAATCATCCACTGAAAGATTACTTCACAGTGACGACCTGAGCCTATGCTAATGGTAGCGTTTGGGTTCAAACCCCAGCTGTAAGTTATGCCACGTATGACCAAGAGTATTGAATAAAATATCACTCTCTTTTAAAATGTGCATTTGCACGACTCTGTTGTAACTGCTTGCTTGCCTTAAACATTCATTGTACAATTTTATTTTAGCCATCATGAAACGAGTCCTATGCGCATGGCTTTTATTCAACTAATAGAAACGTCATTGTTCCACCAATCCAGCAGGTTTCTGCCTAAAATCCTGATCTCATCTGACAGGACAGGCTGCTGCCTACGACAAATCCCACAGTAAATTTACATGGTGGCAGAAGGATTGAACGGAGGCATTTGCATACATAAATCTATTGGCAATGTGACATTAATCAATGATTCCCCATTCCTGCAAGCTGGGATGCTGACTCGTGACCAGTGCATTATCGGTTCTGATGGGCCTTTTATGAACTGTGACAGTTCTCTGTCACCTGTTTATGGCACTAAACAGCAGATAATCATTCTGTTTACTCCCTGCATGTTCTGTGCATGACTGTAGTATTCATTTGAGAATTTAAGAATGGCATTGCCGGGGATGTGGTTGATTTATTTCACAGTGCTTTTAAAAGGTTGATGTGTTAATATGAGTTAGTATGATTTATTATATTTTTTAAGTTGCAGATTGCACTTAAGCTCCACCATTCAGGCAGAACGATTAGCACTAAAAACATGAAATGAAAACATTTTAATTAAAATGATAATAAATATCAACTAATTTGTATTGAGACAAACGGACACATTGAGGAAGCGAGAAATTCAAAAGCAGACATGAAACTCTTTTGAGAAAAATTCTTCAGGATGTCTTGTAAAAGCCTGACTTTCACATCCCATGTCCCGAAAATAAAAGTGGGACAGAGCCCGGGTTCACTGATCACGTATCTGTTCCTCACGCAGCAGCACATGCAGACCGAGTCATCTTTTGATCTTTGGGTAGAAGTATATTAACAAGGCACATAAGAAGTCGTGACCTTCTCATTTCCAAATGTACCCTGAAAAGAGTGCAGTAGTTACCCACCGGGATGGTATCAGGCCGTCTGCATTTAACCAGAAGCAGCGCGTTTTACCCTTACAACCACAGTGCCACTTATCTCATCTGCTTTCCTCTCGTCTGTACAATGCCCCTGACTTGAAAGGGCCACCATGAGAAGACCTGGGTGAGCAGTATGGACTCCCACAACCCTGCAGTGGCTGCAGGAATCATTTCTCTTTAGGAGCATGAGGTGAGCAGACGCAGGATCATCCAGGAGCTCAGCAAACTCCACCATCTCCAGATAAGGGAAATGAATTAACACCCTCCTGCAGCACAGGGCTCCTCTGCCTTATCTCCTAGTTCTTCAACACTGTGAACTTCAAATTTGCTAAATCAGGAAACTAACCAATAATATTGTTCTGCGAAAAGAAAGTTTGTATTTAGGTATGAGGTACAACATCTCACACACAATTTCTGCTGCACGTTTTGGTAGGACTGTGCAAAAATTTACAGGTCAACCATGTAAGGAGAACAGAACTCCTAAGCAGCAGATAACACACAAGAATTACACACACATTTTTCTACAATACCTTGGACTGGCTGATAATAATATAGCTTATATTAATATATACATATCATACATTATTACATACATGCATACATGTGTACATGCACAAAATAAATACATAAATATTATCATTAATTAAATATATTGCTATAAATGTTTATTACTACAGAATAGTGTAGTAGAAGCATTTGAATGGGTTTCTCCAGAAGAAGCACATTTTATTACAAGTATTCTGAAACAACCATAAAAAAACTCATATTTTTGAAATATTTCTTGTGTGATTATAACTTCACCATTACACATTCATTTCAGTAACAAAGTAGTCCTGACACTTGGTAATTGCTCAGTGTTGATACAGGCACAGAAGGGAGAAATGCCCCACATGTCCAGATCTGCAGACCCACTACAAACTGAGGCTTCACATTTACAAGCAAATGATGTATTTGTTTCAGTGGGGCTGGCAGTGGTGTGCATGACAAAACGGTGCAATTTCAGCACTGTCGCAAAAGCAAAGCGAAATTTGTCTCACGCTGGCAAGCACCTAGTTTCCAGTTCCACTCGCACTTCCCAGATTTGAATCGCCAGGGGTCCAGAGGCCCTTTGGTTGACAGGGCACAAATAATTACAGCTCTCTCTCTTCATTGTAATCCATTATATTGCTCTTCTTATCTGTGAGGCCTGGGTTGCACTTGATCAAGTAAGGTCACTGTGTTTTGACCATAACACAACATAACACTGCTATTTGGAGATATGGTAAATAAAACCTGGCAGAAGTGGCAAGTCTGTATTTTATCTTTTTTTTTTACCAACACAGTACAAAATGTAGGCCCGCCAAAACTAAATTAAAGGCCTGCCTTGAAATTCACATGCTAAGGTCATTTGTATAACCGCAAGTTTCTGTACTCCACTGATGCACTGACACTAAATGTATCCAAATGAGGTTTGGGAGAATGGAGAACTAATCAGCACATGCAGTGTTTATCCTGTAGGGGGCGTTTTGGTACATGATATGGAGGCATGCAAATACAATTATTCAGTGAAGTATGCCTCTACTACATATTCAGGAGAATTTAATCTGTTGACCTTCGCCCTGGTCTCATATTAAGAAGGATGAGTGTTGAGGATAGTTACTAGGAAGTTCAAAGTGATCCAGTCTGTAACGTTTTGGGACAGCAATTCTAGAAAAAAATAGAATTTATATGAACACGTTCTGACATATTTAACATCAGAAGTGATACACTGCAACTCAAAGAAGAAATGATAGTGCTACCTGTTTGTGGCCAAACATCGAAGAACACTGCACCATTTAACAACACTGTATTGAACACATACATCACTTCTATTGAAAACACCTGCGTTTAAACACAGAATCTTGTCATCGCACATTTTCAGTAATGTCATTAGAGACATTTCCACGCTAGTCCTATTGGGGAGAGGAAGGAGGCCAGTGCTCATAATGATATCCTGCACCGAGTGGCTTGCGCAGAGATACACTACCCTTATGCACCATCCAACTTTGACAGCTTGTCAATATGACAAAGACAATGCAAAGGAACGTGGACTAGAGTTTTTGACAGCACTTTAGAGATGTATATGCAAAGTGATGAAGCACTTGACAGGACTTGCCGGACAGTTTCATTGCTCAGTTCACACATTTTTAAAGCTGTGATGTAGTACCCTTCAAGATTTAAAGTGCAAATGAGAGTCTCACTATTACAAGAACCACATTTTCATTTTGAGACACAGAAATTTGTCAGACGTGGTCTTTTCTTTTTGAAGAAGAGTCTGAGGTAATCTTGTGTCCTGCCAGGTCTAGTTCAGCTAAATATTTCCTGAAATGACTGTGGTGCATTTCTATGAAAAAACGCTTCAAGCAGAGACATGAGCAATAAAAGACAAAATACATATGTAATACTGAAGTACATTCCTTTATTAGAATCTCAGCATTGTGGCACAGGAATGTAAAGTAAAAAATTCATGAATTAAAAAAATCTGTTATAACATTGCTTTAAAACAAAGAATCAACTAAGACTTTTCATATTCAAAATTTTCAGGCTAAGAGGCAAAATAAAAATATATATGTATGTGTATATAGCTGCAAGCATTGATTCTGGGGCCCAAGCACTACAGCACTTTGTGTAGCAAACAAGTGGCAAACAAGAAACAAAATAGGTGTTGAACAAAACATGCTCAGTCTGTTTGGTTGACAGAAATTTGATGTTAAAACTGTCGAAATATAAAAATTAAACACATTTCATCCAAAGGCTGTCCCCTTTCAGATCATCGCCCATGGATGAAGGAATATGACGAATTTCAATCCATTCTGCTTTGCTTTCAAGTGTTGGCAAACGATTGAACACTGAACAAAAGGAGTTACAACCCCAGTGGTGCTTGGACCCCTTTAAAGACAGAGCAGTAGTGTATCAATAAGCATGTGCCATACCTCATACTACTGCCCAACTTTCTTTCATGAGAAGAAAACAAAAGACAGAAGTGCTTTTCTTAAGACACCAAAAAGGTAAAAAGTAGGGACGGAGCAATTAAAAGATTCATAGTGTTTTTATTAGAGTGGTATAAGTTCTCATTATGTCCGTGCATCTTTTTCCCCCTTTTTCTTTTGCATGATTATGATGTACATTACACAAACATTGTGAACACCAGTCCCAGTCATTTCCACGGGGCTCTTATGCTATAGCTTTGGCCTCAGGCAGGAATGCTTCCCAGTATTTTATCAGCTGTAAAACGAGAAAGGAAAATCATATTAGTTATCATATTGGAAAATATTTACATTTTGCATACAGGTACAGCACAAAAAGAACACATACCTGCTGCTGTGTATGTACTAGCGACTCTAAATATTTGATGATGACAAGTTTGAAATCCTTCACTCTTTGTTTCTATTAGGAGAAATAGAAAGTTCAGACCAGTTCAAATGATCACGGTACACAAAATGGTTGAGTCACTTTAAAACAAAGGCACATAGCACGATTCTTCAAAGTACGGTTTTAATTTTTTGTTTCTTGAAGCAGAGCGGAAAGTATCCCAAAGCGGAGCCGTCACGCTTTCACAAAAGCAGAAAGCACAACGTGCCAACTCGCCTCGAATCTCCCCACTTCTTGACGAATGTTTTTGGATATCTGCTCGAAATCTCTCTCTCCCTGCTGTACTTTAGTCTCCCACTGGAACAAGAGTCAGACAGACAAGAAAACCATCACGCTGTCAGACAGACTGGACCGTGTGACTAAAGTGGCATGTCTTAGTAGGAGATCCCACTGGAACAAGAGTCAGACAGACAGGAAAACCATCACGCTGTCAGACAGACTGGACCGTGTGACTAAAGTGGCATGTCTTAGTAGGAGATCCCACTGGAACAAGAGTCAGACAGACAGGAAAACCATCACGCTGTCAGACAGACTGGACCGTGTGACTAAAGTGGCATGTCTTAGTAGGAGATCCCACTGGAACAAGAGTCAGACAGACAGGAAAACCATCACGCTGTCAGACAGACTGGACCGTGTGACTAAAGTGGCATGTCTTAGTAGGAGATTCCTGTTTTCTTGGATAGGAGAAAACAGAAAACAGCAGCAAAAAAAAAAAAAGAATGACATGGTATGATTTTTTTGTACTGTGAAATAAAATATTTCAAATGTACAATGAGAATTTTCTATCAAAGCATGGCAAACTGTAAGAAAACCACACAATGAATGACATTTTATGTTTTTGTATGCAACAAGCTATGTGGCTAGCTTCACAAAAGCAGTATTATTTAGCAATACTTGATGGTAATTATGTAGCAATACGTAATGTACATTTATGATACAGAATGTGGCTAATGCCTAAAGCATCACAGTAAAAAGACCAAATAACACTGAGAAAACTGGATGTCCTGAGATCTTACAATATTCTGAAGAAAATGAGACTGTATTAAAATTACAAGACTAACAACATATGGCATGAAAACCTCAGCTATAAACAAACCTGAGAACTGTAGATTTAAAATAGTGCACACGTGGCCAGTATCATGTATCAACAAACAAATAATAGGATAAAAACAATAGACATTACTATTTAGATTCAATGGTTATTGGAATGATCATCTAGTCAGCCAATATTTGATGCCCCGAATAACAAACATGGAACAAACTAAAACAAGCAGAGTTGATCAACCCACAGTCCTTTTGGTTTGGGTTAGTTGATATCTGCTTACAACAATGTTCATTTACATGTTTCGTTGAAATGTTAAAGCACAACAAACACTGAATAAGTCATTATCAGCATGGGCATTTCTGACATACATTATACCAATGGGACACAAATGAAAAGACCATATGTGATGGGAGAAAGCAAATAAATAGATTAATGAAGCAAAATGGAAAAACAGAAACTTTGAGTCAAGGGTCCTACCTCCTCAATCTCCTTTGTGGGGCATGATGGGGAAAATGGCAAAATTAAGAGGCTGATAATGTTTTGTGGTTAAAGTAATCAATAACTTATGAACTCATCAATAGGAGTTGCAGTCTCTGAGGAGATATGAATGGACTAAAATAAGAGAAAAAGAGAACCCTTCAACTTCTACAGCAAGGTCTTCATTTAGGATGCTGGGAAACATGGCAACGTTTGAGCCATGGGCATGAGGCCCAAGCATTTCTATGGAGAGTTTAATAGGTAAATAGACCAAAGAGTACTGTTCTATTAAACTAGAGGACTGATTACGAGTTTCTTACATAGGAAACTTGGAGTGTTTTGTTTGTTTGTTTGTTTGTTTGAATGAGACGTGTTGTATCACCTCCTTGATCTCCTCCTTGGCTTGCTGGAGCTTGTCGGGTTTGTTGGCGAACTGCAGCTTCACCTCCGCCTCTCTCTTTCTCTGCAGCATGAGCTGGGCGTCCTGCCACTTGGACCACGTTTTCATTCGCTGGTCGAACACGCCCTGGCAGCACAGCGAGCACAACGTGTGAGTGTGACACGGGAGGCGCTCAGCTCTGGTCTTTGCTTTGCCCTTTTCTTTATCTCGATGCCTAGCGCAGGTCTCCTCGGCGACTTGTTCGGCGCGTTGGGAACCGTGGTCCTCCTAACTCACGCTCACCTTGACGGAGGTGATGAGGCGTACGTAGTCGCCGAGCAACTCTGCGAACAGGTAGAAGTCGGCGTAGGCCTGCTCCTGGTGCAGCTGGTCAATCTTCTCCTCCACCTCGGCCAACTGGGAAAGCGCGCGAGACAGAGCCGTGTGGTCCTCAGAGTTACCCAGCATGGCGGCGCTCTTCGCAAACGACGCAGTGTTGAACGATAACTCTGGGAACAAGTGAAGGGGCTTGGCAAGCTATTTCTTTGGGATAATACCAGCGCTGCTTTACGCAAGGGTTTTGTAAAAGTGCTTATTTGCATGTGAAAGTGCAACAGCTCTGCGGTTATCCCCATCACTGGGCTCTATGAGAGGAGTCTCACATTTACAACTGGTGCATTACACCATGCAGATCAGGACGGTGAAGAGTCATTTTACCTTTCCTGTGACACACCAGCGACTCCACGCTGGCATGCAGCTTTCGGAGCTGGATGTCCAAGTTCTCAAACTGCTGCTGTTTCTCCTCAAACCACTTTGTATAGAGAAAAAGTGTCAAAGAAAGGAGGACAGGGCAGTCAAAATGAATACAACAGCAGTCAAAGTCAAAGAACTATAAAAGTTACACATTACACCAAAAACATCTAGAAGAGTACACGGAGGCCCAGAAACACCCCCATGTCTCCAGTGCACACTAAGAACACAGGAAGGGTAGGAGACTCGTGCTTCCACGGTTCTCTCTCACACTACGGCAAAGGATCTTAGGATTCAAGCCAGAGCGCAGCTCATTAATTCGTCTCATTATTCAAGTCCAAAAATCAGCCCCTTACCGCATCCGATTCATTCATCTTGATTGTCATTTTGTTGACAGCGTCAGCCGCTTTGTTTACCATCCTCAATATTCCGGCCCCGCTCAGTGCCTGGGTGCTAACCGCTCGCGGCAGCTGGGATAAAATGACAAATAAGGGCAAACAAACCGGTTAACAGGCCGGGGCCCGGACCCAATCCCACGGGGGGCTTCACTCCCTCCTGCCCTAGCACCGGTCTCGGCCTGCACCAAGACAAGCCTGGGCTTTTCTCCACTCCCATACATTTCAAAGCTGGATCCAATTTAATGCATTTTGCCCCTGGAAAACTCTCAGAGGGTCGACGGGCAAAAATAGCCTTCAATTGGACTAGGTCCATTTAGCCTCTTACAGTCACTGGGGTCTTGCATTACAATTGCATTAATATAGTTTTTTAGATTTGCAGTAATGCCCCAGAAATTACCTAAGGGTTATTGACACCGTGTATAAATATTTCATCTGATGAAGTTAAAGGTGTGAACACTATCTAGAATAGGGAAAAACAGGGAAACTGGTTCAACAGAATTCACACTGTGGTGAACCATACAGATGTATTATGACTGTGGTACCTCTGTATTCTCCAGGAATTGTATGACGTCGGGATCTTTCAGAAGAGCGGGATGATTCACAGTTCTCATCAGGTATCTATTCAAATACCAAAATAAAGCTTTAAATAAAGTTGTACTCCTGTTCTAAATGCAGTACACTGTTATAGTATAATTAGATACCCCAGAAAAGCAAACAAAACAAAAAAGCTAAATATCACATTCTAATTATATTAATATTATAACATGCCTTGGAATATACTACATTAAATACTGCTGAACACTTTATGTGGCATGGCAACAACTGGCCAGTAGTATTTTAACCAATATAATTTTGATTCGCATGTTAACACACCAACAAAAACACTTATAAAGGACACCAGAGGTTAATTAAGATAACAAAAGCACACAATAAAAAAGGTCATTTACATAGTGTGAACCTCTGTGATGTCAGTATCGCAAAGGCCAATTATAACAATTATCAAACAAAACGAAATGTTAACGTTTCCTTCACGAAAAAAAAAAAAACTCCACAGCGTGCGAACTACAGCGCTCACTTCCCATGCTGCACCCATCCAACGTGAACCGCCCAGAAATTAAAAGCAGCGGCCATCAAGATTCAGTTCTTTAACGGATGAAGTGTATAAGCTGACATCCGAGATCCCCCCCACCCCACACCCGTCCAGGCCGCTGACCTTCCTGTCAGTCAGCGGGCTGATAAAAAGGGCAGAGAAATGTCAGCCCCTCACTTAACTTTAATTTTTATTCGATTCGTCAGTCGGCGCAAAACCAGGAGTGCAGCGGCGAGCGGGCCGGGAGGGAGCGGCGAGCGCGTGGCCACGCGAGAGCGCGGGAGAAACGCGCCCGAGCGCTGCTGCACGCGCTGACGGCGTCAAAGCCTCCCGAGCTCACCCATGATTATTTATCTAATACTTGTTGGTTAACCTTTCATCCACAAAAGACCAGAACAAGAATGCTCTTTTCACTTGAATCGTTCTCGTGTTAAAAAAAAATATATATATAAAGTTGCAGTCAAAACCAGACAAGGAGGTTGTGACCAGAGAGGAGGGGAAAATTGCACCTTGAGATTTTCTTCTTTTAAATTGAATCAAGGCTCTGATTGAATCGTGGTTTTTATATGTGGGTTTTGACTTTACCTTTGCAAGGCAGATCTTCTTTTTTCTACAAACTCTGCAGATGACAAATCCTCTTTTCCAACCTTGACCTTTGTCATTCCTGGAGAAGTTTTAACACACATTACATAAAATATTACAATGGCCAACTAGACCACATGACATGTTGCATCAGGTTTGGCCTTTGCAGTCAAATCTCCTGGTTTCCCTGTCATGCGCCTTCTTTCACAAACTCACCCACAATGCTTTTCTCTGGTGCTGGAGGAACGATGTACCCAATGTGCATGTACTTGGAGGCTAACTTGCTGTGCAAACCCAGGAAGTCACTAAATCTCCTTTTCACAGAAAATTCATTCTTGCTGAAAAGGTTCAGCGACGTCTAAAAGGACAGAAAGCTGCGTGTCAAGGTACGAGTTTGGCGTTATGAAAAAATGCTCCACTGTAAACACTCAAGAACGCATTCTCACCTTGGTTGTCACTTTGTATGCCATGTACGCATTCATTCCATCACCTTAAAAAGAAAATATAACAGGAATATAATCTTTTTTTTTTGCTTGGAGCAACCTCAAACACTCTCAAATTTCTCACAAGGTAAAGGCGAAGGTGAAGCTTGCTCAGTTGAATTGATTCTTTCAGCTCCAGTGGTGATGAGCTCCTACAACGTGTGCTACAACCTCCTGCTGCTGACTGAAAAATCATTCATTCATCTTCTGCTTTTAAACAAGGTGGAAGTAATGTAGAGTTGTTATTCACAATACTACCTTTTTTAATTGTGTACATATGTGTTTTTTTTCCTAAGCGTTCACACACGTAGTGCAGGAAACCTATTGTAATTATTGTTTGTTTTACATGGCTCTAAGACAAAGGTCTATGGCTATATAGTAAGTAAGCCCTGACTGCTGAACCTGTACTGAGAGAGCTAGAGACCAAATCCTTCAGCTGATAACATTTGAAAAGGTCTATTGATTTTACAACGTACAGCACCCTCCTGCAACTGAGCTACCCATACAGCGCGTTCTCAGGAGGCAAAAAGCCCCTACGGGTGCCCAAGTCCCTCTTTAAAAAAATGTTCCATTGGAAGGATGCAGAAAATGTTTCACAAAACACGCAACCGAAACCCACCCACTTTCTCAGGATCAGACACCATTATCTGCATATCAAAGGTGTCCCCATTCTCCTCCACGTCTTCATCCTGCAAAACATGACATCGTTTACCAGGAAGTGAGTTTGCATCTCGAGCAGGAATTAGACACAGGAAACAGGTTGGCATGTTAATAGAGGTGAGCAATAGGAAAGAAGACTGCAAACTCAACACAAACACGGAGAGTCTGAGAGATGAAACCAAAACAATAAGCCTTTCTGTTGACTGATCACTCTGTGTGTGTTGAAATAGCTGCAGTGCAACAATTTGTGGTGATTCCTGTTCATCATGTTCTTACTGCACCACACACGACAAAGACTTTAGTCAAACGAAAGAAAAGAATGAAACAATATTTATGTTTCTATATTTCTATTCACGCATTTTCTCAGGTTAACATATAACACATATATGTATATAACATAAATAACACAAATTCGTTTTCATTTTATGGGACAGAAAGTTGTCCTAAACCCAGAAAATCTACTGTAGTATTACTTTACTCAGCTGCCTAAGAATTTCAAAGCCACTTTAAAACTATAACACTTAAGATCATAAATATTTGATTTCTTTACACATACTGCATACATATTCAAATCCAACATTAACATTATAAGACAAAAGCTAGTAACGTGCTTTACCTCATCCAGAGATCTGTCAAACATGGAGGCTTCGCCTCTTGGGGTGATGATGACCGTAGGCGTGACCGGCGTGAGGGCCGGAGACGGGCCGTCAGACAGGATGGGCTCTCTCTCTGGACTGTCCAGCGATACCTCCTCCGTGGCTTCTTTAGTAAGAAAACAACGAATCAAATGGAGCAGACACAACATATTGATCAGAAATACTTTACAGTATATGTACAGCCCTGCTGATGTTCTCAAGAGTTCTCATGTTATTTGTTTTACAATTATTGGGCCGACAGAGAACCAAGTATGGAAGTAAGATGAAGCTTCATGCAGTAGACGGTCTACATCGCGCTAATCTGTGCTATCAGATCTCTCCTACCACATCCATCACACCTTTTCTGGGCTCAGCAACTCAAACTACTGGGATGCAGCAACTCAAACTACATCATCTCACAAACCCTGTGTTTAACCACTAATTACATACCAGCAAAAAGGTCCTCTTGGTCATCCTCTAATAATATTTCTTGTTTGGGTCCATTGGAGTTTGTGCTGATGTCTTCTGCAGGCAGACAGGCCGGCTCTGGGGTTGTCGGGCTGGGCTGAAAAAATAACAGAATTTGGATGAATATTCAGATTTGTGTATTTCACTTCTGGGCTGTACAACTACAGAGTGACAAAACCTCAGAATTAGTGAAAGTGCGTATCATTACTAAATATTCAAATCATTTTTACAGGGGCATGTGCAAGTTCTGGAAACTGCCACACAAATAAGCAGCTTCCAAACTTTCAGGACTGTATATTCATGAGGTTCCAACCTTTCAGGACTGTATATTCATGAGGTTCCAACCATTCAGGACTGTATATTCATGAGGTTCCAACCATTCAGGACTGTATAATCATGAGGTTCCAACCATTCAGGACTGTATATTCATGAGGTTCCAACCATTCAGGACTGTATATTCATGAGGTTCCAACCATTCAGGGCTGTATGTTCATGAGGTTAGCCAAAGTACAACGCAAAGCAATCCGTCACAGACCCTACAGTACTACATTCTCCTGACATATCAAATTACATGTATAAAAAAAGGCTATTTTGTTGCTTTGGCTAAAAGCTTTACTTATATAAACCTATTCTGTAAACCAACTAATAATCACTACAACCACCACCACCACCATTATTATTATTATTATTATTATTATTATAGCTGTCATTGTTATTTGGTACAATTGTCTGAACCACTGTCATTCTGTGTGGTCAGCATAGTGCTCTATGTAAAAGAAAAACGTAGCAGAGGATGAAGGGGAGGGCAGGATAAGCTTCTTCCATGAAATGTGCAGCAAAAGTCCTTTCCGTGGAATCTCAACAACCCAGATTTTGTAAAAGCTTGTGCAATAATAGTCATTCTGCTGAAACTAACCAAAACCCATAACTGAAATGTAATGTGGTTGTTTCTGAATATAACATGTCTTGAGAAATATAAACCATTATACTTAATCTGTAGTTATAGAGCTATTCACCCTTAGCCTCATGTAGTCATAAGCCTATGACTACATAATTACCTACAAGTAATAGATATATGATATTAACTACATACACCTTTAACGACAGCTTTCTCAAATTAGTCATGTTACATTTAAATGTTAGCCATGGACACTCTGTAGCGGTTAATTACATAACATAGGGTGAGGGGGTCGGTTAATGTTTACTCTCAATTTCCAACAGTGTGAAAGAGAACGTGATTGCAACAAACATTCCCTAATATAAAATGTTGACAAGCAAGACCTAGGATCAGAACTTCAGAATTAACCAGAAAACATCCCTCGCACCTCTGAACCCCACTCCTTTTCCTTCCTTCCTTCCTCATTTCTCAGATTCAAAAATGCTGTGGTAGCAAAATCAGAATGACTGGCAACCCAAATTATATCTGGTCCATCTCAACTGAAAGACGGTCACATGTGTAGTGCCACTTGAGAGAAAGAAACTACAGAACAGTTAAATTTATGGAAGGGCAATGTAAGGTTACAGTATGTTATCAGGCATGCATACAAACACTGACTTAAAAAAAGACTACTAAAGCTGTTTTCAAGGCACTGAAAGTTAGAGATATAAGAACAAACACCAAAGTTCACAGAGTGAAAGAGTGGGGAAAAAAAAACTGGCAATTCATTTTCCAGATGTCATATGTTCAGTCTGCCTTCTGGAAATCTGGAAGCCTTTGCTTGAACCATAAGGAGTTAAACTAGGATTAAGCATATTGTTGATACGTATTACTTTCTAATATGACTATTATAATATTTTGCAATAAAAATAAATGGGCCATTTCTAATTAATGGGCTGTCCAGTCAAAACTTTTAAGGAAATCCTCATCTGCACCCAGTCTGTCTGTCTACGTAACACTATATTTTGTGTTTCTGCGTTAATCGAGTGCAGCGGGGACGTTCAGTTGAGGCCTACGCATGCGCAGTAAAATATTTGTAGGCTAATGCATTTCAATGAAATGTTATTGACTAAACTGCAATTGCACAACATCTTGTTTGCGGATCAAAAAGACCGAACAAATTAACACTGAAACTCAAATCTACAGTTGCAGGGAGAGTTTCCAAGCACCTGACACTGCCCCGTTGACTTTTTGAGAGCAGTGGCTAGGCTATCTATTGGTTAGAGTAACGTTTGCTAGCTAGCTACCTAGTAACCCTCGTACAACGCTCCTACCTGCTCTATTGTAGTGACGGTACTGGCAAAAAGGTCTTCTTCGTCCTCCACTTCTATAAAGTCTGTCTGTCCAGCATCTCCCAACGGTGGAGGTTCTCTCTCTTCCGCCATTTTCTCCGAACAATAATAACCGAGCAAACTCAGTGGTTGGAGTCAGGAGGTTCCCAGGCTGTCATGTGATTCGCAGGAGCGGTTCAGTCTTATCTTATGACAGTTGTGGCGCCTCCATTGAAAACGCGCTCCGCCCTGAACGCTACAATGACAAACTAGGGACACGGTCACAATTCTGAATTACTGTAGCATACTTTGCTATTCAAGAGAAAATGATGATGATGATGATGATGATGATGATGATGATGATGATGATGATGATGATGATGATGATGATGATTAGGGAATTGAAAAGTTCTGGAGACTGTATGGAGAAAATGTATAGTAATGTATAGCACTGACAAACGCAAAACTTAAAGCTGCATCTGTGATGTTTGAAACCTTTTGCCTCCAAAAAACAAAAAGTAATAAAATAAATTATATAAGTTTTTTTGTAATCACTTGACTATTTT
This sequence comes from Brachyhypopomus gauderio, assembly GCF_052324685.1. NCBI lineage: Eukaryota > Metazoa > Chordata > Actinopteri > Gymnotiformes > Hypopomidae > Brachyhypopomus > Brachyhypopomus gauderio. The sequence continues at coordinate 27,718,795 of NC_135214.1, read as the reverse complement.
GATTGAAAAATCACTTCACCATGTAGTTAGTTAGTCAGGATCCGACGCCTGGAGATATCTGTCAAGATAACTGACATTACATATGTAAAGCGGCATTGTGTCTTTGTTTTGTCAGTTACTAAATTAAAGCGAGCCATATTGAATGAAAAAAGTAGGGTTAGCTAAACTATCTCGCTATGTTGTCTGTCTGATGCGACAGAGTTGAGTTAACTAAGTTAAATGACTGACAGTCTTAGCACACTGAAGGCCAAAACCCTTTCCCCCCTTTAGCCTACTGTTGACATCGTAAAACAAAATGAGACACTCTGCCTTTCATTGGTCTCTTCTTACCTTATTGGGAGCCGTGCTGAGGCGGTTATCAAACTTTCATGGTTTTACATGAAATCCCATTGCTTAGGATAAAATAGTTTATTAATTTTATTTTTTTATTAAAGTGTATGTTATGTGACTCTGCAGCTAGCAAAGATCTTCCTAGTTCTGTGGGAAATAACTGTAGGGCAATGTGAAGCCATCTATGGTGGGTTCCTGAGATTGCATAGTGGATCACTGAGATTAAGTTGTACTTTGTATTTTTGTGATTTCGACCTCAAGGGCTGCGGGAAATGGTGTGCTTTCTGTTTGTTGTGCTACCTCAGTGTCCTTGGCACTTTCTAAAAGATGTATATGCTAAAGCTATGTGGAGAGATTCAGAATTAACATTGCACTCTGTGTTTATTCCTCAGATACACTTCCGAGACTCATGTGTACGTAACTTGCAGGTATGGGTACGCCTGTGGGAAACCTTATTTGTGTATGTGTATTCTGCATCTGATTTGTGTCATGTGGCACCATATATTGAGTGCTGATTTAGTTGTTTATTCTAACCAGTGACATCTTTGTACCTAGTGCTTGTTCCTATTGCTTAAACAATATTCCGACTGTGGCAGTAAATTTAGATTTCACACTTGTGTTATTTTGTAACACTGGATTTAATGTTTTTTCACTGTCTATGCATGTGGAGAACGTATTTTACAGGGCTTAAACTGGTATACGTCAACTGTGCTGTAAAAAAAAAAAAGGGTGAGACTAGTTGAGTTTGTACTTTATGGTTTGCAGGTATTTTTCGATGTTGGTCTCTTATCTCTTCCTCTCTTTCTGCAGGGACTGCCACGTTTAGATAACTGCAGGACTTGATCTGATGATTTCAAGCATCGCAAAGCCCTTTCCAGTGATGTCATCCTTCTTATTGCACCAGTCTAGTAATGTATTGCACCAGTCTAGTAATGTATTGCACCAGTCTAGCAATGTACTGGCTCTGTTAGACCACACCATAAGAACACGATCCAGTTAACAATGTTTACCATATTTGATTGTTTTCTTTACTAGAGTACTCTGTAGATATAAATGAAATTTGTAGTCAATCTGATCTCATGTGTCTCTCTTTCAGCCCTCTCTCTACGGACATGCCATGCATTCGATGGAGTTCATGTAGGTAACACTGAGACATGCAACATGAGCCTAACACAGTCTTTATACTGTGGCACAGTGTTCCGGAGTATTTCTTTCTTTTGCTGTCAGTCACTATTTTCTTTTTAGCATGTCTCCAGTCTGCAGCAAAGAAAATGCTGGAGAGGTTATTTGAACAACAAATTAGTATGTGGTGAGGCAGAATAATACCTGTACGAGTGCGAGACATCGATTCAAACAGCTAAAATTAACATAGCATTAAAGAAAACCATGTTTATGGCCATTTGTGCATTCCAAATATACAGCACCTTTTCAGTTGAACATTAATATTTTTTTATTGGAATGGTTTCACTTTCTCAATGTTAGTGAGACACAATTTGTGTTTTGTTGTATTTTGATGTTGAGGTGACGTATATATTAAATATTATACAGCCTGTAGTCATTATTTTTTTAAATGTAAATGCATTTTCTTTCTGTAATCTTGTACACAGTATAGTAGATGGCAGTGGTGTCTTGGCACCTGCCCTACAGAGTGTCCTACAGTGTCTCTCAAGCATTGGAACTACCCCCATGTGTGTGTGAGGCTGCTATTGCAGTTCTGAGCACTGCACCTGACAAAGTGTTTAAAACAACAACAATGGTCCCGCTAAAATATAGGACAACTCTGTTTTGCACACCTCTTAATATCTCGCCCACCATTGCATTGTTTGTTTGTTTTGGGAAGGTAGTCATTGTGTTGTCCAGCTGTGTGGTGATGGTAGAAGTCTTTTACTGCAAGGCTAATTTATTTGGGCTTTGAGTAAAGTTTGATGTTCAAGTCTACATTTTAGAAAAATATAGAGTATTAATAATTAAGTAACATTGTTGGTGTAAATAGAAATATTTAACTAAATATGAGAGTATTGATCACCTAAAAATACAGCATACAGAAGACTCAACTGAATCTGTAGATTAGTGCTCCATGATATAACATTATGTTTTTCCAAAAATACTAACTACTGACTATGTATATCATATGGAATTATTGGAATTACATCATATGCCATTTAAAACAAAATTGCCTTATGTTCACTGGCTCAGTCGTTCAAGTCTTGCCTCCAGTAAATTGTATGTTTTTCCTTGAATGTGTAGCTATGTAGCCATTATTTCAAGCGTTATTACCTGCAGAGATGTTAAGTAGCAAATGCCAATGCTTTATGAAAGACAGACACCATATTCAGTGCTGGACCTAAAACCCATTAAAGTTTAATATTATCAAACAGATCTGTGCTTTATTTGGTAATGTAAAAATAAACTGGGTCTTTTATGGGGCGGCGCTAGGAATGTAGAGCGTCCTCGTCTGGCCTCGGCCTGCAGGAGGAAAACTCCCAGGGTTAGACAGTTCCTGGAGTCCACACACATTACAGCAGGCGTGTTGTCAAAGGACACCACCGTGAGTCTCCCCACAACAGGTCATGTTTTCAGACATGTCAAACTGAAGACCGTAAATAGCTCAACCATATTTTTTGCCTTTTGGATTGAAGCGGAGCTGTGTATGTTTATATTTCTGTCTTTATGGTCTGAGTGGACTGATATATAAATATGACTGACCCATATAAAATAGGTTATGTCTGTCCTGTTTTAAACCTGAGGTCAGCATTAAAATCACTTGCAGTGGATGAAAGAGCAAATGTTTGCAGTCGCCAAACTTGACCATCGTCTTGAGAACCAGCTGCTTGAGAACTCATGGCTAGGTCCTAAGGGACCTTCTCTCTCTCTCTCTCTCTCTCTCTCTCTCTCTCTCTCTCTCTCTCTCTCTCTCTCTTTCTCTCTCTCTCTCTCTCTCTCTCTCTCTCCTGTCTGGCTGTCGTCCCGTGAGAATGGAATTGCAAACGAGCTCAGCCGTGCCACTGAGCCATGACAACGCACTACATGTCTGGCTTGCTGTAATGAACTGCTATTTACAGCAAATAAGGTGGATGGAGGAACACAGGCCTAAATGATGTGCTTCTGTTCCTGCCAATCTCCAGAGGCCGTGGCAGGGGGCCTTCTCTGGCAGACTCCTTATCTCCCTCCCCTTGGTCGGAGCTCCCTGCCTTAATGGGAGATACTCAAGAGATCAATGGAATAGGTTAAAGGAGCCATTGCATTCCAATGAATAAATGACACAGTGCCAGTGACAGCAATGCCTAAACAGACAAAGGGAGGGACATCAAAGAAGGAAAGGCATGAGCTAACATGGAGTATTTTATTGTATGTTTGTTTGGAAGGGAAAGTATATAGAAAATATTCATGTTTACAAGCTCATTGTCGAGATGTGTGTGAAGATTTCTTTCCCTTTTCAAGACAAGGATCTAAGTGGACACTCGTATTTGTCCTTGCAGGGTGTGCTTGTGGTAAAGTCGAGTGACAGTACAAAAATTGAGTCCTGTCACTGAAATTAAGGTTTAAACCACAGCTGTGTTATGTGGTGTCAAGGAAGACAATTGATATTCCAGGAAGAAATAATGGAGAAGTACATTGGAAGTTGCAGCTGTTCGCATGTACAAGGTCATGTGCCAGAGTTAAGTGGAAAGTGTTCACTGAGGACTGTACAGAGGCACTTAGCAGCAGTGCAGATTCTGGATTCAGGATTCATGGGCACCCTCCACACAAGTGAATATATACTGTGTTTACACGAATTCTGTCAAATAGTTTTATAAGTTACAGTCAGAGTTGTGTTATTATTTGTCACAAGTAAAATTATGCTTTGATAATTTAAAAAGTAGGCATACAGTGTTCTTTTGAATAAAAATATAAATTTAGGAATTTAGCCAAAAAATTGTGGTTGGCTGCTATCATTTCATTCCATACCATAATAGTTTCAGAGGAGTAAAAGTAATTGTTCACTTTAGTGCTTTTTTCAAAAAAGCTAATCACAGGAAGTTCAACTTGCATTCTTCAGTCTTTTTCAATAATCAGATATTTGGTTTGGAAGAAAGTTACTGTTTTCTCTCAAAGCATTTCTACAGTTCCAGTGTGACAGAGATTTATAGAGAAGGTAACCAAGGCCCATCATCAGAAATAGTGTAGGATCACTCTAATACTGCTCCACACCCTAATTTGCCTGTGTCAGATAGTGACTAGAGCAACTGAGTGCATATTGTGTTGTTTGACGTAAAGGAAGCATGTAGTTATTCACACTGCCTGATTTTGATTAACTAACCAGAAAGCTAAAACCTAAATTACTTATATGTACAGCAATGATTTACAGTTTTATAAAATTTGAAGGCACAGAGTAGACTTCTATTGAAAGGTTAATTGATTAAAATTGTATTAATGACACAATTCAAAATAGACTCGAACATCAACATTGTTTTGTTTTTGCGTGTGACTTTATGTTAATGCAATCCTTAAAGGAAATTATTGGAGGTTGTGATTTTAGCTTATTTGGCAGGAAATCAGAATTCTCCAATACACAAACACTACCTGACTATTCCCAGTTTACAGTAATATCTAGTACTTGGTATTAGTTTTGGGTAACGATAATTCAGAAACATTTTATAACTAAATAAAAGAAATACCAATACTGTTACTACAACTGCTACTCTGAAAAGTCATAACATTAACCATTTATAATAAAAGAAGTATATGAATAATAAAAGTTTCATCAAAACATACACTCTGAACATGTACTATAAACATTTCAACAGCACAGTGGTGAGGTCACTTAGTCAGTCAGGAGGAGCTACATTACATTTTTTTTTCCAAAAAGGCTTTGTATATATAATGGATAAGAGCTGATATACAGGGAACTGAAGCTGAATTTAGGATTTTCAGTTGTATAGCTGGAATGATAGCTGTCAACTGTCTTGAACTATTTCTCAGGGCAAGCAGTTTGACAGCAGGTCGGAGGGCATCTTTTCACGGACAGGAACACCACACAACATGTGCACTCTGTGGATTGACTGACACAAGGCTACAGAATTGAGATACTGTGTTTCTCTACAATACCTTACTGACAGAATTTGCACCCTCAGGATTGCAGAGTTTGGAACATGGAATATTTTTTCACTTTCCTATAAGCAAGCCATCCAGTGGATTTTTGTTATGAAAGGACAAATATTTAAGTGGTCCTCTGTGCATTGGTTCCTTCAATTCACAGCCACTGACCACATGTATATGTATTTATCCTGTGTATGGCATCCAATACACAATTGTGAAATGTTTGGAGATTCTGACATTCCAGCCTTGATGTGAGTGTATCAAAATAAAACCAAAAAAAAAAAAATTTCCATTCTTATTTCACAGAGTAAGACCTATATATATTTTTAATGGATCCAGTCATAAAATTTACTTATTACTAAGATAATAAGTTAATTTTCTGTCAAACTGTTTAATAGCAGTCATTTCTACACAACAATGCTTCCCTCTTCTGGCCTTTCTGGTCATTCATTCCAAGATGTCATCATGGCGTTACATTGTTACATGTAGTGTTAACAACACATATATATTAACATTCAGTCTAACAATCCAGCACTGAATTTTATGTGCTACATATAGAACTGATTGTAGAATGGATAAGACATTGTATTTCTTCTGTGCCCTTGCTTCCTGCTATCACTGTAACATTTAATAAAACACATTTACTTGTTATATTACACAGTACATACAGAATGAATCATTGAAAATGTTGGTACCATTTTATTTGCAACCTTATTCAATCTAGCAGGCAGTCGGGGGGGGGGGGGGGGGGGTGTGGTATAATTAGTTTTTTGGAAAGGTTGCATATATCAGTATCTATCATCGCTGCCATTACATCAATTAATGCTGTTGAAGTGTGAAAAATTGTCACAGGTCTGGCAGAAACCTTTTCCCATCCTTCACTGGGAGAACTTTCCTCCCGGCTTTTTTTTTTTTCTTCCGCTGGCATTAACTGCTGTCATCCCAGAAACAACAGAGCCCAGCGGTGTCAATTATATGTGATTGACTGAGTAAAGCGCACACAAATAAGCCAAAACAATGGACACAAAAATCTATATATGACTCCTCCTGTCAAATCAAGAGCTTGTCTCCTCCATTTTCATGCCGTACAACGGGCCGTCGGCGCCACGCTTAAACGTTCCCCTCACAGCCCCGTACCATCACCAATTAAACCGCCTGCTTCTGCAAAGGTGTGAAATGGCTCCCTTGGACATTGCCTCAAACTGTTGTCCAATAAACGAGGGCTAATTCATCAGCTTAACTTCACTTACAAAAACCCAGCTTCCCCAGGTATTGGTTTTTGTAAAAAATGAAATGCTCTTTTTGCTGGGGGGTTGGGGGGCGGGGGGCACGTGGACATAAGACTGGTGTTTTATTGTGTATGGTTTGTGAATGGAAACAAGGCGATTCTGACATGTTTATAGTATATCCTAAAATAAACAGCAATTTTTTCAATATACATTGACCTTTTGTAAAGGTTAAGCCAATTATACAATAAGTAGTATGTAATTATGCTCGCCATGCATATATTACACATCTAAGTTAAAAAGTAAATGTAAGCTGAAAAGCAAAAATTTATAATTTTGAAATGAGTTTTGACAATTTTTTTTATTTTGCAGACAGAATCAACAGGTAAATGCATTTATTTCTTATTTTTAGTTATTACAATGGTTGTCATGTTTTCTCCATACAATTAAATTATTATTCAAATGTATTTTAAAATGAGAAAAAAAAAACTACAGATTACAGATACATTTATTTATAAAAAGTGGAAAATACTGTTTTATGAGGCAGAATTAGGAAAACTGGTACCCAGTTCCAGCCATCTATAAAATGGTTTCTATGGTAGATGGCATGTTTTAGGATAAACCGTAAAACATGCTTTTCTTCTGAAAGAGTTCAGCAATGTGATGCAGTACTGTTGAGACGTAGTGGTCATGAACTCGCCATTTACCACAGACCTACAGAAAAGTCACTATACTATTATGGTTTATTTATGGTTTGTATTGCATTCAGGTTTGTAAAACACAATTTTGAGCAAAGGCTGATCTTGCTTCTGAGTCACATCTAACTATATAATGAAATCATGATTGTATAAAATCACAGTGTCGTTACTTAAGTATTTTAACAGTTCCACTGACACCACAAACATACTGAAAATCTGACCGTGAAGATGAGTTGTGCTATATACAGTGGCTCCAAGAAAACTAGGATGCTAAAATGCTTTGAGTTTGCAAAGTGCCTGATTTCCAAATATATGTTCTGATATTGGTCAATCATTTATGTCAAGAACATACAGTTAAATGCTTGCACCTCAATAACTTTAAAAACTGGGGGTTTTTTTTTGCTAAACACTTTAAGGGAAAAAACAGCTCTCTCAGCACCCTAGGAGCAAGGCACTTAAACAGCGCTGGTCTTGTTTTTGCATTTGGACAGACCACCTGGACTGGCCTTAGCATCTGGTTTTTTCCCAGCCAGACCCTGAGCTGAGCTAGAAGCAGCGTGCTTGCCTGGAGATGTGGACTGAGCGTTATTGTTGTTGCTATTCTGATTCCCACTCAGCGTCTCCATGATGGAGCGGAACGTGCCGAAGGGTCTCCTCCCTGATTCTGAAGTCTTTTCTTTACTCGAAGCTCCTTTGACCTCTCCTGCTTGCCCGTCCTTGTGGACAACAGGTGCTTCATCAAACGTCACCCTGAGTTTCAGGCTCTGTGAAGGTTTCCTACGAGAGGATGGAGATTTGAGAGCGCTCTTTGGACTCGTGACTTTTTGCCCGCTGTTAAATTCCGTGAGGTCCCCCGCCAAGTCGGCTTTTGTTTCGTGATCGACGTCGCTGCCGTCGGACGTCGGAGACGGATTGTACCCATCCATGGATTTGGATGTCCGGAGTGCAAACGAGAACTTGCGCTCTGCAGCTGAGGTATGCTTCTTCATGTGTGGGTGGAGCCCAGACGCCGGCTCCTCGCTGTCTCCGATGGGAAGCTGGGTCGGCCTCTCGGGCCTGGGGGCAGCCGAGGCCTGCTTGGACTCATCCGGCGGGTAGGCGTCCGTGTCCGATTCGCTGAGGGAACGCTGCATGATCTGCTTGAGGCGAGCCAGTTTCAGCTCCCGCTTCTCCACCACACCCAGCCTCCTCAGAGGCCCCGCCCCAGGCCCCGCCCCCGAGTCTGGCCCACTGGCGCCCTCTACTGCACCCTCCTGGAACTCCAGCGTTAGTTTCTCCTTGGAGCCCATTCTCTCTGCCATGTCCTTTCCCAGACGTTTGCGCAAAACCGCGTCCGAGTCCACATTCCTTTGCCTCAGAATCCACTGCCCATCACCAGGGGCAACCTCTGCAGTCAGGGTCATTTCTGGCCAAGCCTCCACCGAGGGCATAAGTGAACTAATAAAAAGAGACATTATTGAGATTATAATCTGATTATTATATGACATGTAATGAAAATGTTCCACATAAATCTAAGGAAAGTGCATTAGCAATAAATTGCATTATGACCAGTGAGTAAAACGTCATGGAAGGGCAGACCTAGGTGACCGTGGTCTTCCATTAGGATCTTGGCACTGCAACAGCAGCTGAAGTTGATTCTGGAGTGCTAATCTTGCTGTAGTTTGTCTACAGAAATGTTTTTTTTTTTCTTATTAGGGCTCAGAAAAATATATATATATACATGTGTTTTGCAAAACTAGAAAACACAATTAAATTGTATTTGAAGTCTGCTTACTCATGGAGTTGTTTGGTAAGCTTGACCACCTGTGAAGCCAGCGACATGCAGGTCTCCACGACCACCAGGTAACGGGAACAGGTGGTGTGACCCTGCCGCTCGGCACTCTGGGAGGGCCGCTCCCCCTGCTGGTTTGGCACTGTGACATTTGAGCCGTACTCCACCAGTGTCTTAGACAAGCAAATTAAAAAGAGAGTAAAATGATTAAATAAAAAAATTATATTTAAAATGAATTTTTTAAATGAATTAAAACAAGCATGACCAAAAAAAACAAACGATAAATTTTCAAAAGTCCACTGCTCAAAGTAATATTGTTCCTTACATCAACATACTTTCCCTGCTTGCTGACTAGTGCAAAGAAGAGGAAATGATTGGCCAGCCTACACTAACAGGAAACAGGAGGGAGACCAGTATCCTGTTTCCAATTTCTTTCATTGTACCCCAGAAAAAAAAATCTACTTTCCCCTAACACACTATTTAAAGCTTTTGTTAAATCAGCAATGCTTCTTAAAAGGGTAAATTGAAATTTCTGTCACCTGAAGGCAGCCCAGATGACCATACTGGGCAGCAACATGTACGGCGCTGTTTCCATTCTGATCCACTTCATCCAGTGAGATGGCTTGTTCTTGCATAAATTGTAGCAGCCACAACAAAATCCTTTCCTGAAGATAAGGAAACCTTTAAATTCATATATATCCCCAATGTAGTAAACAGAATTAGTTGTTGTCGTGCCTTATGTGATGGTCACCTGGCCGTATCGTGCTGCGTAATGGATTAGACTGGGATGCTCTCGAGTGCAGCTTAGTTCAGCGATGGCCTCCGTCTCGCTCACCATCCAGCGCACGCACTCCAAGTGTCCGTTCTATAAACACACAAAGAAAGCTCTAAATCTTAACGGAAGAAAAAGTCGAGCCAAAAATGTCCGACTAAATTCGGTCCAAGATGGTTTATTAAATGAACAGGTTTAAGCCCATTACACTGAGGCAAGGCTATGACCCATGTTAAAGCCTGGTCTGGTTTTCTGGCTGAGAATGTCCAGCTCACCCTGACCCCCAAACCAGCAGGAGTCAACTGTTGCTTGTTGCGCTCATTGAGACAGTCCTCCCCCATGAGGGAGGTGAGGTGTTGCAGGCATTCGGTGTGCCCTTGGGCAGCAGATATATGAAGAAGATTGTTCCCGTCCTCGTCTCGAATAAGCTCCAGGCTCTCAGTTGCAAAGTGAGGCTGAGGAAGAACAAAAATGATTTAATATTGCATATATTATTTCTTATCACCAAGACAGGATGCAGAACGGAACATTTTTAGGGGCTTCTTACCAACAGTGAGATTTGCCCCTCCCGGACAATGTTGATAATATTCTGAGACTTCTTCGTTTCCTCATCGCATTCCCCAAAAGCTCTCGAACTGCTCCAAGACTTGTCAAGTCTTCCCACTGCGCCTCCTATAGGGAACAGAGACTGGCTACCCGGAGTATCTGTCCCAGCCTTGTGGGTCGGCGTGTCTGGAAAAGATCTGCTTGATAACAGTTTGTCTGCCTCGGATATAGAGGAGTGCAGTGAGCTTGGGGAGTGGTCATAGCCAACCGTCTGTGCTCTGAGATCCATAGACTTGGACTTTCTCATGTCTGGCCAGTTGACGGGCGAGAGCACGCAAAACTGTGTCCCGCCACCTACAGACTCAGCATGGCTAAGGGATGACGCCTTGACACCGAGACACCTATCACCAGCACTGCTCCCTGAAGCACACTTCTCAGAGGCCGCTCTGGGGAGGGTTGCCATTTGCTGGCTGGATTTTATGTAAGGCACATCCAGTATCTCATCCATGTCCAAATCATAGTGTTCTAGTTCCCCAAAAAGTGCTCCATTAGCAATACTTTTGCACTTGTGCCCCTGAATGTCGCCTGGAGTCATACTTGTCTGGGGCCCTTTAGGGGACGCTTCTTCCTTGGTGCCCTCTGCACTGTGCCCGGGACTCTTATTGTCATTGTCAGTGTCCAAAACCTCGGGCTGATGTTTAAGCGGCGAGACCCTTTTAACAGGTCTGAATTTGCTGTACACATCTGCGATTCCTGTGGGCTTGGTCCCACTTCCACTGTGCAGTGAAGCACTTCGACCCCAGTTGATTCCTGGAGCTGAAACAGTAGAGTGAATTCAGTCACACTGAAAGAAACACTTCTACAGGTGCGAGTTCAATTACGCACACATGCAAAATACAACATTTATAAAGTAACATTCTTGCGTGGGACAACAACGCACATACCTTGCCTCTCTTCAGCCTGTCCATCATTTCTGCGGCAAAGTTCTGGGATGCTCTTTGATGTGTACTATGATAGAGACCAAAGGAATTTTAAACATCTAGTTTTGTAGTCTTTTGTAGCCTCATTATTAAACTGAGTCATATTCTGAAATGTATGCACAAATCTGTTGTGCTGTAATGAACACTAGCTTATTCCACAATTAGTAACTTTGTGTTCTTTTTCTGGAGGCAACATAGAAAAATGGCATGCAGTATTTAAAGGCAGCCAAGAGAGTGGAGTGAGGGGAGTTTTAATAAAGCTATATACTACACTAGACTCTGTGCAATACAAATAAATTAACACTTCAGTTAATTACCTGCGTAATTAGCTAAATCAATAAACAGATCAATAAACAGAAATATACTGTATATTTCTGTAAATTGCATTTATTGTAGGTCTATGGTAAATCTGTATAAGAGTGCAGTGGCCATGGCCAAACATTTTAATTAGCCCATTATTATCTTAGCCTTTTAATATGCATTCAAAAATCACATATTTTAAAGAAAGTGTACTTTACGAAACAGTGATAAAGGGGCTTCCAAGAACAGCAGATCATTCCCACATGTTTACTTCAGCTGCTTTAGTTAAATGTTTACACACAGATCATTTTGTTTCACATGTTAAAATTCTACTTCCACATAAGGCTTTTGGACCTACCTAAAATTAGGTCCATCATTTTTCATTTGCTGTTATGAAACAAGTGAATTACTAGTGTGCAAAAATATTCACTTGGTAATACAATTTATGTACTTACAGCCAAGTCATCAGTGAAATCAATCTCATCTAAATCCAGATACTCAGGAGCATCCATCTTCTGTGAGCATTCTGTCCACCAACCCTAGTGAGAAAGGCAATGTGTGGATAATTATTTTCAACTAACCAGTGATCTAAACTAACTAATGCACTGAATTATTAATTATAATTATAGTTTCTTCTTAGCTGAAGAGTTCGTAAATAAAGTGTTGATAAGCACAGCTGGATAAAATAGCCTGTAGGTGCAATGCACATCAGTGACTAGTGGAGATTAGAGGAAGTGAAATATTTGGGAAAATGGGGGAGGATGATGATCCAATAATTGGATTTAGTCTAACCCATCTGGTGTCCCAGTTCAGCAGAACCACCCTACAAACCCAGGAATGTGTAATGCACCTGGCTGCTGCTTTCGAGAAAAATGCTCAAAATGTGTCTGGTAGTTAATCCAACAAAATCATCTAATCTGCAAAATAATATCTAACTACAGGAATCAAACACTTACTTTCCCTCCCAATGCAACCTTACAAATGGGTAAAACACCCAAAAGAAGCAGGAAAACAGTTAGATACACAGAGGCACAGATAGAGTTTATGATGAACCCCTTAACAAACTACATTAGAGTTCAGCTGAGGCTACAGTGCTATTGGGGTTATAAAGAAGAATTGTGTTTCACTCGTGATTATATTGGGTTTTGTTTGTTTTGAGAAACTTAACCAGTCTATACTTTGTTTGTGTCGGTGTCAAACCTTTATAGGATTTACCTCAGTCATCAAAATGTAATTTTCTAGACTGCCTACAATAGGCTGTAATTAACAGTGTTGCATGTCTAATTCAGGTGTGTGTGTCATCTATATCTAGGTAGGTCGTTGCTGTTCAACTGAAAGTGGTTTTATGCATTACCAACTCTAAGCCATTTTCAAGACTCTGCTCATGAGACAGATGCTGTCTGAATGCAGAATTATATCCTCATTTCTGTTCCTGGTTGTTAAAACGGGCTGGCTGGATAATTAGGTGGCTGGGGATACAACCTGGTATTACCAGCAACGCATATAGCCACATAGCTAGCTAACTAGCTCGGCGTATGTGTCTAATTTAGTCTAAAACCTCACCGAAGTTGATAAACGCGAACGTTTATACTCTACATGTCTCGGTTCACAGAATGAAACGGGTTTAAGAGCAGCCCGTAACCTGCCCGGCACCATTTGGCACACACTCGGTAAGCTGGTGCGGAGCTTCCCCCATTGTTTGTGTGGATGGTGGGCTAGTCCGCTAGCTCGCTTAGCACAGGGCAGGTCCAGTCGAACCGTTACCGAGCAGTGTTAAAACGTTACACTCTCCACCAGCGCTCTCGGTAACATCTGTTCGTGATAATAATACAAATGATGGTGATAATAATGATACAGTACCAACGATACCTTCTATAAGTGCCGTGTCTTCCAGCGGTACCTTTCTTGATCCACTTCACAAGAATCTGACATGGAGAGCGGCGCCGTTATTCCTGGTTATTCCAAGGAAACCGGATATACATCCCGGTTCTGCGTTACTGGGCCAGATGCCCAAGTTCAGCTGCGGCTACAGAGTACAGGAGGAGAACCATCCGGACCAGACATGCACATCTTCACGCATCACCAAACCCGTTAAGGAATCGACCAAAATCCTGTATAGGTTTTTAAATAACCAGAAAAGATTTTCTAAATTGACGAGAACCTGGTTTATCGAGAACCTGATTTTTTTCAGATCTCAACAATGTTTTAGAGTAATACTTTACTAGATGTTCTTGAAGGCTGATTAAATAGGTAGAGAATATAGCTTTACACATATTTTTCTGTGAACATCTACTCATCCTGATCCTGAGGGACGTTTTTTTGGTACTGTAGTTAATGCTGCACGTTCAATAAACAAACAGCATATTTCAGAAAAACACCAGAAATAATGTTGTTCTGCTGAGTTTCTAGACAGGTTCCTCTGTCCTGGGGGCAGCTGTTTTAGGGAAAAGGGTATTTTAAAAGTTACAATAATTTAAGTATACTTGTACCAGGAAATGTGCAGATAAAAAGTAAAGTACATTTCTCGTAAAAATGTGCAGTTTCTTATTCTGGTTGATCCCGCACCCAGCTGTGCATTAATAAAGGTACAGGTGATGGGGGTGTAGACTTCCAGTTATTGACTGGAATGTGTGACCTCAAAATTCTTGGTGCTACCGCTTTAAAACCACTTAGCTTTATAATGTAATTACAATTAATGTTTACCAAGCTACAGGAGGGATAGATTTAAGAATTATTTCATTCCATATTCAGTACCACTGTTGAACCTGGATTTATACACTGGAACATGTAGCCTATATAGAAACTGTACAGTCCTAGTTTTGCTGTTATTGCTACCAGAATGCTAAACAGGCTTAAACATTCATCATCATAAACATTAAACATTGCTGGCAAATTGTGTTTAAATTGAATGTACTGTATACTAGAATCAATGACTAGAATCAACTATTATAACAACATTTTTAATGTGGAACTTTAAAAAGCTTCCTTAAGGCTTTGTTTTATAGTACTGCACTCTAGTGGATTTTTTGCAAACTGCATTCTAGTTAAAGCTACGGCTTTTCAAATGAGGTGCACCCTAAATATATAGTTATGCCTCTCTTTGACTAAAAGTACAAAAATAATAACTGTGAAATTAAAATGCATCTGGATATTGCCAGTTCTTGCTGGATCTTGTCCTGTTGAATCGTTGTAATGTCCACACATACACAAGAACGACAACTGAATACCCAGAGTTTATTCTTAATGGCGTATGTATCTGATGCCTGTTGCTGTGACTCATTATGAGGTTTGAAGACGTGCTGTAAGCACTAAGATTGGCCATATTCAGTCTGAAAGATTACAATAAGTCAATCAGAGAAGCAGCTTCATTTGTTGCCAGTAAGGTTAACACTGTCGAACCAGAAGACTATTATTATTGGGGAGGACCATTATTAGGAATGACAGAGGAACAAACTATTTTCAGTAATGAAGAAAGCTTCCTTAGTATGGTTGAACAGGTCAGAAACCATATCCAGAATGTTGATTTGTCATATTACTATGAAAATAAGTGGGTCAGCACAACGAGTCTAAGTTTTCTTGTGGCATTTACTATAATAATAATAATTCTAGTAATAATGAACTATGTTGAGATCTGGGAGTTCTGGTTTCATGATGTTCTTATGGGTAGATGAGACAAAAATGAAACTGTGTTGTCATGGCATCTGGCATGTGTAGCTGGCCCACCTGTCTTCATCGATAAAAGACTGAGATTGCTGAATGGTTCACTCACACACAAATATCTGGATAAAAGCCAAATATATTCTTCCTTTTAACCTCAAAGACATTGCTTGATTCAAATCCAGTGGCCTTGAGTATAGCGTATTGTCTCCTATGAGCACAGAAGCCAGGTGGCTGCCCATGTCCTTACATACTGCACTGCAATTTAAGGTTCTTCTGCAGAATCCCTGTAAATTAAGAGTGACGTTCCTGATATGTTCAATAAAAAATGAACTCCAAAGAACCGACACTATACTAACACAGAAAACGTATCATTTATTTCAACATTCATCTGTGATTTATGCACAGGAAAGAAACAGAGAGAAAGGGCCTAGCTTTTGTTTAAGTGAGATTTGCCTCCCAAATTGCAGTGATTCTTAAAGGAAATAGCACCCTTTAATGTTAGACATTGTAGCATGTTTATAATTACTGTACATAGAGATCCTCTGCTATAGATAATGATAATTAACAATTTAAATATAATATTTGATGATATATAGCCTACATAGGCTAATTTGCTTGAGTGTCCAAATAACCTCATGATAGCATATATGTCCTATATACACATATTTTGTTCTTTTTCTTTCAAATCTACAATAATATATAATAATACAATAATCTACAGCAATAATATCGTATTAAATAAGAAATAAGAGGTGACTTTCTCAGCTATTTCCTTGCAGCAACAGCAATGGAAGCACCTTCAGAAGTGTCAAACGTATTACATATTGTCTTCATCTTTGTTAGAGATTTAGCACTTTGACGTGTTTCATTGCTCTTATACACATTTTGGTACATGAATGTGACAGAATTGGACTGCGCTGAGAGGATCGTCACTGTTGTGCAGAGTTTCACCCCCATGACTTCCCCATTGATGATTTTTGCCTAGTGGTCTTGGGTTTGGTGACATACTGCAATCAGTATCTGAAGAGTAAAAGAGTTTTCATTCATCCTACAGTAATATTTAACTGTTGCAATAAAACTATTAGAATTCACAGCAAAAATTCTAAAACTAATCTGCCCATTGTATAAACATTTCAAAACTTGTATTTCCAGGAGAATGCACAAGGGGGCACTGCAACGACTTGTTCTTAATGTTCGTGAGAAAAAAGGCTTCCATGGCCACAGGTGTATAAAATTAAGCACCTATATAATCATGTTTCTCATGTTTGTGGAAACCAGAGCACATTTAACACAATAACACTTTGCATTAAGTGTTTACTTACTAACGTGAAGTAATGTGTTAGTTAACATGAACAACACATGAAGTAACATATTAACAATAATTAACTAACGTTAATTAAACATGTTACAGTTGCAGCTCCAGTTTTAGCTCTTTGTTACTCGCACCTTTTTAGAGCTTTAGTGTTTTAGTTTGGAGCACAAGGGACTAAAGAGCTAAAAACAGTATGGACACACTTCAGTTCTTATGCTGATAGATTCTGGATATTTCCAAGTTACCCATTACTTATGTAGGTAAATCAGTACAATGTAATATATTCCTTTAAGGTCGCACCAAAAAAGGTGCAAGCAGCAAAGAGCCAAAACAGGACCTGCAACTGTTACATGTTTACTTAACGTTAGTTAATTATTGTTAATGTGTTACTTCATGTGTTGTTCATCTTAACTAATGCATTACTTCACGTTAGTTAGTCAACGCTTAATGTAAAGTGTTACCTTTAGCACTTTAAAAATTGAAGTATCTGAGTTGCTTCCACTTACTGAGACACACTGCATCCTGAAGTGTGGACATAATTGCCGGTATACTGAATGTCACAGCGAACAATGTTATTGTTGTAGTCTGACTCTGGAACCTGGAAGCCAGGATTCACAGTAATCTGAAACACAACCAAACAAAAATATATCAGAAACAGGCATTTTAAGCACACAAGAGTGCATAGAATAAATAATGTAAAAGCTCACCTTGAGAATATATTTGCCAGGTTTAACATCGGTAATATCAATCCACTGGCAGTCAATATCTGCGTTGTAAGTGTCATAACATCCTGGGCTCAGTCCCTAATTAATAATCCAAGTTAAGAGTCAGAAATATTTTTTATACTGATGGCTGGGCATACAACATTTCTGGTTTCTCAGTTTTTCTGTTTAGGGTAGCGTTTCTGTTTAGTCCATTTAAAATGCATGCTTATGTAAAATTTTACGTGATCAGGCCGTCATAGAGCTCTCTATTACTCATAACTGGCGTTATGAGGTCATGGGGGAGGCAAGTGGAACTACACCTGAGTATGGGAGGTGCAGGCGTAACGTCTGTAGTGTCCCGGGTCGCAGGACGTGTCCTCCAGGCAGAAGCTAGCTTTGTGTCCTTCTGCTACCCTGCTCTGGGTGCTGGCGTCCAGCAGGTCATAATGGCAAAACTCAGCCATGCTGTGGAAATGTCTGAATATGGGGACATGGGGGGGAAACACTGTATATTAAACATCATCCTCGCTTATTATGCAGCTCTTAATAGAACATACAGGAGTTCATTCAAAGGAAGGATTCCCCAAAGCTATTGTACTCATTCATTCCATTTAGCTTATTTTATTCCCTTTAAGGAATGCTAGAAAATTTGTTTTGATGTTAAAGAGGAATGATAGTGATGTTAATAAACTTCCTGTAACTCTACACTAAGCAAAGCAAGGTAAGTCAGGTTTATCTGTAAGGCACTTTCACACACAGAGGGAATTCAAAGTGTTTTATACAGCAGAATAATTAAACAATAAAGTTAGTATGTAATTAGATATATTGCTTGGGGGGGGGGGGGTTGCAATAAACAAAAAAATCAGAATATAAAACAAATAGATAAATAAACATTAAATACAGCCACAGTTCTAAAATGAAAAGTTCTGCCTTGAACCTACCTGACACCTAGTGGTGAAAAAGTGAACACAGAGAAGAAGTAATTGCGTCAAACAGAAAGGGTTCGGGGTAAAACTAGAGTAGGGAGGACGTCAGCACTCACTGGTGACAGCTGTGCCATTCCCAGGCGTAGCGTGGACGGCTGGGAAGAAAGTCCGAGGTTCCCTGATTCTTCACTCGTTGAGGAAACCTTAGCAACACTCTTGTATCATAGTCCCTCGCGTGATCAGCGGAACTGTTGGCATATAAAGCGACCTTTAAAAAAGATCTGATTAATTGCGTTTAAAAGGGCAATGCCACGAGGAGAAGCGCTTTTCGTGCTTATCGGACATGAAACGAGGGCTCCACCCCTGCCGACCACAATTAGTACATATGAATGCAAAAATCAAACAGGAGTTACAAGCCTTATAAATCAGCGGTCTTCTTATAAAGATGTCTTTTTTAAATCGATGCAAAGAACTTTTTAAAAGTAAATGGAAAGTAAATTGCTTGAAGTTATATGATGGATAAAAAACAACACCAACCTTGACAAGCAGTTTTCCTCAGCTGCACACCTAAGGTTGTACATCGGTACCCTCTGTACATATGTAGAAATCTGGACGTAATAGGGGTCTGTGACCAGATCTGGGAGCCCTGTTAGTGACAGGTGTGAAATTAGTACTGTAGGCCTATATTTGATATTTCTTCAGAACATATGAACCTAAATCACAATCAAAATCTTACCATTTTGAAAGTAATGCGTCCCATAACCGGGTCTTTGTCTGGTTCTGTACCGAGGCGTGTAGTAAGAGTCATAGTAATTGTAATATGGATTATATTGACTGTTACGGGAGGATTTGTAAGGGTCATATGGATCATCCGCGAGCATTTGTTCCTCTTGCCTCGGACTGCTTAGTGGTGGTGAATTGGTAGAAACAGTGTCGCTTGTTGACTCTTCCTGCGTCGCTTCTTGTGCAGGAATTGACTCCACCGGACGTTGCCTTAACCGAGCTTGTGTTCGGCGGGACGCGGAACCTTCCAGCGCTCGGGTCGGTGGGTCTCTTGGAGATTCCGTGCGTGTCCCAAGGCGCCTTGAAACCGTATCATTACTGTCTCTGATCACGACGACTGGGCTATCCGATTCCCTGTTCTCCTGTCGGTCCGATGGGACATATTCGGAACCGTGGCTTAATAAACTGTAAACGCGGCCGTTGTTAGTCCATCTGATCCTGGTGCGCAACGCACCTGCATGTTGCGCGCGCGCTGGTCTTGGTTCCGAACGGTGCTGACAGTAAACGGTTTGCAGAACACATCCAAATATAGAAACGTACAAAAGCATAACACCTCTAGCAATACTACCCGCCATTTCTTTGCACAGACGACACTGATATTTCTTACAGAATCATATGTTGCTTGTTTAAATGATAAGAAAACGCGCGAATTGTAGAAAAAGTACTTGTAAAAATCTTTTTAGAAGTCGCATTGGAATACTTTAAAGCCTTATATTTAAGCAGAGTCTTGTACCGCGAATGCAGCGTTTGAGAATATGTCCTAGGTTTTGCAAGGAGGGGGTGGATTTTAAAAGTTTCTGGACCACGTTCGAAGTGAAGTGACACAAGCGCGTGGGGTCTGTCGTAAGGAATACTCATCTCTCAAAGACAACACGCTCCTCCACGAACATTTGCAATCTCACGATCAATAACATAATACTTACTAAGCATTCGATTAATCTACAATAGTTATATATTATACCACTCAGCTCTTTCCTACTGTTTCTTAATTTCCTTTCACGTTCGTCTGGAACTACGTGTCCATTATTCTAATGTGGCGGTGCTTTTATGCATTCCGAAGATCCATACATTTCTGTTTAACTATATCCAATAACGCTGTGGGGAAAATTTATTTTCTGTCTGCTCACACTACATTACTTTGTATTGCGAGCTTTTTCTCCTGCTGCTGTTCACATTATGGAGTATGAAATTCTTAAGCCTCAGTGTCATTTCCAACGCCTTGTGGCAACCTGCTGTGTTATTATGGTGAGAGGTTCATTCTGTCTTCGTCAGCACTCCTCAGTAAAGGACCTAGTCATATAATTTTAGAACTTTAGATATGGTAAGCAGTGTCGACAGTTTCTCATTGCTTGAGATTCAAAGTAGTCCCCAGATACCAAATTTCATATGCGAAAACCATTTTTCTTTCCAGTCCTCCTGTACCCAGCTGCTGGTTAAGGCAAGGTTTTATAGGCAAACTTTAAGTGGTGTCATATGATAAAATTGGTTTGAAAGTAATTGCACTTGCCGGTAAAATCATTTAATTGGTTACCATGTACCATATGGTTCTATGGCATTTATCATCATCATCGTGATCATCATCATCATCATCATTTTTAAGTGATTTTTTTTCTTTTTTCTTTCTAGCAGACTTTAATGGATATTGGCCTTTGCATTAACCAAATGTGTAAAAACATTTATGCAGATGTTTTGTAAAAACACATATAATCTGTCCGATGTATGATTAATAGTTATTGCATGTTTATGGGTACTGCAAAATGTGAGAATGCACTGCAACACACTGCTTTTTAAAATGATGCAGAGAGGCATGTTAGTTGATATTGCAGAATCCTCAGCTGTCACAATAGAAGACACTGTGTCCTAATTAAGTCACTATGATTATATAAATGCATTTCCTGTGTCCTCATTTCATAAGCATTGCTACGTCATCTCCATATTTTAGAGAGAGATGGTGTGAACGTCTGATTGTGTGAGCATTTTTCTTCCGCTATGTTGCAAAGTGAGTATATCATAAAGCTTTCTAGTTCGTCTGACAGCATACATTATGCTACTGATGATAGCAAAAATTTCAATGAACTTCATTGTTTGTCTGCATGACTGGGCAGCTCTTCACTTTACGCTGTAGTCAACTTAAAGAATCATTTCATTTCATCAACTATCTGTTCCCTTTATGTGATATCAGAACAAGAACGATCTTTATTAAAACATTTGGAGCGAGCCTCTAGATTACATGCAGCAGGCCATGACGTTCAACAGATTTAACAGCTTTCCACTTAGGAAAAAAGAGGGAAAGTAGGAAGGGAAAAAGAAGCAAGCAGGACACATTTTATACCCCGTGTAAAGATCAAAGTTAAAGCAGTTTACCATACTGAAGGCATTTCCTACGAAATATAAAAGTGTGCACGTTGAGTTGCAATGAGTTGCAGGTGTGTGACATTGACCCTACCACTTTAATCTCCATAATAACGAGGCGGCTCTCCACAGGGATACAAACTTGTAGGAACCCCCACAGGACCTATAAAATATATGCAAACTAAGACACCATAAGATAATTACATCTATTATTACTATCACACGTAATCAAAATAACATGAGTCATCAAAAGTAGTCACACTATTTCTATATGATTAGCCTTTTGAGCTTTGATCATTTGCAAGTGCATGCACTGAAACACAATTACTGTTTCGTCATGTGTTTTGAATTTGGAGAGGCTCAATAATTCCCCCGTGATCAATAAAGTTCTATCAAAGATCCTCGTGATACCAGGTGTCCCATTCTGCAGCAATCCTCATCGATGCAGGGGAACCCATCAGAAAGAAATCTTACTTGTTGAATGGAAACTCAGCATCTGAGCTGCTTCCCCTTTACACCGCTGCGTGGCACACACCCAGATCTAGTTTTCCACGCTGCGGAAGAGTGCAGTCATCACAACACAACATATGGCTCACGTGTAATCTAACCACTCTGCAGTCACTCCTCTATTACAATGACTGACACTCTAATGTCACACTTTAATCACATGATTCACATGAATGAGATTTCTAAACGTTTATCCTATGTTCTAGGCAATATATATGCAATAAAATATTTAAACTGCAAGCAATATATAATATATATGAAACTATCATATTTTTTTTTGCGGTGTGCCATGCGTCTCACTGAAGCAGATGTCTCCAATCTCCCGCCTACCAGCCGAACCCCCATCTGCCCCTGGGTTTCATTCCCTCATAGCTGCTACAGGTTACAGTCTCTCACTGTTTCTCACACACACACACATCATAAGCACATTGTTCATGACAGGAACAGTTCCCAGTGTGTTCAAGCAGCCTCGGGTAAGCACTGATCAAACAGACAACATACCACCCAGCTCGAGCTGAAACTTACAGTTCCCTCTTTCCCCATTTCTTCCCAAAACACTTGAAAGGGCAGCCTTCTACTAGTGTGTTTGTTTGTTTGTTTGTTTGTATGTCTCACCCAGAATAACCTACTGGATTCAAGTTCAGTGCTTGTTCAAGTTCAGGAGCTGTTCTGTTCTGACTGCACACCGTGCTTGGTCCCATTATCCAGGGTTCTCTTCTCACTCTCGCTAGAATGATGCCAAGTTCCATCTGTGCACACTTTCAGAAAAAAACTACATTCACAGCAGGACTCTCAGTCTGTCTCACAGACATTGGATAGATGAATGACAGCATGAAGGCGAATTTATAAAACACGGAATTTATAAAACACGGAATTGCTTGTCTTGCAGTCTGACACATCATTGTCTATTGTCGAGTTTTCGTCATCTCCCTCAAAGTGTGTCAAGAACTTAGAGGTAGTGAAATACAACCTAATGCATGTAGGTCTTAAACATCAGAAAGGTTCAGGCTTGTTTGATCACACTGCTGGGACATGCTGCTCATCACCTTGCCCAGGTCCTCATTAAAGCACACATGGACTGCTGCAACTTCTTCCTAGATGGCCTACCACACGCACAACTTCACCACTACACCCAGGCCAAGAATGCAGTAGCCCATCTGGTCTTCAACCAACCATCCAGTGGTGCAGCCCCAACTTGATTAAAGTCTCTCATGGGGCCCTTTGTTTCATCTGATCACCACAGTGGTTCATTCGTTCTGTCCACATATCTTCTCAGATGGAAAGACTTGGGAAGATCACCTAGCATACCTAGCATGTTTATAGATGCTTGTTAGATGTCCATTGCATTAAACATATATTGCCTTATTATATGTTATGTGTTTGATGTTACTGATATATTTAGGATATGACTAAAAAACAACCTGTTTGTTAGCAGAGGTTCCTGTAACACACCCCTACAGGCTCCCCTGGTACAGTCCCATGTGTGCGTCTTTGTTGTGTGCGTGTTTGCTGTTGTTGTTGTTTGTTGTTGCTGTTGCCACTCCGTCCTTGTTAGCCTGCCTTCTGTCACTTGTTTTCACCTCATCAATGTGTGTGTACTTAAACTGCCGTGTTTCACCCTCCATTGTATTTGGTCTTTGTATTTGTAAAGTGTCACATAAGGTGTCTCCCTGCGACAGTTCCTTTAAGGCCTGTGAAGACTCCATGAATTTGTTCATTCATTCATTCATTCACTCATTCTTTAATTCTTTCCTTTTGTATTCTATTCATCAAATGTCTTTAAGATGTGTAATAGGAAATCTTTTACCAAAGAACACGGACCCAAGACTCAAACATGCCCAAAACACCAAGGCTTGTGACTTATTTCTTACAAATTAAATATTTTCTGGGGCTTCCTATTGACGTTAGCATAGTATATCCTACTGTGTACAATTCACAATGCATTTCAGTGTTTATTGTATGTACAGCATACATTTCAGTGTTTGTGTCCAGTCATACTGTTAACTGAATATTGTAGGTATTAATTCAACTGTTTTTTTTTTTATATTTTAAATGTAATGAAATACTAAACCTTTTCAAGCAGATTTTCAAGAGCCATTCCTTTTGTACCCTTAATGCTTGAATGGTGATTAAAACATGCATGGCGAACATTAAGACCCTGAAATGAAGGAAGTTATTTCAGTCAGTCCTTTAGATTCCACTCATGCCTGGAGGCTGAAACTGTATAAATGCAAATAGCTTATGGGAATATGTATGTTGCTCTGTGCTGTAGCTAAGACCTGATACCTTGTCTTATGTTGTCAAAGGCAAGCCAGACTGTGAAATATTCACTGAATACCGTTTCAGTTGCCTTTGTCTCACTTGCTTTATTAGCCTGCTGACAGAAGTGATGAGTCAAATCTGGCTGTTGCAACATTTTTCAGATACGGTTAGTAGAGAAAACCAAAGCTGCAACCTTGACCAGAGATGAACTCAGTGATTGAGTGGTGAAGTTTAGTAGTTCTTGGATACAGACAAGGTATGTGAGCAGGGATTAGAAAATAATAATTGCAGACACCATTGTTGAATTAAAATATCTCAAACTCAACTCATCAGTCCTGGCTTCTTGGGCTTCTGCAGTATTAGCACATACATACATGGTTCACATAATATTTGTGAAGCCCTCCCATAATAATACGTCCCTTCTGCTTGCTGGTTGAAGAGCAGAAAATGTGTAGGTTGTGCTATAATCCCTCATTACAATGGTTAAAATGGCTTGTTATTGCAGCTAATTACACTGCCACAGAACCAGATTCATTATAAGTTCCCAAGCTTTGTATAATTTGTTAGGTCTAGCAAGGTCTACATGGACAAACACACATGCTTACACACACATGCACTTGCACATAAACACACAGGAGGAAGGCCAATTCAGTTTTAAATTATTCTGTATTTCACACATCGAAGTGGACTCATCTTCCACTGAAGACTTTCATTTACAGTGCAAAGTGCTAAGATTGACAGCATCTTAAAATCCAACGGATGTCCGAATACATTTGACATAGTCTAAGCCATATTCTTCACAGCTGACATCTGGCTCAGAAGAGGGGATTTAGAATCTCAAAATAAAGAAACATGCCAAGAGAATGACTTCCTATTTCCAGTATTCTCACCAGCTCTAGATAATACAAAACAAACCATCTTCAATGATCAAGGATTCTACCTGCCAGGGTTTTCCCACACTAACATGACTAGAGGAATAACCAAGTAACCAAGCAGCTAGGGGAAATTGCTAACCACTGGGGCTAACCACTGGGGCTAGCTACTGAGGCTAACCACTGGGCCTAGCTACTGGGGTTAACCACTGGGGCTAGATACTGGGGCTAACCACTGGGGCTAGCTATCAGCAACAATCCCAATTTTTTTGGATATGGAACAGTGAAATAGGCATTAGTTGCAAATGTGTGCCTTTGACAGTACATGGCCTGTATATTCAAAGGTTTTAGGACATAGCACATATATGTTCGTATTATAAACACGTAATACATGGCAGACCTTTCTAGAATTCCAAGATTTTTTTTTAGAGATCGTACATAAAATAACTTATTTGGTTTTATAAACACAAGCACATGTAACCACACCTCCATAATATAAGAAATTTCCAGACATTTTCTACATTTTCTGTCTTTGAATAAATACAGAAATAAATGATGTAAATACTGTATATGCCCTGCAGAGATTACAGTTCAGAGAAAAAAAAAGCAGTCCTTAAAATCATCTCAAGAAATATCAAAAATATGTTCTTTTATGTATTTCAAAAATCCTCTTTAAAAAACATACTGTATTTGAACACATACATTTTCATTGTTTCATCCATATCTCTCAGAGGTGAATCATGTTGCGAGGTGAATCAAAGCATTTTAAAGAAACTTGCTATTCTCATTTTTTAAATATGATTAAATTAATAACAATAAATCATTTACTTTATACAAATGGCATAAGCTACTGTAAAATATAACATTTTAGAATGATCCTGCTACAGAAAAGGTATGATGAGTGAACAAATCAATCATACCTACACGGAGTGAAAAATATACTCTCAAAAATAGCCATAGGCTTCATCTCCTCTTCTTTGATTTCAAATAAATATTTTTTGCAGTTCTACATATATACCACATGGGCACAAGAAGGCAAACAAAAACATATTTCCATCTCGTGTGTACAGTATGATTAAGCGTGCCTGTAAGTGTGGATGATTCAACTGGGTAGACTCAACAACAGCAACTTTTGGCGAGATTTCTACTTTTTGTCATACATTTTTGGCTGTGATTTATTTGGCAGGGTTTTGAAGGCTTCCTGTCATATAGGATGAGCCCCCACTGACCATGGTGCGTTTGAGGTGATCTGTAGGTTGTCTGAATGAAGTCTCTCCTGCCATGCAAAGGTACCTGTGGAGAGACACAAGACATGCATTAGCCTGGTCACCATGGCTAATGCAAAATATAACTGAACTTGCAAAACAGAGAGGAATATGACTAGAGAATGCAAGATTAATATTAAATGGGAAATTTGGAGTATTGTATATCTAATATTAATGTAATGGAATCTGAATTCAAACTAAAGGTTCTTGAAAAGGTTACAGAAAGTATTGAATCATATAACAACTAACCATTTGCAAATGACACCATCAGATTACTTCTGTATAAGAAAGTATAGTGGGCATATACAAAATATATATATACAAAAAAAACATGGTTGCATGTGGGATGAGAGTGGAATAGGATATTGATTTTCCCTCCCACACTTGTGAAGAGGCCATCCAGAGAGGCTTGCTGCCACAGAATGGGCATCTCTGAGCAAAGAAACATTAAATCTGTTATCTCACTGTGATGAGAGTCATGCGGCATGACCTTTTTTTTCCCAAACTATCAAGATGAAACTGTGAAATCGTGCCTATGTATCATCTCCCCACTCATGACAAATAATTACACAAATGTTTAGTCTTGAAGGAACACAAGAGGTCCTCTGATTATGCTATTACTCAAGCCTCTGTGGCACAAGGAAGGTCCTCTTATACAAGGAGAATGTCTTACACTTAATTTTGCACATCTTTGCCATTTCTTACATTGTTCTGACACTGAGTTGTCACAATGTCTTGAGCAATTTTTTCAGTCTGACCAAATCTTTGTTCTGCTGTGTTAGCAGAGCTTCTATAGTTTGCCACTGGGAGAACAGCTGAGGATGCTGTTCTTCATACATCTCAGCTGCTGCATAACAAAGTCTGATTTCACATATCAGTTTTAGAGCTTTTGATATAGGCAACACAAAGAGTGTCAGGTCAGTTGTAATAGCATCACATTTACTGCACTCTTTCAGTTAATAGAGGCATCCAACAACATAATCCTAGACTGGTATGGAGAAGTTTTATATTAGCACCTCTGGGCACTATGTAACACCTCTGGCTTCTTAGGTGTTTTGCACTCTAGAATCAATGAGGCCCTGACCTTATTCTGAAAGACTTTCAAGCCTAAAGTAAAGGGTTGTCATATATATATATATATATATATACTACAAATTAATGTATTAATATTGTTATATATATATATATATATATATATATATATATATATATATATATATATATATATATATATATATATATATATATATATATATATATATATATATAAACAATTAATACATTCTGTGACATAGGCTGAGGACAGTAATAACACCCACTCTCAAACCTGCATCTTCCAGGTCGTGAACATGTGCATAGACCCTGTGAAAGGCTGCCCTTCAGGGGGGACGTTCTGACACACCGCTCTCTCCATCTGGGAGCATACCTCCACACTTCACACCTTCCATTTGCATCTCCCATGTTCACCCTTCATAGTGGCACACCCATGCTCCTCCTTTAACCATGGTGGTTCCTTTAACCATGGGTACACCTCACAATACCATCCCACTTCTGTCTGAAGGTAGCAATCACACCCCCTCTCAAAACCAACCCTTCCAGAAGGTAAACATGTGCTCTGACCACCAGACCAAAGAGCCAGCCCTCGAGCTCAGCAGCCAGAACAGAGTCACAATCAATAATATGTCAAGCGAGAAATGAAAGTAGAAGAAGAATACATACTCAGCAGCTGTAATGGTTCTTAACTGCCATCGACTCACCAATTTATGAACCAGGACTGTCGTTGCTTCACTCCATAATATCCAGACAACTGCTCAGCAGCCTGCCAGAAATGAAGACAGGTCATTCCATCTGTAGATGGCTCAACAATCTCCTGTTTGTGTGTATGTCAAGAGGCTCTGCCTGTTAAATTGCATCACCCTCAGCCCAGGACTGTGTGTTCTCACTCGTGTTCTTCCAGAATACCAGTGCCTGCAAGACCCTTTTGGTAAAAATACTTTGGCAAAGTTTCCCAACACTTTGCACTGTCACATGGTTAATTGTGTATGTTTTAGGACAACGGAAGGAGTTTCATATCTTGATGTGTTACTAACTTGGCACTCACTAAAAGCATCACTAAAACAGTAAACAATAGCTAAACTCTACAAATAACCCATATGTTGGCCCAGCAACCACAATTTCCAGCACAATGAAAGCGAAATAATAAGCAAAATGTCTCTATAATATCTCTAAAATCTAGAAAAACATTGAAGCAATATTACAGTTTATAACAAGGATTATCACATTATCAATCACTGTCTATTTTGGCACTAGAAGTGTCTACTGCCTACTCTGTGTTGTCATGTCTGCTAAGAAGCCACTTGTTACAATATTTCTGTGCTGCTGAACTAAACTGATTCTGATTCATATGCTGACATTAGCCACCCACCAACTTTTAAGTCTACTGATGCCAGACAGCACAATTTTGGGAAGTACTCCCAAGCACACTGTTGCCACAAACAAATGTTTTTGCTTATAAATCCATCCCAGTTCTTCTGTCGATGATCAGGTCCATTGTTCCACATATGCACCTGCACACCACCTTTGACCAACATACTGCCGTAATTGTTTTCTAAATGAGAGCCATCTAAGTTGACATTGAGGAAGCATGCATGGTTGTGTTTTGTTGTTGCTACTGCTGTGCAATACTTTCGTCTGAGCAGTACAAAATTTACAAGGGTAGACCATCTTTATTATAGTGGCCCGGGGGACTGTGTGTTCGGAATTTTAGGAGCTGTATTTCTAAAAATGACAAGTTCCGAATACCACAACACTCTCCTTTCAATGTTTTGTGCATTCTAGTGAATATTTTTAAAGAATTTCTATGCCACACCATGCAGATGGCCCTCTTAAACATTTACAGAATAAGACTTCAATATGTGGTGAACTGTCTGTTCTAAATATAGTGAGGGTTTATAGAAACCTCATAGAAAACAGTAAATTAGGATTTTAACACAAGCATCACCTTACTGAAATCTTTACCATACCATTAATCAAGACTGGAGGGAAAAAGATCATAAAGCGCCTTTGTAAATTTAGATAATGGAAGACGTGTAATAGTTCAAATGTCAGGACTGTCCTTCAAGAGCTGTAAATGTCACAAGTGAAGACTGTAGATGTCTCTGTCCTTCTCTATGGCTCTCATCACTGTTTCAGGTGTCAGACAGCATGTGCAAATACAAATTACAGACGTACCGCTATGTTAACCCTTCGTGTTATCATGGTACAACATTATCTCCACTATTTTGAGATACAGTATTGTACAACTACTAGGAGTTCAAGCAGCAACTATGAAATTTATAAAACCACAAGAGACTATTACTTCAAAACATACTGAGCACCATAGACACATAGTACAATAGTCCTGAACAGATAGTATCTGAAGCCATTAAATGCTGTCTCCATAAAGAAGATACTTCAGTGGAAGTATTTTATGAAATGAATCAATGAAACTTTTGAATTTTGTACAATATAATATCCTGTAATGGTCTCCCATGTCAAATGGAGTTTTTATTTTGTTGGAGATATACTATTAACCATTTTGTCATGCAAACAGATATACATACAGATTTCTTGTGTTGTATTTGTTCAGCGCCCCAATATCACACTGTACTGATACGTCCCACTAAATTATTTTAGCAGTTCCTCATGAATTTCAAGCCAAATTTTAGGTTGATAATTCATAGTGTTAAAGGCCTTTGGGTCATTATGCTGAATTGAATCAATTGATACTTGAGTTGATATTTGGGTTGATGCAAAGCCAGAGTGAAACTCCATAATCAGTGTTTGCTTAATTTCTCTAATTAGTGGAGGCTATTTTCATTTCCCTCCAGGGGACGCATGCTTCCCTGAACTGGAACGCTCTCAACTGCATCTTCCTTCCTCTTCATCCAATGGAGGCACAGTGTTTTCATGTTACTTGACTTGATAAACATTCAATATCATCAGAATGTAGGGGTAGCCGTGCATACATTTACATACAGATGACTTCATGATTTCTCTATGTAAACACCGATGCATCTAATTATTAAAACTCTTCTGACAATATATTGCCCAAAGGTAATGCAAAGCTGTCTGTGAAGCTCGCAAAGTTACATTATTACCATGAGAATTGCAAGGACAACCAGGACCCATTTATAGATGAAAACATTTGCAAGCGGCAAGCATGTGTCTAGCTCCGGTACAAAATAAGAACATAAGTGTGATAAATCTGAATATCTGCTTCCCAAATGTAAGTGTCTTGCATAACCTGAAGCCAGAAATGATTACAGTTCAGGGACAGAACAATGGCTAATGTGCTACACATTTAATCAATGTGTTTGGATGCATGCCTAAGATGTCAGCGCACCCTAATCAGATGTAAGGTTTCAATGGGACTCCAAGGACAGGTTTGTCAAACCTTAAAAATAATATCCCATTTTCAAAAGCCACTTGGACTGTTATGAGTCTACATAAATGTTTTATGATCACACTGTTTGACCTGAGGCCAGAATTATCCAGTGTATTATCAATGTGTGTAGGTTCCCTATACACCACCCTCACCTGAAGCCTGATATACAATTCGCAATATGAAGCAGCTAACATCATTCAAAATGACCCATAAAAAAGAATTTGAAAACAGAGAGGCATGAGAATGGAACAAGCCATGATTTGATTAAGCCATTATTCGATTTAGTGACCATTTTCACTTGAAAGTAAATTCACCACTTTCGTTTCCAGTACCACCACCCACTGACCCAGATTTGTCTCATACTACTGAATACTTACTGGAAAAAATGGAATGGCAGTGCAGTGTATGTTGTCTATGTTTCATGTATTTGTCTTCACCAATTTCCAAATGTTTGCAATTCCATAATAACTCTCTCTTTCTCTCTCTCTGTCTGTCTCTCTCTCTCTGTCTGTCTTTCTGTCTCTCTCTCTCTCTCTCTCTTTTATTTCCACAGATACTTTCTGCATTAATGGATGACTTTCTGTGACTTAAGTGAATGGATTCTCTTCTAGGCTTACAGCATATGACCCTATTCAAAAGCACTCACCATTCACTTACTCGACTTCGATTTCCAGGGAAGAAAGCCAGGCATCTCCTTGATCCTCTTTCCTTGTCCTATCTTTTTATCAATCTTCAGATAATCCATTTTTACCGGAGTAGAAAGTGCTCATGACATTAAATAAAAAATATATAAAGATTATAAAATGTCACTTTAGGGGTGATTTATATCTCAGACAGTTGTCGTGGTGGACTTGCGTAGAATGGTTTTCTGTGGTTTCTGAGTCAGGTGATGAGGCACACAAGGTGGAGTGGTTGGGGGGAAGCTGTGACTGAAGCCCAGGCAACCGTTGTCCAGCAACACGTGGGTGGGGGACAAGGAGACACACTGGTGAATGGGGCTCAGCTTGGCACTGATTAATTCGGCATGTAAGTGCATATCTGTGTTGCTCGTGTCGTACTGAAGGTCGCAATCCGGGCAGTAGCCATGATACTGGACCGTATCGCTGAATCTCACACGCTCTCGCGTCACTTGGGGACACCGACTCTTCTCGTGCCTGAGGAGGGGCATCGGTGGTGGCATCTTGTCCGCCGCGCTTTTAGATCCGCGAGACAAGTCCCTGCCGGGCACGTTTATGGGCTTCGTGGGAAAACCGCCATTGCGCATGAGTGTCCCGTTAACCTTGGCGAGGTTCCCTGAGGACAGGCCCTTGCTGTGGTCCTCAGCTCTGGGTGGCATTAGGCGAGGAGGAGGAAGAGGAAGAAGGGGTCTCTTCAAGACTGGGGGCATGCCAGGGGTAACGGCTGGGAGCCTGAGGAAGGTGTCCTCGGGGTAGACCTTGACTTTGTCTATGCTGGAGGCCGTGGTGGTGGTTGTGGTGCTGCTGGAGCTGCTGTTCAGGGTGTCGGTCTTGGAGCTGTCTGCCATCTCCTCTTCCAGCTGGAGATCTGATGTTAAAGAATCGATTTCATGGACAACCTATAGAAAAGCAGCAAGAATACAAGGTATTGAATTTTGAAGGCATATGCCTACATATCAGCCAATTAATAATAAACCAAGCAGTTTGACCTTGTTATTGTCTTGGAAAAGTATTAACTAGCCATAGAGTAACATACTAAATGTAGTAAATGTATAAATGTCTTATTGGTGATAAGGTTGAAATTGAAGTTACATATGTGCATCTAAATTGTGCATAACCCTCCTACTGCAATGTTCTCCACATTATCGTCCTACACTCACTGAGAATGAAGTGGCCAGACAATATTTGCATTGCAAATTAAGGCACAGTATGAATAAACACAATGTTTCCCCTGAGAGCAATATAAAGTCTATGTATTGTTTAATATTGTTATATTAGTATATTGGTCGTGGGTGTGCAAGCCATTATCCAATCATTTACATAGTGACAGTTTTCACTGTTTTATAGAAGAGAAGTCCCTACCTACCTATCCTACCCAAATGAACTGTGCAGTCATTATTAAAGCTCGGTCGGTGGATATCATCCCTGCGCGGTGTGAGTTTTGCATCCTAAACCATAATAACTACAGCCCGCAGGCCGGGTGTTACAGTTCATTTAGATTCACCCTGGTCTTAGAACAAGGTTATCCGATAAACGAACCCAAAGATAAATGATGACGACATACACACAACGTACATTTGACGTGCAATATGCTGCTTAAAAATATTGCGATGTATATATTGATTACCACCCCTAACGACACCGATAAGGGCTTTAGACAGCTGTCAAGAGAGGATGCAGTTACTATACGAACGACAAAGTAATCTGTATTGGATAGAGCCAGCATAGAAGTAAATGGAACTGAGAGATTAGATAGAGTTTAAGTGACATGAAATTAGTTTAATGACAGTTAATACTAAGGTCTATTAAATCTTCCAATCCGCAGCATTTATATGAGTTATCTAAGATGTTTTACAACGAGGATAAAATTGTATTAGGTTATGAAGGCCTTGTTTAGTGGGCATGTATGAAAGATCTCTAAATGTGATCTGAATCCGATTAACCTTATTACAAGCCTTAATTAACACATGTTGTGAACTGTGCAAATATACTTGTCATTCTAGGCATCAGAGAAAATCTTAACACTGCTTAAGAGCGATATTTCCATTCAGTATTAAAGTCTGATCAGCGTACAACCAACCTCTTTGAGTTCTTTTGCCACATCCTTCAAGTCCCCCAAGATGTTTTCTAAATCCTGCACGATTGTCTTGATCTGTCGTTTTACTTTAACTTTGGAGACTCCCTCCGATTCCACATTTGCTGTCCCTGACATTCTTTGAACAAGCCACAAATCAAGGAGTGTGAATACATCCATTCATCGCGACTGGCGCACTTTGCTCGTGCATTTTAATACAATGTTTCTTCTCTTTCCTCTCTATACATCGCAGAACGATCTGGAGGAAGAGTGGAGACCGCGTCCCAGCACACACGCCTGCGCAATAGACCGTTCCATTCGGAATAGGCAATAATCCCAATTATTTTTTAAAATGTCGATTAAATTGGATGAAGGGTGGCAAATTGCATTCCTTTCATTTCCTTCAACGAAAATCCTTTTCGCCTCAAATCAGAAATAGAAATCCAGCAATCCGCAGTTAAAACGAACTGTGCGTTTTAAAGTCTGTTATTATGAAACGTGAATAAGTCTGACGTTCATGGGCAAAATGTATTCACGGGCGATTGACTGTAACACAAAAACGCTGGTTATGCTTACAGCTTGATCCCGCCTCCTGATTTGCTATATGCTGCACTGTCAGTCCACTGAGCATCATTGCAGGTTATATGCCTACGTCTTCTTGTACAGCAATAAACGAGTAGAGCGTTTGTTAGATTTCATTAATAGCGTCTATAGCATTTGCAAGGCAACAAACAGATGTGTGCGAATGAGTCAGAAGGGTTGGTAAAGACATCTCGGTGTCACATCTACGTAAAGGACTGAATCACATGTTCTGGCCACTGGATTGCGCTGCCCTGCTATTGTCGTTTCCTAATAAAACCTTCTCATATTCTGACATCTGACATGCATAAAACTAATTGGAAATACACTGATTTGACCACTTTGGACGGTATTACGATATAATCATATTTATTATATGATTAATGTAAATGAAGTATAAATTGTATGACTGTCAGATTAAAAACATTGCACGATGATCGAAATTATTCTAAATAAATGTATGTTGCACAACAGCACTCTCTACGATCGTTGTGTGTGTGTGTGTGTGTGTGTGTGTGTGTGTGTGCGCGCGCGTGTGTGTGTGTGTTTGGACGCACACTCAACTGTGTGGATCAGCTGGTTGATATGTCACGTCACATACACTGCTTGTCCTTATCCGCATGGACAAGCCTACCAAAATAGGCCCATCCAGCCAGTAGCACGGCAATACATGCGTTCACAATACATATTATGAACTTTATTGACTGTAAACCATTACTGTATTCTGTAGTGTTTGTTGAAAAGAAAACTAAGCCAGTATAAGTGATGATCTAAGACAACCTGTCGTGGCATCAATGAAATATGTTTACGGAGACAAAGATGTAGAGAAATATTTACAATTAAATCCACAATTAAATAAGTTAGTATATGAAATGAGAAATAACTGATGCTGCATATAGGCTACACATAGGCCTATACCAAGTAGTATAATAGAGTAAAAATAGTTTTAAAAATAGTTAAAGATTTTTATTTTTAAACTAGTGCAAAGGAAGTAGCCATTGACAATTTACATACAGCAGATAAATGATTAAACCCGCCTTAGGGATTGCAGTAGCGCACAGTCGTGCAGTGCATGCACCCAGCTGATCCAGCATGTGTACATCAACCCGACGGCGCTGATACAGTGCGGCGTTTGTTCTCAAGCGTCCGATTGGCTGCTGGCATCACGTGATGAGGTCCGATGCAGGAAGTAGGTGAAAAGTAAGATCAACTTCACTGTGAGTGTGTCCGCCGTGTCCAGGGTGTTTGCGCCATGACTGTGCCTCTGTCGTTTGCGGGAAAAGTCGTTCTTGTTACAGGAGCCGGTGGAGGTGAGTGGACACGACAGGGCCTGCGTTTAAATGAGCGACTTGGTAGAGGGTTACATGCTAGCCCTAAGTCATGGTAGACATCAGCTAGCAAGATATGAGGGGTTGCTAGTTAGCTAGCTAACAGTGTTTCAACTCAATACACTGAAATACAAAAGATCTACATGCATTAGCGTCTGATGAGGTGGCTGGCTGAAAACATTAGCTAACACAAACCTAAAAGCGTCTGGCATAGTGGTATCGCATTCGTGTAGGTTAATATGCTGGACTGGTTATTAAATTGAATTGTTAGAAACCTAGATGAGTCATTAAAAGGATTTTGTAAAACTATGTATGAATAAAATGGCAATATGGTCATCACAACAGAATGATCTTCAGATTGGACCTGAGTGTAAAATCCTCAGTGTCAAAGTTACATCAGAGTAGCTATCAACAGTTATGTGTACAGAGCAAAGGGCAGTTTCTACGCTTAGTGGACTGGTAGGAAAGGGCTAGCAATAAAGCAGTATTATGCTTTTATATTGGAAATTCACAATGCTTAATATTACAGAAATGCAACACATCTTTGGGAAATCATACTGAGCATCACATTTGAAGCATGGTTGTTTTTTATATACACATTTACTGCAGTACCTCAAACATGTCTGTTAATCCTGCAGTAGTGTTCTTTTTCTTTCTCGTAAAATTATTTGGGTTTTGGATTAACTCAAATATATGCAATAAAATAACATTGTCTTTCAGGACTTGGGAGAGAATATGCATTGGCTTTTGCTGAGAGAGGAGCTTCTGTTGTTGGTGAGCTGTCTTCTGAAATCCATTCATTTGTATTCAAGCTATATGCTCCATCTTGGCCATTTATGGAAATCTGCTTTCCCCCAGTGAACGACCTTGGTGGAGACATTAAAGGGGGTGGGAAGAGCTCATCAGCTGCTGATAAAGTTGTAGAGGTGATTAAAGCCAAAGGTGGCAAAGCTGTGGCCAATTATGGTATGTCTGCTCTGCGGTCCCTGTGCCCTTTTGAGTGTCCGCTAGTTTAATGATGTTCTTGTTTTACTTTTTTCTACAAAAAAAAAGTGTACTTGTGTTTCCACAGATTCAGTAGAAGATGGGGAAAAGCTAATCCAAACAGCCTTAGATGCTTTTGGACGAATAGGTAAATTTGATATCTAATGTTTTTAGTTATTTTAGTAAGTTACAGGGGTGGTTCAGCAAAAATAAAATGTACATATTTACATTAACATTTACTGTATGTAGCAATGCTTTGTCAAGAATAGAAAGCGTTTGGCTGTAAGTCATACAGGAAAACTAAAAAAATTAGATTGCATAATTTGTCAGTTTTTAAGTAAGTTAAAATGAAGATCGATATGGGTGTGCGTTTGTCAAAACACAGCTTTGGGTGAAATAGCATCCAATTAGCTCCTGTGCACAGCTAGTGAAGGATAACACCACACCGCAAACATGGCAGGACTATATTTGTAGTAAGGGGATAAACAACCTTTTACATTTTGGGGAGATGCTGCTGTTTGCTGTTTTAACATACTTTTTTTTCCTGTAGATATTGTGGTTAATAATGCTGGGTAAGTTAATATAATTCAGGTACCGCACTGACTCATTTTGACTTTTAATACACCAAGAGCTAATTTTGTTCCTCCAAAATTCTGGATTATAATTGAATTACTGTTGTGTGCTTTAATTTGAAAGGATCCTGCGTGATCGATCGTTTGCTAGGACAAGTGACCTGGACTGGGGTATGTGCTGAGCGTGACTGCAATCGGAAAGTGCTGTGATCACACAGTCTCTTTAATTGGCCACATGACACTGATTGCAGCATCATCTTTTCAGACCTTATTCACAGAGTGCATTTAAGAGGCTCTTTCATGGTCACCCGCGCAGCATGGAATCACATGAAGAACCAGCAGTTTGGGAGGTAACGTCAGGACAATGCCCACATATGAATGATCTTGCCCTGATCTTGCCATGATTACATAATTGAGATTTTCTCATTGTTTTCCACACACCATCCAGAATCATCATGACCTCGTCAGCTGCTGGGATTTATGGCAACTTTGGCCAGGCGAACTACAGTGCTGCCAAGCTCGGCCTCCTGGGCCTGGCTAACACTTTGGCCATTGAAGGGCGGAAGTACAACATTCACTGTAATACCATCGCTCCCACGGCCGGCTCACGCCTCACGGAGACCGTCATGCCTCCAGGTGAGACTCCCTGTGTTCAAGGCAACCGCAGCTGCAACTCTTACTGTATAAAGCACGTTCCCGCATTGTGGCCATTGTGCCTTTCCCACCCCCCCCTCCTCCAAGTTTTCCACAATATAATAGGTTGTGTGAGGCTGCATCATCCTTGCTGTGCACCCCTGCACGTCCTTGTTCAGTCTCGCCTCTTCCTCCCTCAGATCTCGTGGAGTCTTTGAAAGCGGAGTACGTGTCTCCCCTCGTTCTCTGGCTGTGCCACGAGCAGTGTCAGGAGAACGGAGGTCTTTTTGAGGTGTGCGAGTGTATTATTTGTTCTAATACACTATAAATGTTCGGCCAGTTGCAACAACCTCTGGT
Source organism: Brachyhypopomus gauderio (assembly GCF_052324685.1). Lineage (NCBI taxonomy): Eukaryota > Metazoa > Chordata > Actinopteri > Gymnotiformes > Hypopomidae > Brachyhypopomus > Brachyhypopomus gauderio. Next base: position 27,680,820 of record NC_135214.1, on the reverse strand, counting down.
CTTGGTTCTCCTTAGGTTGGAGCTGGCTGGATTGGTAAATGTAAGTGGAGCTTTTTTCTCATCTGTATTGTGAGAATTTGGTGGAAATATTAAGTGTAAAATCCTCTTTAGAAAGTTGACGTAATTTGATATGTGCACGCAGTGCGGTGGGAGAGGACTTTGGGTAGTATTGTGCGACACAAGAACCAGCATGTGACCCCAGAAGAGGTTCGGGACAAGTGGGACCAAATCTGTGACTTTACCAATGCCACCAAGCCAGCTAGTATTCAAGGTAAACATTGGAGCAAGTTACAGGTCATGTTCTGTATAATCAATGCTGAGTTACTGAGTTCAGTCTATAGTTCACGTTACTGTGTAACAAACATGGTACTGAAAACCAAACATGATTTCCATCAGCAGTGATCTTTTGAAGGAGGGAAAAAAAAAAGTAATGTTAGCGAGGTCAGAGGACAGGATGGTGGAAAAGGGTGCCTCATCTTCCCCCCTGCTAACACCCACAGCAACTGGCCCCGGGGGGTGTTGCACGGGGGCGGAAGAGTCGGAAGAAAGCTCATTAGCATAGCTTTGTAGTGCTCATCGTCCGTGTCTTATTGGAGGAGCGTGTTCTTTTTGTCATACGAGAAGTGTGGAGGAGTTGATTACCATCCGTTCCGTGTGCGCTCTGCTATTAAGAGTCATTGCACACGCTGGTGGAGGTGCTGTCTAAAGTGGAGGCCGGAGAAAGGCTGGGAGGGAATCCAACCAGAGGCTTGGCCTCCACAACATCTGCCATCAACCCTGTGAGTATCGTGCATGTGGTTGTAAATGCAGATCAAATACACACACGCTGTGCGGCTTTTCCTTGCCAATATATGTCCGCATATGCTGTTTACCAGCTCCCTGTATTCACGTAATCTAATTTAGTGTTTGTACCTTTCACTTGTGTCCAAACAAATCTTTCAAGGCTGTTTGGTTTCCTCAAAGGATTGCGTATTTTTTGTCCTCGTGTTTCCAGTCGGAGGCTGTAGGGAAGATGATTGGCGAGATGACCTTCAGCTACACCCACATGCACTGTATCCTCTACGCTCTGGGAGTGGGCATGTCCACCAAGGAACCTGATCACCTCAAGTTCCTCTATGAAGGCCACGAGGACTTCAGTTGTCTGCCTACCTTTGGAGTCATCCCAGCCCAGGTCTCCATGATGGAGGGAGGTCTCGCCAATGTTCCAGGACTCAATATTGACCCTACAAGGGTAAGCAAACCGCAAGCTGATTGAAATTCTTTATGGCAGTGTTTTGTAATATGCACACGGCTAGATACCAGCTATGTCATTAAGCTTCAGCTTTATCTTGATGAGCACCAGGGGCTGGCATGTTTAATTATTCTCATATAGTTCTTCCCTCTCACTACTTTATGTACTTAAAAAAGGAAAGAATGGAATAGGAATGGACTTCAATATTCTCGTATTTTTAAACCTCGTACAATTTTGTCAATTCATGTCTGTGGCAGGCCAGATTTAATAAATACTCAAGTTTACTAAATTCCCTGAAATTGCATTCATAACCCTTCATATGCAATTACCCTGAATTACCTGAATGGTTCCTCTAGACACCGACTGTCAATATCAACACCACCTACTGTTAAATGACTTGAATTAATTTTAATCGAAGGCTAATTAGGCACAAAGTCAGCGGGAAGGTTTTAGCAAGATGAACGGCCATTTTAGTTTGCTATGGGAGAATAAGTGTGAAATGAAACCCTAGTGTCAGGATAATCAGAAAATGACTGCTCATCAGGTTAATCGTATGAGCGATTTAATAACAAATCGGTTCATACGAGTGGTTCTTGTATGAGGATTATTGTCTTCGAGCCTAATCCTTACCCTATCTTCTCTTGTCCAGATTCTGCATGGAGAACAGTATTTGGAGCTGTACAAACCTTTGCCTACCTCAGGTATGCGTGGTTTCCCTCGGACAATAAACCTTTTGTTTAGACATAGCTGGGTAACTAATGTCTGCTTTTCAGGAACACTGACCTCCAAGTCATCAATAGCAGATATCCTTGACAAAGGGTCTGGTGCAGTCATACTCTTGGATGGTAAATATCTTTTATCTTTAAAGACGAACAAATTACCGCTTCGCTGCAATTGATTGCGCAGAAGGTTAACATTAATTCAGTTGAGGCAGCCAGAATTTAAGAGGCTTAAGGAGGGATTTTTTTCCCTTTTGTGCAGTTCACACGTACAACAACCAGGAGTTGGTATGCTACAGTCAGTTCTCCGTGTTCGTGGTTGGCGCCGGAGGCTTCGGAGGAAAGAGGTCCTCGGATCAAGCTGTGGTATTGCCCATCTTATGTTGTAGCCTTGTACAACAATGTGTGCGTTTCAGGCTGGCTTCTTCTAAGAAACGGTTCCTCTCCCTCCCTCTCAGGTCACAGTTCCCCCTCCAAACCGAGTACCCGACATTGTGGTGACGGATGAAACCACCAGAGACCAGGTATGAGTATTAAGAGGGGAACAGTAGTGTGATGGTTCATAAAGGCAGATGTTGAATGGATGAGCGTATGCTACACGTATAGGAGGATGTAGGTCAGGACTGCTTGGTTGGAGCTGTAGGTTCAATATTTGGGGGGGAGGGGGCTGTATAATAAAATAAATTCACTTGATGAACCAAAACAATAACAAGCATTTTTCAGGGGTTTTTTTTTGTGTGTGAGACATTATCTTTCTCCATTATTGCTGTTTCAGGCTGCTCTGTACAGGCTGAGTGGTGACTGGAACCCTCTTCACATAGATCCTGCCTTCGCAGCATTAGGAGGTAAGGCTTTTGTGGTGGGTTCATCTTCAGAATAAATCACAGCAGTAACACTTTGAACTGCAAGTGCTTCAGAAGTCAATGATTTAAAAGACATCTAAAATTTTAGGATTTAAGTCTCCCATTCTGCACGGACTGTGTTCTTTTGGGTTCGCTGCACGCCACGTCTTGAAGCAGTATGCCGACAACGATGTTTCTAGATTTAAATCCATCAAGGTAAGACGATCTGACATGAAGATTGAGATTTCAGCGCTGACGTACACGGTAATGTCGCTTTTGTTGATGCATCCTGGTTTGTTTTCCTAGGTGCGCTTTGTGAAGCCGGTGCTCCCCGGACAATCTATTCAGACCAAGATGTGGAAAGAGGGAAACAGAATTCACTTTGAGTGCAAAGTGAGAATAAGTGCATGTTTATGAAATCTGTCACAATCTCTCTTGGGCCGAGCGTCCATTTCCAGCTGTCGGAGATGTTTTACTGATTTGCCGTGGTTGTCCAGGTTAAGGAGACGGGAGCTGTTGTGTTGGCTGGAGCATATATAGACCTGCATCCAGCATCAGATGCCAGCACCGTTTCAGCAGAGGTACAACCATCGCTTCCCATTAAACACCAGACATTATTTCTTGCCGACAACAGTAAATATGAGACACAAATTGTGTTTAGAGATGGTAAAGATAATATAAAGTTATCACTCCATAGACGGAGGTGCTTCAGAGTGATTTGGTGTTTGCTGAGATCGGCCGGCGAATTAAAGACCTTGGTGGTGAACTCGTGAAGAAAGTTAATGCAATTTTTGGATGGGAAATTACCAAAGGAGGAAAGACGGCTGCACAGTGGAGTAAGTTTGAGTTATTAATCATTTTAAAAGGTTTGTCTGGTTTTAAGGTCTATTTAGTTTATGAAACTTTAGATGTCTCTTATTCTCTATAAACAAACTAAACTATCTAAACAACATGCCTGACAGCAGCCAAACATTATGCAATGATTGCAGAGGGTGAAATGAGACATAGATGCTTTTCAAACTTAATGGCACAGAGAGTTTGTCTTTATGCCCTGATTGTTGAGATTATTTTCCAATCCATATATAGCCATTGATCTGAAGACAGGAAACGGTGCCCTCCATAAAGGTCCATACAGTGGCAAAGCTGATGTAACCATTACTGTATCTGATGAGGACTTCATGGACGTGGTGGCAGGAAAGACCAACCCTCAGAAGGTACTGATTTACCCAGCCCAGATCTCCACCCACCTCCCCCCTTTCTGAAAGGGTCACACAAATTTTAGAAAACAAAGTTGAATTTACCCAGATGCGCAAATGTCAGGCTTCATCTGCTGCGTTAATCCCCTTGTTGGAAGATGAATGGGGGTCTGACTTGTTTGTTTCCCCATAGGCATTTTTCGCTGGCAAACTGAAAGTCAGAGGAAATATCATGTTGAGCCAGAAACTGGAGACAATACTGAAGGATTATGCCAAGCTGTAGGCTTCGAAACCACCCAGCAGCCGAGAGCCATGCAGCTGCAACCCGCACCACACTTTCATCAAGCGTGTACCAGTGATCCTGATCATTTCTAGAAGCTAGAGTCTGCAGTGGCATTTAAGCTCTAATATGAGAATGATAGCATTTTCCTACACTACTAATAAAAAATAATTTATAGAATGAAGAAAAATCTACCTAGTGTGCTCCAAGAATTACAGATGTGGTAGTAACTCCATTTTACCTGTAAATCATTACTAGCACAATTGTTCGGTACTTTACAGTGTTTTTTTTTTTCTTTTACAGTCCACCCTAATCAAATTAAGGTTAAGCTCAGTAGGTTGGAGGTCTTAGTATCAGGTTACAATATGGCAGCCTTGATATTTATCCAAATAGGCTAAGCTGGTTTGAATCTTTACCCAAAGCTGCCCCTAGCTAGTCAGGTAATCATAAAATTAGTTTTTTTTCCCCACTTAATCAGTGGAAAGTGTGAGCAGTTGCCATGTTATGGATTTGTTCTAATCTCTTCAATAATACATCTCTGTGACTTTAGTCATGGTTTCCAAACTATATATTAATGAAAATTAATACAGAATTTATGCTAGGAAAGGGGTGTACATTTAAAAGTTGTAACTTCTAGTAACCTGACTGCTGTGATCTGCTACTTGGCATGACCCTAGGCTTAGTCTTAAATATAGAATGTTTAATATGGACTTCTAATTTGTAATAAAGTTCATTTTTGTGTAACAAAATACAACTAAGTATGTTACTATGAAGTAAATGACAAAACTTCTGCACACACATTATAAATGTTGCATCAACTTGATTTATTATACCATTACATTAGGTATATATTACATAGTTCAATTTACAATAATCTTTATGCTTATAAAATTAGATTTGTGTGTATATTCACATTTGAGAGGTTAAAGGGAGAACGCTTGAGAAGCTACACATTACATAACTGCAACTGATTCCGTCTTCACATCATGAAGCAAATAACCGATTTCATCCAGTCATCCTAAATATTTCATTTAAATAATAAAAAAAATCCTAAATGATAAATATTTCTAGATATTAAGGTTTAAAAGTGTACCTTCACATGAATGACACTGCTGTGTGAGGTTTGTGCATGGTGAGGTCAATCTCATGGCAATAAACTAAGCATAAGGAGCATGGTGGTACCATGATGGCATTTCTAAAACAACGATATGTCAAATATTACGTTCTAATCTAAATTATACACTAGTAATAAATATTCTTATGTTAAATGGTTTTCATATGGTCAGCAGATAAGCAGGCGTTTCATTTACACCCTGAATCTGTATTTACATAGGAAATAAAATTGTTTTATTCTCTTCAGTCGCGTCCCCCAGTATAAAGCCGATATACATTTTTACATCAATCGAGTTTGATTCTTGTGCAAAGGCTGACTGCAATCAGTCCTCATGAAGCAGAAGGCTGACAGTAGAACTTCAGTCTGCGCTAATCCACCATGGGCCAACAGTGTGCACCCATTACCTTGAATTCAAAGAACAAGTCATAAAATAATAAGCAAAAGGCATAGAAGTGATAATGTTTTGACTTTGGCAGCATGACAGAGGAAGGATATTACTCCTAGCCCAGCCCTGTTAAGCATTCTCCTTGCCACGACGCAACTCCTTCAACTCGTGAAGGCCTTGTTTATTAGCCATGGTTGAAAGAAAGAAAGAAAAAAAAAGACCAGCCATGTAGTGCTGAAATCCTCCAGGACTGACACTGAAGTTTTTTCAAGTCTAGAGACAATTAGATGTCGACCAGACACCAATTGACCAATATCTGCAAAATATTTTTTGTTGGAGAGAACAGTTTATTATAACGAATTATGGAATGTTACTTCCAGTTTAGCACGAATGCAAGAGAAAAAAATCTATGGCTTGAATGAAGCAAAGTGCTTTGGATTATGAATTTTAGCCGTCCGCTATAATCATGTTTACTACAGATACATAATGAATTGTTATAATGTCAATTTTGGGGAACCATCAAAATGTATGATTGCCTGTATTGAAATACATAATGACTGTACACGCCCAGAATGTAACCAATTACAACCAGGCAACTAACTAAATACTGTTTATCTGCTAGTAATACAGAATACCTGGTTGATACCATATTTAGGAATACAAGTATAAACTAGCAAACCTAGTTATATGCAAGATGGGTCACAAAGTCCTAAGCACAGAATGCAAATGATATCACAAACCTCCCTTGAACCAATAAGTGTCCAGGTGCGGCGGTCCAGGTTTGATGCCTTTTAAGTATAAATATAAGGACACTTATCACTATTTAGTCTAAACCACAATCACAACACTGCTTAGCAATTATTTGATTATTTAAGGCTTACTTCTCGAATATATAGATAGATATATATATAGAAACTTTGTGATTTAATGGCCCATGTATTTCAAAAAGGGATGAACAATATCTCCTATAGTGTGCTTAAGTATAATGATCAGTCTAATTTTGATCCTGATACAGGTTGTACAGAGTGGCTAATTCTCTAGCTTCATCACCACCTCCATCAGAGTATCAACTCAGTCTTTTAGACGTCTGAAGCGGACGTTGCTCACCACGGAGCCCCGTCTTCGTCGGGTCTTCAAACTCCGCCCCTCTCCTTCCGTCTTCATATTGCTCATCTTACCAATGTGCAAAAGTGGCTCGGTGCTCCACAGGGCGCTACATGATGAACCTGACGTCGCTCTTGGGGGCGTTGCAGTAGGCGGCGCTGAAACAGTCGGGGAGGACCCGCATCTTCATGGTGCCGTCGGCACCGCAGGAGAACATGTGGTTGCCCGGCGCCGTCTCCACCTGCATGACGCCCGTGCCCAGGTTGCGGAAGATGGACTGGCGTGCGTGCTCGTTCAGGAAGGTGTGCAGCAGGCCCTGGGTGGACATGCTCCATACCTGCGCAGAACAAGTACGGTAGAGGTCTGATGTTTGTGACCGTCCAGTATCTAAAACAAGTACGGTAGAGGTCTGATGCCTTTGTGACCGTCCAATATCTAAAACAAGTACGGTAGAGGTCTGATGCCTTTGTGACCGTCCAATATCTAAAACAAGTACGGTAGAGGTCTGATGCCTTTGTGACCGTCCAATATCTAAAACAAGTACGGTAGATGTCTGATGCCTTTGTGACCGTCCAATATCTAAAACACGTACGGTAGAGGTCTGATACCTTTGTGACCATCCAATATCTAAAACAAGTACGGTAGAGGTCTGATGTTTGTGACCGTCCAGTATCTAAAACAAGTACGGTAGAGGTCTGATACCTTTGTGACCATCCAATATCTAAAACAAGTACGGTAGAGGTCTGATGTTTGTGACCGTCCAGTATCTAAAACAAGTACGGTAGAGGTCTGATGTTTGTGACCGTCCAGTATCTAAAACACGTACGGTAGAGGTCTGATACCTTTGTGACCGTCCAGTATCTAAAACAAGTACGATAGAGGTCTGATGACCGTCCAAAGTAAACACAATATCACCATCAGTCCTGGCACGGAGCCCCCCCCCGATACCTTGATGTTGCCCTCGGCCGAGCCGCTGACGAATCGCTCCTCGGTGGCGTCCACTGCCAGGGCTTTGACGGGCGAGTCGTGGGCCTGGAAGCACTGGCGCTGGAGCTTCTGCGTGAGATCCAGCACGCTGATCCAGCCTTTCCTCCCACCGCTGATCAGCAGCTGCTGTCTGGGTGCCAGAAGGAGCACGGTGGCGCCAGACTCGTGGCAGCTGAAGCCTGCGATCACACAACGCCCCCCCCTCCCCGGGTTACGCGGGACAGACGGAACGCGGGGTGCTGCGTGTGTGTGATAGAAGAGACGTGCTTGGCTTACCGTGAACCAAGCTGCTGGATGGGGCCACCAGAGTATCCCACAAACAAACATTTCTGTGGGAACAAAAGAAAGGAGGGAGAGAGGGAGAGAGAATTAGAGAGATAGAGAAGACAACTTCACTTGCTGTGGCTTTGTTTAACTGAAAAGTGGCCAGTTGTCTCTTTAGCTGGTTGGTGTATTGAAGAAAGAGTGAACCAATGCTTCTCAAACAAACTTACAAATAAAAAGGTTGAGTGCCGGTTGTGCACAGTGTACCTGTTGTCAGTGGACAGGCCTGCAGTGGCGATGAGGGAGGAGGAGCCCACAAATACAAAGTCATGAGCCGTTTTGTTGTGGCACTGCAGTGTCTACGTAGGAAATAAAACAGTCGTCACTGCTTCAACATAAAGGACCAAGTGTTTGGACCACCACCCAAAGCTACCTTCACTTACCAGGTATGGTTTTGGTGCGGCCCCTGAAGTATTAGTCTGCCAGAGACTAAGTGCCCCGTCTGCATCAACTATACCAAACTGAGGAAGTGTCAAATAAAATAGGTCACATACTATTATAAGAACGTGACAAATATTCTATTGTATCCAAGAAAAGTGATCTGAATTTGAATTTACATTTATGGCATTTGGCAGACGCCCTTATCCAGAGCGACTTACATTTTATCTCTTTTTATATACACAAGTGAACAATTGAAGGTTAAGTGCCTTGCTCAGGGGCACCTCAGTCATGGCCTCAGGTCTGGGGATCGAACCCACGACCCTCCGGTCACAAGACCAGTTCCCTAACCACCTGGCCATGACTGCCCCCATGCAGTTGAATGCAGTTCTTATGGTGTTCCAACACCACCATCGCAGGACATGTTGCACTCACCTTATTCCCTTGGTAGTTAAACCTGATCCTTGTAACCCTGGAGTTCCCAGGGCTCCTGAAGCAGACGATCTGCTGCGAGTGTCCCCACTCGAACATGCGCACGCTGCCGTCCTGAGCGCCCGTGAGGTCTGTGGGCAAAGAGAAGAGCCCATCACCACCAGCACGTGGGAAAACATGACTGCGCCGCCTATGAAACTCTCACGAAAACCTCCCTGACCCGGAAAAGGGACTACGCTGACGATAATGAGACCGTTTAAAGGGGATTTGTCTTTTGCGCTGGAAAAGATTAGCTCACACACGCCACGAGAGGAACTCGACTCGCGTGAGCCGCTCTCATCCTATTACAGGAAGAAAGGCCTGGTGTCACTTACAGTAGGGCAGGGTAGGGTGGGACGTCATCCGCCTCACGTTGGTGATGTTCCGTTTGATCAGCTACACAATAGGACAAAGGTGAGACCGTGAGAACCCTGAATGGAATCGTCGACTCCACGAAACACGTTGCAGCAATTTAGACGACACTTCACGCTCAGTGTTCGCCAGATTTGCTAAACGAACGTATTGCTTGTGAACACATTGTAACTCCCCACAAGACGACACTTTATGACATGGCAGACTAAATAAAGGGGGGGGTGTGTTAGGCCGTGGCAGCTGGGGCCGGCGTAGGAAAGGTGGAGGGGCTCGATAGCAGCGGGGTGGAGGACCATGGGAGTGCTCACCATGGCTGCTCCTCTGCCCGTCTGATGGCTTCCCAACCAGGGCATGTTGATGGGGGTGCCGGGGCTGCTGTGGGTGTAGGGCGTGGTGCCATGCAGGGTGTTGAAGTCGTCCCGAGAATGGACCACCAGGAAATCATCTCCGCTGAAATCCATCACAAGACACGACGCGCGTCCAAATGAGCCATGCAAGTCTAGGCTGCATCACACCAATCTCATCCTTCTTTTGGACCTGAACTGGATCACTGCTTTTAGAACATTCAAGCAGATCCTTACGACTGCTCGTGGTAACAATTTAATTGTCTAGACCAGGGTATAAAGCAGGTATAAAAGTTCACATTTATGAAGCTCATTCACATTCAGAACTCATTGTGCAGGACAGGTAAAGACGACAGGAACTTGCATTTGCAGCCCCCTCGAGAGCCATAATGCCGCTGCCCTGTTCCAGAACACAACAGGAGTAAAGAAAAAGGCAGATTTGGACCAGATTTGGACTCACCCCACCCACCCACACTACACATTTATGCATTCTTCTTGCTCAGGCGGTTTTGACAAAAGGATTCTCAGCATTCCTGTTTCAGAGGCAAGTGCCAAAACTAAACGTACCAACCACCCCCCCCCCCCCCCACTACACCTCCCAGAAAAACGCCTCCAGAGAAGGGAAGTGAACATTATAGATACACTCACCCTTTCACCTCCGTCTCCGCCTCATCGTCCACCCACGTGAGGATCTGAGTGGCCAGGATGGAGGACACGTCCAGCTCCTGGATGTCGTGGGTGGAGGCGATCACCAGGCAGTTCCGATTGGCCTGCAAAGGCGAAAGGGAATTTAAGACTTTTTTTCTCATTTTGTCGAGCTTCGGCGGGAAAACTGCCGATCTTCCCTCGACCCCCTCGCACCTTGTTGATGGCGAAGGCCGTGATGATGTCAGACTCTTTGTGGATGATTCGTGCTTTCCCCCCGGGGTAACCCAGTTCTGCTTCGATCTGTGGGAGATACAGTAGTCAACTCCACGCCTCGCCAGGACACCAACATTTACCTTGTGTCCACAGTGATCTTCGCACTGTAACAGTGTTACGAGAGCCACTGGACATGGCTCATGGGGACGGGACCAAGCTGCATTCTTAGTAGCCGAATTAGGTATCTGAATTAGTTGTGTGTTAGCATGGAGTATTCTGGTCCTGGGATATTCATGCGAAATATCAGACAAAGAAAATATATTTTTTTAATGTTCAATTAAAAAGAAACTATAGATCTTATTCTATTCATTTCTTTCTGCATCATCTACCACATCCACTATTGTAACATTCATGAAATGTCTCAGGACACCCTGAGAATCAGATACATTTCTCCCCCAGAGGGTTGTTTGCTTCTGGACGTGTGGTCAAGAACCAAGATGCACAACATATAATTATCCAGAAGTTCAGTTTTCACATGTGACTTGCTACAGCACTAACCGCTTGGTCAACATTCAATTATAACAAATTACAGATGGAACATGCTTACTGTAAGTCAGATAGTATTATACTTTTTAAATGTGTCTGATTTAGGTTTGTGACATTGGCAAAAGTGTCCATACACAATATCCATAAAAGCCATTACGTGCATGTTTAAAACATGTTGGTTTTTAGTACTCAAACTAGCGTTATGTTGTGCACTTTGAGAGTGATGTGGTGAGATCAAGATGCTATTAGCCAAAAAATTCACAAACGGCATTTCCTTATCCAGGCTTATGTGAAAGGAATAATTACAAATACAACAGGAATCGGAACTGCAAATGCTCAATGGGAGTTTGCACTGTAAAAACATGTATTAGAGGCTGTTTACACATACCATTGTCCAGATTAAAGGGGACCTTAAAAGACCTTTTTTTACCCTTTCTCAACACTTGGCTAACTAGATCATGTCACATTGGTTGGAGTCACTTCCACTCCCACCACCCCCCTCCCCAGGTTTCGGCCAGCAGTACCTGATTGAGGCCAGGCTCCTCCGTCCCTGAATATCTCATATTGTCTGTGCAGTCCTCAACCGACTTAATCATTCAAAAAAAGCCACGAAAAAAGTCAGACGGAGAAATGTGATGAAACATGCAAATCAATGGGACTCAGAAAAATGCAGAATTAGACTGTTAATTCCAAAAAACACGTTAAGCAGACGGTACACAAATAACAAAATTACCAGGATGCTGGTTACAAAAATTCAGTACTAAAAGACAACACAATCAAAGCTGATGGCACATGAACAGACAAAGATTATTCTTGAAGCACTATGCATTTTTTTTATGAGAAAAAGGTACTACTGTATGCAAAATAAATAAATCAATCTAGCCTCCAGCTTTAAAAATACTGACAGTGTGGAAAGGGCAGTGCCATCGCTCTTGATGGAGCTTGTGGACGAGTGAGTACCTCATTCTGGTCCCGCTTCTTGGTAAAGATGTTGCGGATGAAGATGTCCTGCACCTCCTCCTGCTTGACCAAGAACTGCCACAGTCTCTTCACAGGAAGGACCGAGCGATGCCGGGACCTGAAGGATTAACAAGCAGTGTACAAGAGCCTCTTTAAAAACACTTCCACTCGTTTCAAGTAGCTTATGAATATCAAGTAGTTTATTGAATATCGTAGGGCGTAGGAACATAGTTAAAGGCTGTGTGTATTTGAAAACAAAGCCTGCTTATCACGACATACCTGAAAGGTGTGTTAGTGGGCTCCAATAGGGACTTGTGTCGGAGAAGAGCAGGTCCTGACGCCATGGCCTCGTCAATGGCCTGTGTGGAGATGTATTTCGACGGTGGCCCTCCAAAGATCTCCAGCCTCTTCTGCAACACCTGCTCCCAGCGCTGGAGAGTCTTCAGTACGGAGTGGCACAGCGGGGAACAGACAGGCAGGTCTGGAAGCCAGACGTCCAAATGAGCACACGCACGACAACGCGGCAGGTGAGAAAACGATGCAACCAAACTGAACAAACAAAAGCCCTTTTCCTAGTCATGAACGCATGGTAGGATGAAATTCTGCTTAACCGCAACCGTCTTACCCAACAGGTCGTGGCCCGCCATGGGATAGAACGATTTCAGGTTCACCAGCACCAGCTGCACCATTGCCAAGCGCATCAAACACCAGCTGAAGAGGAAAGAAATTTGCATTCAATTAACATTCAAGCTAATTTTATTCATTAATTAGCATTTAATGAAATCTGGTATTCTGAAGGCAAGGCAGAGAAACACAAGGTGACTGGCCATGTAGAGCTCCTTAGCAAACGGGCAGTCCGACTCACCTGTAGGAGTTGTTGTTGGAATGCTCCTGAAGGGGAGAAATGGCATCAAAAGATTCTCCGATCTCCTCGTCTTCCTCCTCATCCTCCTCGTCCTCACTTCCCTGGCTTTCCTCTGAATCGTACTCGCCCTGGCTGGCAGACGGCGGCAGGAAGGACTTTGGGAGATCACATGAACACAGAACAGCAAATTTGCACGGGATTTCAAATCAGTGACCGGCTCCCTGCCAAAAAAAAAAAAAAAAACCCGACAGAAAAACCCCACAAGGAAAACAAAGCATCCTGTACCTTTGTAATAAAGTAGTCCCAGATACTGAGCTCGGGGGGCACAAAGCGCTCTTTAAAGACGGACGCCTCCTGCTCGAGCACAGGGCTGGGGCTGGCAGGGCTGGCAGGGCTGTCTGGCGCCTCCCTGGAGCTGCTCCTGGGAGAACGCACCTTGAATCGCCTCTGCTTGCGTTCCTGCTCCTCCGGCGTGGCTGGCACTAAAGACACAGGAGAGTCACCTGACTGGACAAGCCCCGAGACTCCGGACACACACAACACAAGTGTGTCTTTAATGCAGGGAAGTTAGAAACTGACTAAACACAGGACACCATTATCAGGAGCATGAAACAGTTCTTGAGCCGAACAATGAAAGTCTACAAGAAGAATTACAGTATGTGCCATAAACCGGTGCAGCAGAAAACATTGAATAAATGCCTTAGATTCTTAGCTGCAACACCCATTATATAAGCAGTTCTCTTCAAAAGTCTCACCAACGCTCCCCCCACAAACACAAACACACACCTGAGGATGGGCTCGACTTGTCTATTACAGGGAGGCGAGCCCCCCCACCGAACACAGCCACCCACAGGTTGCTGTTGACAGAGTGGGCCGCAATGCGGAAGAGCTCGTGGCTGGAGTGGGTGGCCAGGCCGTGCACGAAGAGGCTGAGGTAGACGGCGGTGAGGATCTCACACAGCAGCACTCCCAGGCCCGGCTGGTTCTCATCTCCAACACTGCTCAGGAAGCGCACTAAAGCACCGATACCTGAAGGGGGCGATATGAATCACAGAAAGAGTAAAAGCACGGCCAATCGCCCAGAGGGAGTTGGGCACATGGACAGAATGACAGGTGGAGTGCTCACTAACTCTAGAATGCAATGTGCTGCTAAAAGTGATTTAAATAAGGACCGGGAGTGTTCTGGCAGTGGAGAGAACATAAAGCCAAATATAGGAGAGAGTAGTTCACCAGGCCACTGTGCTGGAGAGGTGTTGGGGAGGACAGCCTCGTCCATGCTGAGTGTTCGCACAGGGTGCTGATGGGAGAGCAGGACGCTCTGGTACACCGTGCCTGTGAACTGGTTGATGTGGCTGCAAGAAGAAAGAGGTTGCAGGTTTATTAAGGACGCAATATAAAGCTAATAAAACCTAAACTCATTGTGTAAACCTCCAAGTAGCTCCAAAACAGTAGTTCATAAATTCCAAAAACATTTTAGGGTATCCCTGTAAATTTAGTTTCTTTCTCACCAAAGCTCCACTCAAAACAAATTTTTTTATATATAACAAGAAAAACGTTCACAGACATAACTGCATTATTAAATCTGATTGTATGTGTGTGCTGATCCACTCAAAGGCTACATGTCAAGGAATTCCACACCCTTCACAAAACGGCACTAGCCAGCCACAGGGCATTGTCTAAGGGCATTCACTCACTATGAGCAAAGCTGACATGGGGGGTCAGAAACTTGTCTGACAGCTTTATGAAATGTGCTTTGCCGAGAGGTCAAAAAGCGGCCCCAAAAGAAGGAGACGGAACAAAACAGTTTTGGCAAAGTGCTGTTAACATTCTTCAGGCTCTCTGGGGTTTGCATGCCGTCTGCCCCAAGTGGCCTTTCTGTGGATGGGTGTCAGGCACCGCCCCGCAACAATGAAAGCGGCCCACAGAGCCTGACCCACCTGTAATTGTGGCCATCGCAGAGGCACTGGTAGATGCAGGCGGACAAGGAGGCAGCCAGGGTGTGCATCACGTAGATCTGAGTGGAGCCATTCAAAATGGAGGATGAGAACAGAGGAAGTTTGAAGAAAGGTGTTAACTCATCATGACAGTGGTGGTAACCACCACGGCCAACACTTCTTCTTATATCCATTTGAACATTTCCAAGGTATAAAAAGTGTTAGGTTCACTAAACAGATTCTCTAACTGCTGCTAGATTTAAGCAATTAGTGTAGAATTCCAACTGAAACAGGTTTCAGGGATTTGTCTCCAGTCTATGTAATGCCAGTGCTGTGGCACCTTCTGGAGGTAGCTGCTCACCTCGTTGTTAGTGACATCTGGGTGTGGAGGGGAGTCCAGCCTGTTAACGGTGTGCAGTATGTCGTGCGTCAGGTTGGTCAGGTGAACTATGGGATTGGCCACCACCGTTTTGGTGCCAGCGGTGCAGGCCAACAGGAGAGGAACTGAAGCTTGCTGCTGAACCTGAGTACTATCATCCTGATTCACAGAAGAAAATGTGCACAATTCATTACAAACCGACGCCACCGACGTTATACATTCCGTTGGGGGTGGAGCTCAAACGGAGTCTTTCGCAAAGCCCCACTGTCAGCGCGAGGAGACAGAAAACACAAAGTCTATTAGGATTAGTCGAAGGAGGCTGCCCATTTGTGCGACAGCCGGGGTGTCACGCTGTGCGTTCTCAGACGGAGCCGGCGTCTGGCTGCTTGTCTGAAGTGTTGCAGGAAGGAGAACAGGCCCTGGGCATCAGCTCCATCTGTCAGCTGGTGCTGGAACTGTCTCACTTCTGCTGGGCTACCCACATTTCCCCAGCACTTCTTCTCGTGCCGAAACTCCACAGTTTGTCTTTCCGAAATAAATCGGCTGAGGACTACTGAGACTGATCTAATTTTACAATGCTGCAGGTACCTGGTTCCATCCAAACAATGGTGTTGACGAGGAGAAAAAAACTGCGAACAACTCATGAATAATTTTTTTAAATATATGTAACTATAAATCACCATTTGCAAATATCAACATTGCATTTTGTAAACATACTTAACACTTAAATGTGAGGGAGCAACTGTAAAAATTCTGCATACGACTAAATCACTTAAATTAGGCAACACTCCATCTTTCTCACAAATCTATTTACACGTACAGAATTTGGCACCATTTACATATTTAGCAGAATGAACACATGTATGCTCTCTAGGTATCACACCCACAACCTTGTTGCTACCACCTTGTTATTCTTTTAATTGGTAGAACAAAACCTGACCACTAAATGGAAGTTTCCATTTGCAAACTTTGCATTATCCATGAACATTTGAACGCAGCTTGACCGTCACATACAGTTTGACCATCTATGACTGGATGAGTCTCAGAGTGAACCCGGATGAACATCGAACATCTTGCGATGATTTCAAGTTACCTGCTGGGATTCCTGTAGCAGCAAGATGAGCTCCATCCTGACGGAGGCCAGACCTCCTCCGTGGGAGCCGTGCAGGCTGCAGTAGCTGAGGAAGATGCGTAGCAAAGGCTGGTTCCTCTGGAGCCAGAGCCTGCGCCAGCGCTGCTCCTCCCTGGCCTGCTCGACGTCGCCCTCGTCCCTCCGCTCCTCTCCGCCGTCCCGGCCCAGATCCACGCCGATGCCCCCGGGCAGCCGCTGGAGGTTGGGGTTGTAGCCGCAGCACCTCTGGAGGGCCATCACCTCGCGCTCCAGCCAGTGACACAGCTGGCTTCGCAGCTTGCCCCCGTCCAGCTCGTAGCCCGTGGAGAGCGTCCGCAGCTCCGCCGTCAGGATCTTCAGGCAGGAGATGAACTTGAGTCGGGCGGCCAGGATGTCGTCGGACAGGATGGGGGAGTCGTCCGGCTCGGTGTCCATGGAAGCAGATGTGGAGTTGGGAACGCTGAGGGAGACGGCGGAGCTCTCCGGGTGGATGTGCTTCATAGCCAGGCCCGATTCCTCATCTTCAGAATCCTCTTTATCGCTGTCCCACTTCAGCTCAAGCGGCTCGTCTTGGAGGGTTATGGAGGGTTGGCTCCAGTCAAAGCTAAGCACAGAGTCCGAGTGGCTGTGGTCTTCCCTCGGGGAGGACAGGGTATCGGAGACCAACTCGAAGCCATTCATTTCATGCCGGGACCAGTCCAACCCGGAGGCCCTGTCTTTCCTGCACTGGCTGGGAAGGTTCAGAGAACCAGTGAGAGTAGGTGAGGGCTTGTCTTGGTTGAGCAGCAGTTTAGATCGCTTGACAACTTTGGGCATTTTGGAGAGGACCTCCAGAGCCAACATGGGGCAGCCAGCTTGTAGGTGAGCACTAGCAGCGGTGAAGAAGAGTCTTCTCTCTACGAGGCTAATGGAGTCAGCCATGCGGCTTTCAGCCGTCAGACCCATTTTAGCTTTATCTGAAGATACAAAATGGCGGCGAAGCAGGAGCGGATGAGTTCTGAGGTAGGTGTAGAAATTGAAAACCGCTGGGTTACATGGAGACATGGTTGGAGATCCTGGAAGAGATACTTTGGTTACAGCCACAAAACAGATAAAAGCCAAAAATACCTACCACAACTAATAAATAAAAAAAGATAGAAATTTGTCCTGGATAGCATAATTTCCCACCTTGGTGTGAAGCATTGAAATTTTGTTTGGGCTCTTCAAGTAAAGTATCCAAGGCCCTGCTGTAATCATCTAGAACCCAGTATGCCATACTACGCAAAAAGGGATCCTGATGCATTGGAATCTGATGGTCTTCACCCAGAACATATCTCTGAAGAATCTTCTTATAGGTGGAGGATGTCTCAAATTCGGACTCGTACAACCGGCTAATGACCAAGGCCAACTGCAGATCCTGCATCCTCTCCAGGCAAACCTGAACGAGAGCACAGCAGTTCAACTGAAATTAGATTTGTTGATGTTGACATGTATAAGGGACACAAGGAAATACAAGACAGCGGTCGTAAGCCTTTACAGACACCTTAGCATTTTCTCTTTGGAACGGCAAACGCACAGAAAGCACGTCTCAGAAATGGAAAAAAAGTTTGACTTGAAATCACATTTGTTCTCAGCAACAGTTTTGTTAAAACATCCATCAAATCTTGTCTTTTAAAAAGTGATCCAAGTTATCATTCACATGAAATATACAATGTTTATATTTTACAAAACAATGATGTTCCTAAAAGAAAAAAACACGCTACCTCAACTGCATCCTTTAGGGAACCTGCTAGCAGGAAGAAGGCTGCCGAGTGCTGGAAGCGCTGCTTCCCAAGCAAGGAGAAGGCGTTCTTCAAGGCTGCCTTCCTCCACCGGTCCTCATTAAAGTTGTTACTGAAGAAAGCGGTCATCTTCACATTCTTATGGGACCTTCACAGAACAGAGGTCATCGTCAAGTTTAAGTCATGCTGGTGGAATATGGCTTTTAATCTTATTCAAGCCGACTGTGAGCCGAGTGTACCTGTACAGTCCCCAAACTACAGCTTTCTTCTTCATAGCCAAGTAGAACAGGGCCGCATCCAAGGGATCGTTGTTCCTTTGAAACGAGGCTTTAGCCACCTGGTAAGAGTTTTGGTACCACTGATTAAAAGGACTAGCAGCAATGAAAACACAACGAAAAACAAGACTAGATTTACAGGACTGCCATCCACAGCAGGACATTAGAACAATTTGGAGATCTCCAA
The DNA here is from genome assembly GCF_052324685.1 of Brachyhypopomus gauderio. NCBI lineage: Eukaryota > Metazoa > Chordata > Actinopteri > Gymnotiformes > Hypopomidae > Brachyhypopomus > Brachyhypopomus gauderio. Next base: position 27,662,195 of record NC_135214.1, on the reverse strand, counting down.
CAGAAACAGAATACAAGCCGTCTCTTGATAGCAAATCTGTTATGTAGTATGCCAAAATATTAATTCACTCCAGTAAGTGTTACAGACACAACTTACAATACATGTTAAACAAGATATCCAAAGAGATTTTTAGTCTATGTGCAATTTATGCAATGAATAAGATCATATAAAAGGTAGTGAAAATCTCTTAGCTGTACTCCACCCATATAACTAGCTACCTGGATAATAGCATGATGAATGTTAAAACAATGACCACTTTATCTGTGATTTCAGTTACCACTGCATGTGCACTCCTACCTTAGTCTGCTGGTTGGTTATCTAGTTATCTGTCTATCGCACACATGAGCGGAGACTGTTCATTCATGTGCATTTAAAAAAACAGTCAGTGAGCATTTGCAAACAAATGCAGCAGATGCATCCTTAAAACATCCTTGCACCATCAAAAACTCTTGTAGATAAATATTTGCATAGCTACAACAGTTCCAACATTCGAAAAACACAGCCAGGATGTCACTTCAAAAGCATCGAAAGAGGGAAAGAAATGTTTGCATTTGATGACTTATGCTGTATTATTTTATCAGTAACGGTGTCTCGTCTTCACCGACCTTCTCAATGCACCTGCGAAGCTTATTGGTGCTGCGCAGCCACCAACCCACACCCATAGCTCTGAGCTCAGGCCAGGTGGGCTCTCCTTTCTGAAGGGCAGGCAGCATGTTGAGCAGTTCCTCCTCAGCCTCCGAGTGGAATGCCCAAGCATAGTGGCAGGTAGACAGTCCTGTGGGCCAAAAAGCAATTACTGAGCCTCAAGTTCACAAACCGGCACAAGGCACCAAGTGTGGAGCAACACCTGATGTCTCAGGCAGGTGATCAAATCAGGAGAAGAGAAAGAAATAAACGTCTCCTAAAATGCCCCATCTTGCCTATTTTAAACTGGAGATTATTGGAATGCTGGTACTGGTATTTGCTTTGTACACGTACCTTGACAGAGGAGCTGTGCACGATGGGCTGGAGGTAATGAAGTCAGCAGGAAGGTGTGCAAACGCACAGCAAGCAGGAACTTCAGCCCACATTCATCCAGCGTCTCCCCACCTGATTTAGCAGGTGATGTGGTTAAGCCTCTATTACAATAATGCCGTCAGCGAAAAAAAAAAAAAAAGAGCAGACATATACTATGCCAAAATGTACCAACCTTGACTTTTTTCCTGACTTTCTCCAATGTCAGTGCTGGTGGAGGCGATGGTGTCAGCCAAGGCCATGAGGGACATCTGCTCCATTCGCGTCAGCCCTGGCAGGCTGGAATGAAGCAGGTGGCTAGACAGAACCTGGGCATGTTCCAAGCCGAAGAAGGTGGGACTGTACTGAGACAGATCGATGACTTTAGCATTGGCGTCCTCGTCCTCCCCATCTAAAGGGTCCATATCCTCCATGCTCATGGCGGTGGCCTGGAAAAGCTCATCGTAGGTGTCCGTGCGGCTGGAGCCGTGACCGCTGTCCCCACCTACGCTGGACGTTTTGTCTTTGGATTTGGGGGCTAGCTCTTCGTCGGCAGCAAGCAGAGCGTACAGGGGCAAAGGCGGGACCGAGTCGATCTCGATGTAATCTGCGTTCTCGGCCTTGTTGAACATCTTGGGATCCCTGGCCGTGCTGCCGCTGGCGCTGATGCTGAGGGATCGCAAACGTCGGTCCTGGTTGACGGCGGTGTCTCTCAGAGCCACGATCTCTCCGGCTATGCACTTCACCAGGTGGGACAGGATGGCTTTGGCTCGTCGCACTTTGCCGAGGTCCATCAGCTCCAAAAGCTGCACTGGGTGATACTGAGGAAGGGTGGGGAACAGGTGGTGCGCTGCCTCAAACAAGCCGCAGTCCTCCATTTCTTCCGGAAGGTCGTACATGGTTCTCTTACCGCTAAGCTTCTGAGCCAGGCTGGTCATAGACCTAGTGAGTGTCTTCTTAGGAGGTTGCAGACTTGAGCCTTCTTGCTTCAGTGCGCTAGTAATGGAGTTCACGCTGCCAACGTTTGTGCCGCATGTAGTCAGTCCCAATTTGGTTGGGGCTGGCGGGTGCCACTGTGAATATACGTGCATCTCGCAATCCATGCCCACCACCAGGATACCATCTCTAACCCAGGACAATGAGACCGGGATGGGCAAAGAGCCCTCTACAGAAGAAACCAAGTCCACCACCCGTAACAGAACAAGCCGAGAAGAGGAACTCTCTCTGCCGCTGTCCGACAGACCCAGTTCGGGAGGTTTTCCTGACAACGGCCCGTACATGTGCAGTTTAGAGCCAAGACCTACTGTCAATATATGAGAACCATCCTCTCTAGAAACCCAGTCTAGATGGACCGATCCTTTAGCATTATTGCCCGTACATTCCCCAGAAACCTGCAAACCTTCATGTAGGCTTGGCAAAGTCAGGTGATAATCAGAGCCATTACCAGTGAGACTACTTGAACCGTCCAGTCTAAGCGTCTGCTCCAGCATCCACTGGGAGCCTCCGGTGGACTCGCACTGAAATATACTCACATGGATGTGGGGATCCTTGACTCCATGTCCTAGAGATTTTCTGTAGGCAACCGCTACTCGACTTGTATGGCAGCAGCTGATGCCCACTGGCCGGCCAGGAATGCTCACTGCACTGCTATTGGGTAAGCCTTCTTCCACCAACAAAGGCCATTCGTCCCAGGTGTAAGTAGGCGTGTCCGGAATGTCATCGCCATCATAGGCTGTGCTACAAGTCCAAAACCTCATTGTCCCATCAGAACAGGATGTGGCGAGAAGATACGGAGCCCGACCAGCTGGCTGCAGAGATGATGAGCTCAAGTGGCCTGCAATGAATTCAGAAAGACGTTACCATGTGTGCACAAATGAATTCTTCTGGCTTCTTCTGGCTCAAACTGGCTTGTGATCAACTGTTGCTTATGCTTCTACATGACAAAAAGGTGTACAGAGACAAATCAAGTTATTTATCGTTTTGACTTGTCTGTTGCCATTGCCACAGTCAGTATGGGTGGGATGGACACCTGCGGCTGGCGTTACACGTATGACCTCAACGCCCTCTGGAAGGTTCAGTTCCTCACTGAACACCCTCTTGCTGGTCAGCGTGAGACGACAGGCACTTCGCAGGTTGGACCTGCTAAGCTTCGATTTTTGGTTTGTTGGTGGGGCAGACTCAAAGTTAAATGTTGAGCTGTCTTTATTAGCAGGGCTCGACGTGTCATCTGGGTTGGGGAAAAGTCAGACAGGTTAATTGCCTGAAATCTTAAACCAACAAATAAACAGAGCACCCTGTGAAAGGCACAGCAAAAAACCGTCAAAGGTTTCAGAGTTCGCTTTGGATAGGTTTTCCATTTGAAATACAAAGAAAAAAAATTCTGTTTATAAATAAATTCTTCAAATGTAAACATTTTATACATACCCATAGCAACAGGAACTGCTGCTAACTGCAGATGCCACATATGCAGAAGTGATCTTCCACTCTGGGAAAACTCCACCACCACCAAGAAGAAGCGTGCTGAGAAGAGTGTGACCATTGAGGCTACATGAAGGACAAGGGCACATTACGTTTCACTGGGGCAACCTGACTGCTGGAAGACATCAGACAGAATTTCAGAGAGGATCCCTACCGCTCTCAGTGGTCGGGAGCTCCTGTGAGCCATCATCTTTATTCTCATTTCCTAAGATGAGGTCCTCCTCGAACACATGTAGCAACTGGGTCTGTTTCCCCTGCTGTGGAGGCATTACAGAGGACTGTGAAGAGCTGCACCGACAACAACGGACTTGAAGGAGAGCGAAACACCAAAATGGTTCCATGACCATCTATTCCCCAAATGAAACCGACTAGAATTAATTTATTATACAGCAATACAATACATCATTTGTTAATCAAGATGTATTGCAATATTGCCTTCTGCAACACTGATTTCTCATGAGACTATAACACGGATATCCAATATCTTCTTGTGTGCTGTGAGCACGGCTAACCTGAGGAGTCTCACACATTGCCAATGTTGTAATGAATTACAATGCTTAATAGATCCGACAAGAGCACATGATTTTCATAAAGAAAAATACAAGCGAATTTTTATTCGTCACATCAATGAATCACCACTGTTTTTTAATATATGGCAAAACATTCTGGCATATATAGCTTAATAACTGCAAAAATGTTTTTAGTGTTTGGGATGTGAAATCATATACTCACAAAGTCTGTGATGGCATCAAGCTCAATGATGCACCCTGGCCTTGCAGTAGACTGTTGACTTATGATGTTGAAAACTTCCCCAACATATTTCTGAGGAGCATGAACCAGTTCACTAATTAGTTCACTAATTATAGCTCATAAAAACCCAAATAATACATATGGCCCACTCTTACCGATATTTCAGGATTTGAAAGTTCACTCAGCAGTTTCTTGGCCTCAATAACTGCCTGATACAATCTCAGGGAGTGGCCATCGCTCGCCACAAAACAGGCGCTTGGCGAGTTACCATACAACCCTTTGGATCACATGAATTAAAGAGAAGGCATGAAACAAAGATTGATTACGGAAATATTCCAACATATCTGAAGAGAAGTACCATTAAAACGGGGGCATGCGTACCCAGACAGGTGCTGGGGATGAGCGTTGGTAGCCAAGCCACATTGGAGAAGGCGGAGGCGTGGAGCGAGTTGATCCTGGCCAGCTCAGACACACCCCCTGAAAAGGAGAGCGGCCCGACCGGGGCAACCCTCCACAGGATCAGCTCGCTGTAGATGGCATTCGGATCCTGGGACATGGTGCCCACCGACGCCCGGTTCCTGTTGCTGGCGGGGACGTGGCCGGGCGAGGACCGGGCGAGGAGGCCGTCCACCTCGGGCGTGCGCAAGGCGTTGTGATGCGAGGTGGTTAGCAGCAGGGGCAGCAGCGAATGGCAGGCCAGGTCGTTGAGGTGGAAGCGGTGGCCGCAGTAGCGCGACTTGTGCGACACGCTGAGCACGGTGGAGAACGCCGAGCCCTCGGCGAAGCTGACCGCCCACTGGTTGAGCGAGCCGTCGGCGTGCTTGGAGATCATCAGCACGTTGGGAGTGAAGATGCTCAGGCGCAGGCTGTTGGAGCACGGCTTGCCCTGGCCCAGGCCCACCAGCACGGAGGAGGAGCGAGGCAGGGCCGTGGGCCGCTGACGGCCGTGCTGGATGGCCAGGTCCACGTTTCTGTTGCAGGCGTACATCACCACGCTGCGGCTGAGGGAGTTGGCGTCACCGGTGGGGAAGGCGACAGGGATCCGGGATGCGAAAGACACCTAACGCACAAACACGTGCCACCGAAGTTGCCAATTGCGCTGGTAATCACGTAACACGTAACGTCAACAAATTCACATGCAAACAACTACCAATACACATAAGAAAATAGGAGACCCGTTGCTTCTACCTGCACCTGACGGAACATTCCGGGTTGGTATTCATCCAGCCAGTCTACGTGCCACACCAGCAGAGAGCCATCCATGGGGTGGATGCTATAGAGCATGTCCGCTCCCCTGTTCCAGTCCCCCAGTAAAACATCCACCTGGTGCTCCACCGCGGCCGCAGGAAGGGGCACGGAGGCTCCGTCCACACTCCTCTCTCCTCTTCGTCCTTCGCTGCTCGCCGCACCGCCCTCCTCTTCACACTCTATCGCCGTCGACGGGAAACGTTTCAATTCGTAAACGTTTAAAAAATAGTACGAGATCACACCGCCACATCACGATGCAAACGGCTCCCGTTCGGAGAGACGGCACGGGTGCCAAAAGCACTGACCTCCGTTGACCTGGCCAACATGCGGTGGGTTATGGTGCTCCAAGCTGCTCCGGAGCTGCTGGAGAAACACCTCCATGGTGAGAGTCAAGTGCAGCTCTTTGTTGTTGAGCCAGTGGACGGTGAAGGGCCCGCCGGGCTCCTCCTCATCAGAGCCACTCAGAGAAGAGATAGAGGGCAGCAGAGGGATATCTGGTAAAAGATCACGTTTGCTGCTTCAGTTCTCATTCGACTGGTGAAGGATACAGCTCTCTAAAACAGCCGCTTACACATGAAACACGCAGGGGGTTTAATCCCGTGGACGTGCTGGAGCGTTAAAGCTGCCGAAGGCCACGTTACTAGTTTTGTGTGGGAGCACGCACATTTATTGCCATTTGTTAATGGTGAACAGAAACAAACACACCTCCAACATGGTGGAGTGGTGCCACGGGGCCGTGACATTCAAAATCCACCAGTACAACATTGAGTTTTGAACACGTTTTGGCTTAAGCCCGCACTTGTGCTACCGCCTCCTGTGGCCTACTCTTATAGCAAACACAAGTGCATCATGGGATTTTCCTCACTCCAAGCAGTTGCAGCTTCTCATTGCAGTTTCTCTTGTTCCATAAGGGAAGACGATTCTATTGTGACTATTGAACGTGAATCAGACAGTTGGTTTGTCATTACATTACATACATAAATTATTTAAATAGTCATATTTAAATGCTTATGTAAATATTCATTTTCAAGGTGAGCAACATTGTTGGTTTTGCTCATAATTATTATTACTATATTAATGTGTTGCCAAATGCCACCAGAAAGGGTTTCATCCATGATGTGCCCCTCTTCCTAGGCCAGATTAACCTCATAAATCATGCTAAATCTTCTTCCAGTGTCTTATATGTTGGTGTCACAGCTCTGCTCCTCCATGACAAGCACGTCCCATTCCCTCATCCACAAGTGTCCCTCTAGCTGCTAGCGTTGCGGCACCATCGCTCCCATGACGCAAGTGTCCCTCTCCTGTGTCGCCAGCTCACGCGCCACTTTGAAAAGGACCGAGAGGAGTTCATCTGTCTGGATATTGTGGCAGCACGTCTAACCGCATCTGATCATGTATTCCGACTAACCCAACCCAGAATATCTGCCTCACCCACACGTGCCTGTGTCAGTCTTATTTCTGCATTTACACTGTGACCACAACAATAGAGCCTTTAGAGTATTTATAAAATTAGTAAGACTTCTACAGATTAAGAATCTGACTGATCTAATAGCTTTTTCCAGTCTTACCAGCGGTTCAGCATTACAAATGAATTCTTACTCGTGACAGTCATCTGACACCAGGTTGGTTTGGTCATGGTGGTAACACCACATCCTATTTATGTGCATGTACCTCCACCCACGCTCTGACATAACCTTTCCTGCTTCGCACAAAATGCCTACTCACTGTGGCAAACATCTTACCCAGTCATAAAATTTCAACTAGGCCATGCCACAGGACATTTGTGTGAAATGCAGTTAAACTTTCAAGCATTCTGACTAGTAATTATTAACCTAGAAACAGCCACAATGAACACACACCTCTATGTTCAGTCCCCGTTTCTCGTCACTTCCGTGATGTGATCGACTAACTAATAAGCTACATTTCTGGATGGGATACTGACAAAAATGTGAGAAAGCAGAGAGAGTGGAGGGGGTGGAGGGGTGCATGACTGACAGAGAAAGTCAAATCCTGTGATTACCTGTGGCCGGGTTGATGCTTGCAGCAATGTGGAAGTGGCACAGGGCGTTGGCATTGGGGACGCTGGCCCTGTGCGCAAAATGCTTGTTCTGCTGCTGAGGCAGTAGGCCTGTGTGAGCAGGCTGGGCCGGGCACCTGACTGACCCCCCCCAGGGTTGCACCAGGTTCAGCTAGGGGCAAACACAGAATGGGTCAGAACTGAGCTAAAAAGACACTCCAGTCTGCTTCTGGTTAAGAAGAGCAAGGGGAAAAATATTTGCCTGTTCTATAAACTATGAATATTAATATATGTTAATTTAAAAATCTGCATGTCTTGTGTTGAACATTAATGCAATGCAAGTTTGAGTTGCAGAATTCCTCATTTCTAAAATAGAAATTTGAAAATGTGGCTTATTAATACCTATAGTTGCCAACATTAAAAGATAAGCCTGCTGTTTTAGTGATATGATAAACTGTTGTCTTTCTTTTAAATTGTATACTAAGTGTTTTTTCTGTATTATACTGTATTGTAGTCTGTCCTCCCCTTCTTACTTTCTTCTTTTTAAATTGTAATTTCTAATTTGTTTTTTCTAATTTATTACTGCCTTTTTACATCATGGCCCGGGGACTACAGATGAAAACTAGCCTTTTGGCTAATTCTGGCTTTTTTAACCATGTATAATCATGTGTTTTATGAAAATGCATTGTCCCCTTTTAAATAAATAAACAAACAAACAAACAAATATTTGAGTTGAATCAAAAATCCGAGTCCATCAACCCTTTCAGTGCAGTTTCTAACACTAGCTCTCCCTCTGACTGTTTTGACACCGCACGCCACATAAAAGACGTCAACAATGGCGGATACAAAGCACGTCAGGTGTTTGCTACCAATAAGCTTTTCCGTAGAAGACTACATTCTTGAAAACATGAAAGAAACAGCACTGTGCCTCTGAAAGTCTACTGCATAGATCGCCATCTTCAGCTCAGCAATAAAACCAAGCTGGAAATACAAGCGGTGATCAAAGCCCTTTTCGCACTGGTTGTCTTGAAAGATTTCGGTATAAATGACACAAAGTGTGAGGATATTTGCTCAGGTTTTTTGATCTAGGGAGGAAACGTGACTCACCTCCAGCGGTTTCAGACTCTGGCCTTTGTTGTTACAGTGGGTCTTCCTCATGCCGGTGAACTTCGGTGCGTTGCCACTGTTGCTGGTAGCGCCAGGACTGTGTCTGAGCCCAGACAGCAGGCAGTCGCTGGGGAGGAGCGTCTCGGCCCACAGCCGGCACACGCTGTCCTTGCAGCAGGTCAGCAGGACGTTACACACGGCGCCCCTGCGGGCAGAGACGGGAGCTGGTTGAAGTGCCTGGCGCCGGCCGGGTCGCTCTAGCGGCACGTGGGAGCTTCTGGGCGAAGCACCTCACCTGGGCGTGAACTTGCTGGTCTTCCTCCAGGAGAAACCGGTGACAGAGCGCGGGTGCGCCAGGTAGATGAAGGAGAAGTCGACCTCACCCTCGGAGGTGATCTCGGGCGGAGTGAACAGCTTCGGGGAATCTGACTGCCACTTGCTTGTGCTGTACCAGACCTTCACCAAACAGTCATCCTGAAGGCAAGACCACACTTACGTTTTAACTTGCGCAAGACTTAAGAGGACAAGGAGAGAAACAAGGAGAGAACAAGCCATCGGCGTGAAGGAGTAACAGAACTGTGCTGTGTGACGTACATACCTGCCCTGCAGTAGCGAAGAATTCGCCCCCGGGAGAAAACCTCATTAGGTGACTAGGTGAGGCAGTCCTATAACAATAAAGAGGATCAAAGACTCCTTTATTAGCCCATAACCACAGGCTATAAAGCAAATTAACCAATGCAAATTAAATGCTAATTTCACGCGCCTTCATGCACAACTAGACTTACTTGCACTTCCATATACACCTCCAGGAACACAGAGGATCACTGATGCTTCGCCCCTCAGCATCACAGCAGAAATTCACATTGGACCATAACTGCAGGCAAGCTGACCCAGTCAGAAGACTAGTGCCTACAGGCAGACGAGAGACAAAAAGGTGTCAGACCAGACCAGAAATATTGACCTGTGTGTGATTGTACAGACATTCATATACCTGTGGGATTCCAAGCAAGGTTGTGCGCTATTGACTGCAAGACAAACTGGCCAGTTTTTTGCCAATGGTAGTTCAGTTTCTGTTAAGGATTAAAAATACAGGAGACATCAAAATAACACAGGAAATGGTCAAAAGAGACAATTCTATACCTGATTCTGGAAACAAGATCACTCACCGTCTGCAACTTTCCCTTCGGGCTAATCTGCACAGGCTCAAATATGCAAATAATGTTACCGTAGGATGCAGCAATCTGTCAGTGATAACACGGAAAACAGAAGAAAAAAAAACAGTTCAGGGTTAAAGAGTTGCACAACATTCACCTTTGCAACCTCTTTATTCCATAATTTTAAAACGGCATAAATGTCAGGAATGCATGTAAATCAGCATAAGAATAGTCTAAATATAATATAGGCCAAAAATAAAACACACTGAAAGTATAGCTAGACTCTTTTCATTGTGGTGGTGATACAAGCTTATACCTTGTATTGTGCAATTGATCACAATGGCTGTTTCACAGCAAAGAACTAATACTTAAACCCCTGTGGGTTATTTGCTGTAATTTCACACTACATTTAGTTCTCTGTAGCTGACGGATAGGTCAGTAAGGAAGCTTGGGTACAGACCTAAAGTAGAGCACTCTGCTTCTCCATTGAGAAAGGGTCACATGCAAGGATGAGTCACTCTAAGCTGTCTATCTTAAAGACACAGTCACATTTTTGGACAGTCTGTCCTAAACAATGAAGGAGCATCAGGGAACGTGGTAAGCTTAGCCCACCTATCCTAACCTTCCTACAGTCTGGAGAAGGCAAGCAAGGATACATGACTTAGACCTGCAGCTGTGTTTGTTTTGTTTTTGTGAACACTTGCATTTCCTGTTTTAATGGCATTAAGGCATGTGATCTACACACACAAAACCACAAGACAATACTGCTGTGTATGGGGCCTAATTATTACTCAGTTATATTAAAAGACATTTACGGACTCACTGTGCACAATCAGAAGCTTTACATGAGACAGTTGGCATGCACCATGCTTTAAATTAAACCACAATTAAACCAACTGGACAACTGATAGGCCTATGTTAATAACTACTGGGAGTTAAGATAAAATTACCCAGATCATTCTGACATGTGGCATCTAGCTTCCGAAAAATTGGTAGGAGTGACTCATAGTTCTTACCTGTCCTCCTTGCTGAGAGCAGTCCACACATCCAACTTGGATGTTACCATGTTTGGCACCTGGGATGATCTGAAGCCTCTCAAAGTCACTCCCCAAGATTACAATGTCACAGCCAGACGCATAAGCCTTCAGCAGACGGGGACACAAGCTGGTGCTCAGAACATGGAAGCACAGATGGAAAAACTCCAGCTGCCCAGGGGTCACACACACTCATTACGGAGATACAAAAGTGATACAGCAAAAAAGCTCTTCGGCGAGTACAGCTCTACGGGCACCACCGATTAACTTAAATGAAAATGCGTGTTACAAAGCTTGCTTTTACGTAATACAGAACAATCTCTCTTAACCTAGACCTTGTGGACAGTACCACATTTTTGCTCTAACCTAATTGTCAGGAGGTTGGACAGAGCAAAGCTGTGGAACTGTCAAGTGGGCCCTGAGGACTGTGTTGAGAAACACTGACAGAAAGACTCTTTAAAAGATGCATATCATGAACTGACACAATCTCCTAGGAACTGGCAAAAAAAGTCACCTAGGTAACAGGCTGGAGCTGGAGTCACACAAATAGAAGATACTGATTTTTTTTACCATGTAAAAGAATGAAAGTGTTAAAATGACTTATGGGAATGGTGCCATACAATATGCAATGCACAGGGTTTACCGTGAAGGGAAGGTTGTTTACGCTTCCAACAGAGAAACAATTGTCCCCAGGGTTGACAGCCCCAGTAAGCACTTGGTGTAGATTCATTGTCTTCGGCACACCTAAATTTCAAATTGCATCCTTAGAACAACTGATAGACAAACCCTTACAAAGTCACCTCTCATTATGCTTCTCTCAACTGTCATTTATATCCACATAAGAAAAAGGTAAATAAAAGTAAAGCCAGAAAACAAAATGACAATGTATTACCTAGGTACATTTAGTTCCCTAACCTTCATTACTATACCCAAATACGTATCCTAACTTTTATAGGGCTAAAGAGAACACTCAAATTTCGACAGGCGAAAAAACGCTGTCGAATTATATTCACATTAAAACAGCCTTAATGTGAATATACCCTCACTAGCTACTTTAGTATTACAAAGTAAACCAATTAATCAAGCTACCAGCGGTGATATTTAGGATATGACTACAGGCCTAGAGAGCTGCAGCTACTGAACGTGTCGCGAGTCACCTCACGTGACGACACGATGCGCTCGAGACTCCTAACGTACAAGCTAAGATAACTCAACTAGGTTAGCTAGTTAATGTTGGGAACAAGATTAGACATTAAAACCCCCCACATTACACTAGTAGTGCTCTTAGTCACGCGTCCAATGTGACTATGAGCTTAAGCGAATTTAAGGAATTGAAAAATAAGGGTCCAAACTAGATCGTAGTCACTGGATGGTTAGCCAGAAGGTCAAGTAAGCTAAGGCAGGCTAGCTAGAGAACCACTATCACTCAGACCTGACCGGTCACTCTAACTACACAGCCAGCTGAATCATTACTAGTTAGCCTCTATAACTGAAGGTGTTGCTGGAACTTACGCCTGCCTCAAACTAATGCGCCAAGTTAGTGGCATAATTGGTCCGCTAGGACAGCTAGCTATATTACTAAAGCTACCTAGTACTGAGGAATAACAACAAGAGGCCAACAAACTAGACAGATATCACAGCTAGACAACATTACTGCCGCTTCAGAAACGTGTCGACATAAAATATTTACTGCGTTTACTGACGGAACCTGCGTGCACTCAGTTCATGTTGCTAGCAAGCTAATTAGAAATATAAGCCAACTGCCGCAAAAGCAAACTAACTCTTTAGGTTACCTAGTTAGTTAACACTAGCACTCGTCTAACACTAGCACACTGGTCTAACGTTAGATAAATGTGTCTAAATTTTATCACGGTAGTTTGCTAACTGGATGTTATATAGAACATGCAGCTGGATAGCTAACAGTAGCAAGCTCATCACAGATTTTGTTATTTAAAATGGTATAAATGGGAGTTTACTTAAGTTAAACCACAGAAGTCTTACCTCAGGAGTTCATTAAGTAGCGGAATATGTTTGACAGTAATGTGTATTCCCCCATTATGGGAGACACATGCCATACACATCGCTTGTTCACATTTGTGTGCAGAAAGATAGCTAGTTAGCTAACAAGCTAAAGCTAGGATATGATGTGGACAAGATATTTGGTAAGGTGTTTCCACCGCAATGCATTGTTGTCATTGTAGTTCGTAGTTAAACACGGATGGACGTAATGGATGAAGAATACCAAGCGAATGAGCGTTGCATAATGTGGACAATTCATGTACGTTGAAAGTGAATGTGTTTGATTTTTTAAATGTGTTTTACATTATCTTTGCAAAGAAAATGTGAAAAAGTGGAGGCTTGTCTGGCTAAATATCTGAGTACAATAACTTCAGAAGTCACAAAGCTTGCTAAGCAAAGCTTGCTAAGATCGATTAGGTTCACATTTTCTTAAATGACTTTTGAAATCTCTTGGAAATATTTCATGGATCTTTGCAGCTAATATGCATGGTGAACTTGCTATCAGTTTTGTCAATTATTTTAGCTTCCAATGCTTTTCAAAGTTTATATTGAGCAATTGCAGAAAGGTAGATACAATTATTCTGCTACCAAGCTATGTTAATACACATTTTAAACTAACCATTACTAGAATTTCACTGTAACTGTTTTATGCAGTAATACTTAGGCAGAGAGCCAAATTTGCAACAATTGTATATCCAGGACTATGGCGTGTGTAGTCTGGTCTGAAATTCAGTTCCTGATTAAAAGAGGCTCTGATCCTCAGAGTAACAAGCACAGAAAATCCATCTTTGAAAAAAAGTTTCTTCTTGTAGTCTTTTTCCTGGTTTGTTATTGACCCATGCCTCCCACTGGAAGCAACAGATGTGGTTAAAAGAACATATTCAGAAAGGTAGACAAATATTTACAAAATGAATATGTGTAAATGCAAGTCAAATACCAGGCCATGTTTATGATATTTCCCCAGTGTATTTACAGGTTGTAAAGTTACCACACAGAAGTGTTATCAAACATTTGTAGCATCTTTACCAGTTTACTTCAAATAGGTTGTTGAGCTATAATACTCTGTCAACTGCATCATTAAATTTAAGTTGCTAACTACTAAGAGCTTTATGTCAAATCATGGATTAGGTATTTCAAATAAAATGAGCATAACTTCAGTAGCTCTGATGTTGGCCTCCAGTCACTTTCTGATTCTTAAATATATGTTTGCCTGACGTTGCATGCACACCCATTGGCACAGATGTGGAAATAGCATTTCAAGCTCAATTTAAAGATGCCAAGATAAGTGGAACAGACAGCCTTCCCATGAATAATGAAGGACCTGACATGCCACTGACATTAAAATGGTTTAAGGACATTTTACTGTGGCAGTTGGTGTAACAGTTGTTTGATAAGAAGTAGGTCATTTAGCTATTAAGGATGCAGTTTAGGATCCAAACTAAATATTACATTCCATACACACAGACACACATGTAGAGTGAAACTGTCTTTTACAATATGTACTGTGTACAATACAAAATACTTCAGTATGCTACACATCAATTTAATACAGTATACAAAAGGTATTGTATAAGATAAATATTTTATTCCTACAATATGTGACAAAGACTTGAGTTGATGATGATAAAGAGTAGGCTTTTAGATTATTAAGTGTGTGCGATGTTTGTTATTAACTATTATAACCAGTAGTGAGGAATAGTTGTTCAGAATGAACTAGAAATTACATCTGCTGAATGTTTACTTGCACATTCTTGATAAATTATTTATATTCATATTTTTGGAATAAACTCCAAAGCCTGCCAGATAGTAATATCCGCAAGCCAGTCATACATTAATTATTCTTGTCAGTTTGGCCTAAATGTCTGAAAACAGACAGAACACTTTAAACCTGAATCTTTTCTGTCTGTCTTTGATTTATGGGTTTCTCTATTTCACACCAACACAATCTCAAAATCAGATGTTTGTTGTCTAGTATCCACTCAGACATTAATAAAATGGGTTGTCAGGTTATGTCACTTGGCATCAGCACTGAATGGCCTTGTTTGCCGAAGCGTGGGCCTGAACCGGCACACAAGGGGGCAGTATTGAAACATTTAAGAATCGCATGGGGACCTGTCCACTGGTACCGTTTGACAAATGATACCCTAACATGGGCTTACAAAAACATATTTCCTCTGTAACTGAATGAGTTATAGGAAAAATTGATTGTGTCATGAGACTGCTCTCAGTAAAAACACATTTAGCCCTTCTACTTACACAGCAGCAGAACACACAAAATACCTATACCCACATAGCTCACTGAAAGAATGAAATAATTGTTCATGCAATTATTCCTAAAATTTGTATTCATTCGCCCATGAAATGTGAGCTCCCCTTGAAGTGTGTTTGTGATGTTATTGTATCCTGCTCCGATGACTTATTACTTTAATGTCTCTGGCATGCCATAATTACAGGATTGGAGGCAGGAGGGGCAGTGCCAGAAAGCTATTGAAGCCGGAGTGAGGCCATCTCTCTGATGTCTGTCTGGGGTGGGCGGGGTGGGCAAGGGAACTAAAAAGCCTCACTCGGCTGAAGCCGCACAATCTTTGTGAGAGACGCATGCTGTACCAAACCACAATGACACATAATAACATACAAATCATCTTAAGGGGAGGTAGCGGCAGTGTTAGGGGAAAAAAATGACATAGGATCGCACATGGTGCCACTTAGTTGAACTCTTGCACTAATACACCCTCTGCATGCTTTCAGTTACTGCCCTGTCTTAGATATCACCACCACACACACAAACCCCAGATCACAGCGAGATCCTGGCCGCGCACCAGCTCACAGTCGCCTGTGACAGCGTGTGACGCCTTTGCCTTTGTCTCTGCTGACATGACTTTCAATCCATGAGGTTGATTCTCTGTTTTCTTATGCCCATCTCCCAGGTCTGTACACGTCCACCCAAGAGCGTCTCGCTCTCACCTCGCGTCCACCGGGTCTCCCCCAAGACTCCCGAATCTGCGTGAGCGTTTGCCATGCAGCATCCCGGGGCAGCAGGAACAATAGGTCTGAGGGGGGAAAAGGAGTGGCGGTGTCAGGAAATCCCATCACCGTTAACCGCGCCCTCTTCCTGACGAGCTTTCCAGCAGCATCCAGGAAGGGGGTGAAGAGGTCAGGCCGCCTCCCCCCCCACCATTATCCCTCCATCACCTGTGCCAGAGTGCACCATACGTGACAGGCCGGAGCTCCACTGAGCTCCAGCACTAACCACAACTGCAGGGCTTTACATAATGAGGGGAGCCATGAGGTCCTGATGATAGGGTAGAGAGAAATCAAAGAGAATGCAAGGAAAACACTTCATATACTGCATGTGCACTCCGAAACTGAGGCCGCGCACCCACAAAACCATACATGTAGAACCAACACACTGTTTTCTCAGTGTCTCTAATTTACTATAGTGCAGTTCTTTCACCTTGTTTCATAATATTTGGCATACCTTTTCAGCAAACAAAGGTTCTCTATGTTGTGGATGTTGTGATGTGTACAGGAGATTCATCTTAAAGATACTCCCTTATTAAAACTTCCTTAATATTAATATGTGCTCATTTCATTATTTATAAAGCTATGCATCAAGTATTCCCTTCAGGTAATTATGGAGTATGACATGTTGATATCACTCAGTCCTATATGTACCTGCTGTCTATGAAGTTTTTAAATAATAGACAACATAGTGAAGCATGCAACTTAAAAACTATATTTTCAACATTGATTTTAAAACCTTTCAGAATGTATTATTTTGTGTGCTTTGCTAAAGATGTGGCTGTTAGTTGCTATAGATGTGGCTTTTTAAGGCTTGTATTGCATACTGAATACGTCAAATCTCACCCGTTCCCCTATCTGTGACAACACCATGTACTGAGTCTGTCAAACAGGTTTAATGAGGAGAGGTGAATATTTTTACATCATTTACCCTTTCCTGATCCACAGTTAATCATTTACCTGCCAGTCACATGACTCTATTTAAATAAAACATTTGAAAACTTCTACATCTAATTTCTTTACTTTGTGGCCAAATTCAACAATTTTCAATGGGTTAGCTGAATAACATTTAGTTAAGATGTATTCAATACTAAAATATTACTAGTTTCTAGTTTGTCATATGCACAGAAAATCAGACACAGATGTACATTGAAATGTTTAACATTCAAAGATTAACATACGGCCAAATAACAAGGAGTATTTTTAAATTTCCCATTTTGGTAGTATAAACCAATTTGTATTATGTAATATGTATTTCACATATATGTGAGGTAAATAATCTCAGCAATGCACAGGGTTGTTGCTAAGCTCATAATTCAGTGTTTTAGTGGTTACATTGCATGCAGAAAATAACGATGACAAATTGATCTTTTGGTCCCAAAAATGAGGCCATGATATTTACTGATTTCTGTGTTATTTATTGACTTGGCAGCAGATTTCTTGAGCATTCTAAATTGGTTTTATTTGACAAATCCACCAAGGAATGTTTAAATAGCCCATAAATTGCCCACAAGGAGTCATACAGTTTCTGACCAGAGGACTTTGAATGACAATAAATTTGCTTATCTTGACTTCCTACCTAGGAGGAGGAAGGACACATGTTCCCTCTTATGCCTTTGCCAGCTGTCTTGCTGGGGTTTTTTCAGACCCCTGTGGGGGTTTCCTGGGGAAATCTGTGGTGAGAGAAGTTTTGGCCTCAATACTCTTATGAGGCATGTGTTTTTCTCCTGTACAGTGGAGCAAATTGCTTTACAATTGATGTGTTTGTGCTTGAATGATGCTGTAATGCTGATTAAGTTTTACTAAAGAAGATACTCAGAATCTCTTGAGCTGCGTCTATCCACATTTTCAGAAAAATGCGCAGTTGCACTATTGTCAGTGTCACATAGCGTTCATAAAGTCAAAAGTCATCACTTTAAACAGCTGTAGTTAGTATGCAGCTTGTGGTTCTTTGTCTTGTCCCTGTGGTCAAGAGAAATCATATTACAGAGATGCTGTGAAGAATCATTAAGTGATTTGCTCGACATGGCACCATCAAAACAGAACTGATGTTTGTAGATCTTGGTTGCCATTGTGTTTCTCTAGGCTGCACAAGAACAAGAGAAACTGATTTGTTTGCGCTCATGACACTCTCATCCAGAAACCACATATTTCTCAAAATGCCTCGCCCTTGGTGAAGAGATCAGAATCCAGTGTCTTGGAATTTGTCTTAACCAAATGCCAGCGCCGCAGCGTATAGAAAGTTGGATGAAGTGAGCTCGCACGGTTCGCGTTTGATATGGAATTCGCCGTGCACTGACTCGAGGGTCATCGAGCAGCCAACCAGACGTCTCCGTAGGAGAAGCGTAGCAGGAGAGGATCAGTGACTCAGTCGTGCCGCCGGGGGCTTGAGAAATGTACACTTCGAATAGGTAGATATAGCTCCACACGCACGTTGGCTGCTCTCGCATCCTCAGAAGAGACACACTGAAATTCATGCGCTGAGAACATCGGCTGTCGCTGCCAGGATCATTTCATCAACGGGAACTGTGCTTAGTTGCTCGGATCCACAGGTTTACCTTGAGCATGTGGACTGACCTGAAAGGGTAGCAGGAGACTCTGGAGAACCTCATCTGCAACCCATTCACGGAGGAGACCTTCTCCACTGATGTATTTGAACGGTCAGCACTCCAGCTGTCCCTGTCTATTTCTTTCATTACAGTGAAGAGTTATTCATAACTTATTCATAGCTCGCAGTGACCCCTCCATGCAGATGCCAGGCTTGAGTTTAAGACGTTGATCTTCGAACCGATACAAACAGGCCTGGAGCATTTCTGACACCCTGTCTCGCATCCTAAAACTGATGTATCCACATCTTTCAGCTCTAACTAGCTTGAGCTGTTGTGCTAATTGAATGTTGCAGCACAGACAAGAGCTTACTTGTGAAATTATTAAACAGTAAAGTAAAACATTACAACACATTCTTCTTCAACTACTTCTTATTTCTTACAATTATTATTATTAGTAGTAGAAGCAGTAGTAATAGTATTTACAGTAATCACATTTTTAAACATAAAACTCCAACGTTTATTCCCCAAACTTCAGTTTGTATAATAATAATTATTATTATAGCAGTAGTAGTAGCAGCACACCCAACCCTTTACATTATTGTAGAATAGTAATAATGATAATAATAATAATAATAATAATCATCATCATAATAATAATAACAATTGATGCAATTCAGGAGGACATGGGTTAAACCTCTTTTTTAATTAAAATGCAGTGCCAATGGTGAATAACCAATCTAAAACCAGACTTATATTTGTGGTCTAGAAACCAGGATCACAGTGTGGTTTTGTGTTTGGGCTAAACTGATGACCCTTAAAACTGTTCTTTTCTGTGGGGTCAAATGAGAATGCACCTCACATATGGTGAGAAGCACACTTTAATTACACGGGGTCAATTGGAAATTGATTAAGCACCTCTGAAATGTGGGAAAACAAGCCTGATCACGTGGTTTGTTCTGAGTTAATGTAACCATATAATGCCTGGCCCTTTTTAATACTGTTTAATTGGATGGACCCTTAACGCTCTGGTTTTAATAAAATGCTTTGCAACTTTGCCCAAGCTGAATGAGTAGTAGCAATCCTGAATGGATATAGTGCTGTATGTTCTTTGAACCGATTGGCCGGTGTGGAGATCAGCCTGAAGGGCGATTATAAAGCCTGTGCCTGGAGATGACGGGACCACCGGAGTGGTTCTTCCTACAGACAAAGACAAGGAGGCCTCGAGCCGCGCCTGGCCGCTCTGTCTGCGTCTCGTTGGGGGTTGAAACTGCGCGATGATGGGGTTAGACGGATCGCCTCTCATTCATAATGTGATGCGTTTTGTCTGTCGCCATTGTTCCGTGAAATCACACAGTTTTGTCTAATTAACTGAAAAGAAAACACCAGGAAAAAAAGAAAACAGACACTTCAGATATGCATTATAACTTGACAGCTTTTTAGTCTATACGGCGAACAAAGCGGTCCACGAAACCGAGCCGGGTCGCTGAAGATGCCGGACCGCGCTGACAGCGCCACTATGAAACAAAAGATCCCGTTCCGTGCAGCAGGCTCCAGTCTACAGTTTCGCTCCTCCCGGTGTGTAGTGACAGCTGAGATCTGTGTACTAGTGAGGAGGCTTCATCTCCAAATAGGATGACCCACCGCTTTTGTGGAGGTTCTGCGCGTCGGGGCTGCGAATGGTTCGAGCCAGTTCGGTGTTAGTTCTCGGACCTCACTTTTATTCTGCTCATTTGCTGTCACGGATTGCTTTGTCGGATCTCAACTGGATTTCCAAATGGATATTCCGATTTAAAGAGGGGTGCGCTAATACGGTATGTAACGATGAAGCAACGACGCTCCGGGAAAAGTAGACCACGTTACCGATTGTTGTTTATCAATTTTAAACAAGTGCCGTTTTGAATCAACGTTTACCTCGGAGCACTGACGATAAGACACGACAGGTCACGTTAATCTTCAAGCAAATGGCGTTTGTTTTTATTAGTTTGCATTAGTGTTTGTGACCACAGAGGTGTTACGGCCAGACTAACACGAGCGCGCTTCGTTACTTATCCAAAACTTCTACGGCGATGTTTTAGTGTTAGACTCGGGTCTACCTAAACCTGCCGCGCGGTTTAAGTTTAAGCCCAACTCAGATAATACCTTCAACTAAAATGTGCGGCGATGAGGCTGCAGGTGGCTTGTCCATTGCGCGTTGGAGCTCAGATGCGCAGATGTAAATGGTCTGGAGATTTCTTGAGCACAAATTTGTCTTGGATTATCCGTGAAGCGTATTTTATCATTTTGTCATTCAAATAAGGCACGTGCAAAGCTGTATTGTAATTACTTTTCACACAATACGACATGTAATGTAACGAATGGAATTGATACTGAAATGGATGTCTTTGTTTTTTTTTGTTTTTTTTAATGAATGACTTTTGTTGCTGTTGCTTATTTGCTGTTAGCCACGACCACTTGAAATTGTTTAGTGAAATACTACATATGCGCTTTGAGACCAAACAAAGTTCAGATTTTGTTTGTCCGTTTCTGGTGCTTTACGTGCGGGTCTTAACATGAGGGTCTACTCAAATCTATCTGTTTTGTCAGCTCGGTCCAGTTATACAGCTCCTGTACAGTTTACAGGCTCTTAAGTTATAATCATTTTGTGTAGGTAAATATTGCAGTGTGGTTCAGAACATTTGCTAATTTTAAAAAAGAAGACAAAAAACGAATGGGTTTGTAGCTTCTCTCTCTCTCCCCCCAAAATGGGAAATCGCCGTTTTAAAGTTACAGGTGCAGGAATGTTGTTAGGGGGTGTGGATGACGAGATGCAGAAGGGTGAGCACCAGCTGAAGTTTGCCTCTGGCCCCTGAGGTCACACAGGGTGTGACCACGTCTGCTCCGTCTCCACCAGCTTCTCCACCCTCAAAGAGCCTGAGTCCTGGCTGTTCACAACAATACAGGGCATCTGCTTCTGCACAGTTAACAACATGACAAAGCCCAGCCCAGATCCATTGAGTCTCTCGCGATTCTCCGTATCTGTGCTCTAAACACCGATGATATGATGGTAATGTATTTGATGGCGAATCATTAGATGGTGATTGTTAGTCTTTTTGTCCGCCTCTCTCGCATGCTTTCTTTCTCTGATGACAAGCTGCCATGCCAAGATTCCAAAACTACCCATAGCTTTATATTCGCATAACCGAACGAGACTTTTATAATGGTCTTTTGGGCGCTTGGATTTTAGTTCTTTATTTTAAATTGCTGTGGGTTTTCGATTTTTTCCTACGCTCGTTTCATTTGTCGAGCAATTTCTGGGCTTTCTGTTGATAAGGCTCCAGGCTATTACAATGGTTGTGAAGTTCCTGTGTCTAGTCTGTCATAAATCAGACATGGGGTTACACAGAAATCTGTGACCATCGAATTCAGTGACTGTAGACTGTATATTTATCTTGCTCTTAAACTGTGTACCTATGATACCATACACTATTTAAATAACAAGTTTTACACATTTTACTGTAAGGAATCATAATCCATGATTGACCATGATACCATGACACTCATGTGCAGTCATCAGAACGTGAATACATTGCCTTCATAATAAACACCAGTCCAGTCTAGTCTAATAAGTTAAACACCAGTCAGAATGATTTCAGATGTTGTGTCATCCTCTCACACTCATTTATGTCTGGGATCAGCAGAGAGCTAGCAGTACACAGCCATTAGAAATCACAGCACCTAAAAACATTCTGATTGGTTATTAACTCACTCATTGTGGTACAATGGGATCACGTATTCAGCCATCAAAAATGGTGACCTGTTTGCTGCTCTACGGTCACAGAATGAAGCTTCTTCCTGAAGCACTGATGAGACTAGCCTACATGTGCATATGTACAGTATTACAGAATGTATACTGCAAAATCTTCACCACTGTTAAGAGGCAAGTTAGTGTAATGCATTCTGCCCCTGCTTATTTATACATTCAAATGCTACTGATATAATTTGGTACAGTTATTGTAGAAGAGCTGTTCTGAACGATGCTCCTTAATTGCAGATATTAGATTTGTTGCTGAGTGTTTCATGCTGCATTTTCTAATGCTGACAGTGTATTTCATGCAACACAGCACGCCGAGTCCTCGAATATTGATTCAGTTGGGGGTCTTAGAATCAATTGGGCGGGTGGGGGGCAGGTTCCTGGTCATAGCCAGCAGTGATGATGCATCCCACCTATCAGCTCGCCAGATGGCTTGCAGCATCCTCACAAATACAGTTACATTGCAAACATGCAAAGGGCAGACCGTGCACTCAGAATCCGGTGATGCTCTGTGAGCATTAGGTACACGTGACCACGTAGAGTCTGTGAGTTGCACGAGGCTCTTGGGGCACTTGAAAAAGAAATGACGCATGTATGCATGCATGAGTGTGTGCATGTGTGTGTATATATGGATATGGAAGAACAAGGCATTATGATATAGACCCAGCACAGCAGCACAGAAAGCACCAATGACACAGAAAGGCTGGCTGGATTTTATTTTCTTCTGAATCTCAGCAATCTGAAAATGCAATCAATTTTCCTGTTGATGTAGTGATGCCTGGCGTCAAATGAACTTTGCAAGGCAGTGCAAGAAATAATGTGCTTTTACGCGGAGCTCTGCTCGGTGTGGCAGTTGATCTTTACTCCTTAACAATGGCAGCGCGGACGCCATTCTGTGTGACGGATCTGGATTGGCCACCCTGGTGGGCTCTTGAATCGCTCCTTGCAGTGGCACATTTATATTTTCTCTGTCAAGGACAGGCAGATTTGCTCAACCTGAATAATTGATGTGGGCTTAGGAATTACACTTAGTTACGATGCACTGTCGATATGTCGCATGGATTTTGGGCTTCATGTGATTTCCATGGTCATGTATTATTCATGAGTGCATGGGCTGGGTGGCAAGTTGGCTGATAATTGGAGCAGTTTTAGGTGATTTTATATGCTCTTTGTATAAAGGCTTATATGTCAAAATAAAACGTAATGGTTTCAGTTCCATTCACAACTAAGCCATTATGAGCCAGTATCTTACTGCGAATGCACAATGGTCAGGAATAATACTGTGTACAGGAAAAATTGGTATGCAGATGGAGAAAACTAGCATCAACTAGCTAGCTTGTCATTATGTTGTGCTAGCCCACACGCTCTTAATCCTGGCCATGGATTATAACAACAGTCCTCCGCTAGTGGTGGTGTCTGTGGCTTCCCTTGCTCATGAATGGTTATATTGTAATGTAAATTTAATTTGAAATACAGCTGGCCTGAACAATATGAAGACTAGATCCAAAGTCATGTTTGAAATTGGGATTTCGTCCTTCATGCATCGCAGCAGAGAGCTGGACAAGGCTTTGCCAGTTATGACGGGTTATGATTTTATTTTCATATGATGGTTCATTTGAAAATGTTCTATAGATGTATAGCCCTAATGCCATTATTGCCTCTGTTGATGAATATCAGCATTCAGTTGACACCGGGTATAATCGATTTCATTAAAATTTGTGTTTAACAGAGGCAAAACGATACTTACGATACTGAACTAACTCATCGTCCCTACAAAACGGTTCAAGTGTTTGCTAACATGTAAGCACAATGTAAAAGGTAAGGGTTGTTGTTGACTTGGTGTGTTGATTCATGGTCACTCAATTTACTTGTTTCCGTGGCATGGTGTCACTTGGTAAGCAAATATCCCTATATTAAGTCACTGCGCAGTGAGGTGTCATGTGGTCACGGTTAACTGATAGCGCAGGACCTGTGTTCTCCTGTTCACATCGGGGATGTTCCTCCACACACGTGCATCACTGTTGTGTCTCGTGAGCGACCATGCAGGCCCCGTGTTTTTCCACGGTCCAGGAGTTTTCGGCAGCATCGGGTGGGTGCGGGCGTCCCGCCCCCAAGCCCGGGTCCGGGCGCGCTGCGTTTCCCCGTGGGTCTCGGGTTCACGAAAGCCGGAGCGGTGTGCGGCGCGGGGTTGTTGAGGATGGAGAGTGCCGTTGCCTTGCCCCCCAGCGCAGTCAGCCTATTAACCATGGCGAGCGCTCTCCTATTCCGTTGCCATAGTTTCGGGCCCCAAGACAGCGCCACGGTGTCTGTGGGAAGGGGCAGGCAGGGAGCGTGCAGGGCCGGAGATTCCACACAGCCTCTCCAGCAGGGGTGGTGCTTAAAGGGGCCTCTCTGGCCTTTCTGGCAATCTGCTGGCATTTGGTGGAGAGGGTTATTGGCCGTGATGGAGACGGGGGCTCTCTGAGATGTACGAGAGATGACGGCGGGTAAGCAGAGGGTGCTCGTTTTCAGGATCGGACCGAGGCCCTTTCGATGGGAGATTGCTCTAAGGTGTTGATAAGTGTGAGCAAAGCCATGTCTCCGCTCTCCAGAAAGCAGCTAGGAGGCTGAAGAAAGGGTCATTCTGGCACATGTTGGCAGTTCGATCGAGATGGTGTGGAAATTATTCGCCCCAAGAGATTCTGCCTGACAACGAATGCATGGCAGTCATTAGTATGATTGGATCGCTCTTTCTGAGATGCTAATAATATGTGAAATAAGTAATATCTTATTTTTTTCATATAGAAAGAATGAAACTGCCATGTTGATTTGGTAGCCGAGGGGTTTTTCAGTATCACACTGGTTGGGAGATGAGTTTTCGACTGCCAGTGTGGTGACACAGTGTACATCGGTGGTTGGCAGCGGTCTCGTAAGATGTGCCGAACTGAGCCTACTCATCGGATATGAGAGCCTGAAGTGTAAACGATGCTCTGCAGTGCGAGGTCTGGACCTGAGAACGTGGATCATTTTACATCAACGTTTTCCAAGTGGATGAGGTTGGCATAGGCTGGTCACCCGTCACAAGGCGAACCGGAACGGTGGCAAAGTCTCTTTGGCTGAATACTTGTTAAGAATTACGTTAGCTATTATTCCATTACTTTCCTCAATCCTCATATAAGAATAGATTGAATTGCTAGCTATAACCCTGAACGCATCTGTCTTGTTATAATGGCCAAGCTTCCGCCGTAACTCCTCATCACTTTGCTTTTTCTAGAGTTGTATTTTTAGGGCACAGAACAAGTAGAGACCGAAGGACTGTAATCATAAGACTTTCTCCTGTGCCTTTCATGTGGCTACATTTCTGAATGAAGAACCTTGTCATTGTCAGTGCTGTCGGGCTGGAGTCCAGCCCCGTGTGATTTGCACTCTGTTTCTCTTATATCAGTGACCTTTCCTGCACAGGCCACCCGTTAGAGTTACAAAATAAGGGTGGTGGCCTTTTTTTCCACGGCTGATGGAGGCATCCTGGTGGCTTTTAGGTTATATGGTTGCGGGTTCCGTTGCATCATCCTTTCCTTTCTGCAGGTGGGACTGGCGAGGACGATGTGGTTCTTGAAGGATTGTCAGATTTTTTTTTTTTTAGGGGATTGCGTCACAGCGAGAGGCATCTGCTGTAATGCTTCAAGAAGACTAGATTATCTCGAGCTGTGGTGAAGTTCCGCCTTTGCATATCATTCTTCTCAAATCTTGGCAAATTTACATAAGGCAGTGCTAAGATATTCATCTGAAATGAAAGGCTTTTGTCAGATGAATTACTTGCAAGTAAATAGCGCCCCCAAATAATCTTCAGAATTCCTGGATGTGCTTCTCCGTGTGTGTGCATATTTGTTGCTTGACTTCAGACTTTGCATTGTCCAAATTTTTACTCTTAAGCTGTTCCAGAGGATTTCTGTATGGTCTGACCGACTGAGCGCACGCTGACGGCTGCCCCGGGGAGGTTTTAACTTTCTGAGACTCGTCAGTGAAAGTTTAACAATAATAGCCCTTTGTGTACGTTTATTACATATCTAATGAACAAATTGCAGCCATGTGGCGTCGTGTGCCTGGTAACATAAGCTCAACCACAAGGCCCCCAGTGTTCTGCCCCTGCATGTCTGTCTGCCCGGTGTACAGAAACGAGACAGGGGCACTTATCATTCTCAAAGGACCTGCTCAACAGCCTGACATTGTTTCCTTCCTCTGCCACAAGAGGAACCACACGTGGGGTGGAGCTATAACAAACAGGCCACTGTCAGACATATTTATTCTACAAGCCAGTTTATTCAGTGTTTTGTTTTCATCTGTAATCTTGTGGATCTGTTTCATGTAAATCCCCCCCCCCCCCCCCCCCCCGAATGACCCATTTTCAGAGCTAAATGACAGAAGAAATGTTGATCCTCATAAAGATACTTATTTTTAAACATGTGCTTTCTCATGCATTATAAGGTGAATGACTTCATTGATTTCATTACAGTCACTGAACGCAATATATGGAAATAAGTTCATTCCTAAGTGTTACTGACAAATGGCACGTTGATATGTGTTGTTGGCATAGTTGCTGTCTTGTGTAAATTAATATGCTTTATTAGACTTTCAAAGTTCAAAATTCTGGTTGCCTCACTCTATTTCTTAATGTTAAACTATGGTGCCAGGCCACTTGCCTTTGAGCAATAAACCCCACTGTCAGCGGACATCTCCACCGCGTTGAGTTTCTCCCTCCTTGCTTTGGCCGCAGGATAGTTTATACGAGTGAACACGAGGCAACTGGATAGGGAGGAACGAAACGCAATCCAGGCGCACAGCTCCTGTGCAACAATTGACCTACATATGAGAGTGCAGGAGATCCAGCCATTATTATTGCAGAAACATTTCCTCCCCACCTGACTTTGATCTTTTTCCCTTAGGCCCCCCTGGATTTATGTTCCTCTCTGTAGTCTTCGTTTGAGGCATACTCAGTCAAGGCCAGCTGCATGTCCAAATGACAGGGAGCGTACCTAAAACAAACACCGCCTCGTACACTCGGAGACGATAAGTCCGCTGGTTTGAGTTGAAAGTCTTTCGTCGCTTTGTCTCCGGCCGCGTTTTCTTCACTTTTTTAAAATAAAAAAACAAACAAACTAGCCTTCTTTTGCAAAGCTGGGTTAGGGTGGGCTAAATAAAATGTGGGTGTACAAATGACACATCTGTAGCAGGTTACAGTGATTTCGGGCAATACGTCGTATTGTGTAAAATACTCTGGAATGACACAATGGTCTCTTTAAGTTGTCAGCTTCTCCGTCTGTGTGACCCGGCTGATCTGTCTGGGATCCATTTGTCTTTCTGCTTGGTTGACATGTCACACTACTGAGAAACATCCATTAAGAATACAGGCAAAATGCACAAGCACTACACCACGCCTTTATTCAAATTAGGAGGAGGTGCCTCAACAACTGATGTGACAGTGTAACACACTTTATTGCTGGTTTGCTAGTATAAGTGAAATTGTGCGTGCCGTCCCACTTTTTCATTGCTCATGTCTAGTTTATTTGACTTCACTGACAGTTACAGTTGTCCTTATCGCTGTAACTGCTGCGTCCATTCACACATGCCAGCGGTTTTTTCCCAAGACTTTATAACGAATCTTTCTCTTTAAAAACTATTATCCTCTGTAGGTTGTCAGCCCTTCAGTGTTCTTTCACACTCATGCTAAAGGAGAGGCTGTGGTTTGGCTCTATTGATTTTATGAGGCCGACTATGAAGGGCTATTTAAAGCCGCTGGTGATTTTTATTCATTCGCACAGATGCATTGTATTACGTTTTGGAGGTTATCGAATGGTAGCTTAGATTCTGATCAATGAAACCACTTAATACTTTGTTTATCCTCATATTCGCAAACAACTACTTCTTGGTTCCACAAGAGCCAAGATCTTGTGTAGGAATATTTAGGTCGTTCTGATCCGCTCAGTAACATATTTCTCACTTGGAATAAGCATTGCTCTCTCGAAAAGTCATTTCATCCCTTTCCAGTATCTCAGTGCAGCAGGTGTGAATGTGGAAACCCAAGTGTTGGCAAACAGCTCAGTTCGCTTCTGCGAACGAAAATACAGTTCAAAGTGGAGGCTCATTAAGGGTCCCCCTCATGGTGCTCACAAAATATCTCAGAAAAGGCGGGAAGACAATCGCTAGTAGCAAGTACAGGGTGCCGGACGCTTGTCTGTTGGGCCTCGGTTCTGCTTTAACTTGGCTTTACTTGGCGATGACACAAAGCCTTTGGAACGTGACTATGCCAGAAACTCAAGACACACGCGGTGGGTGGACAGCTGCCTAGCTATACGCGTGTGCCCCACCAGTCCGGGTGTGGCATCAGCTGCAGGTCTGGTATCTTAATGGGTTCTGCTTTTAATGGATCATATGACGCCTGGCCGCGTGTGCTGGGTCCAGTGTCCCCCCTCGGACCGATGGGTGTCTGATTCAGGGATATCGAAACGATCGGGTTTCTTGGGTTTTTCTGGTCAGATGTCAAGAAGGTTTCATTAAAGAGCATACTGGATAAAGAGTTAAGGAAAGGGTTCAGGAAAGACCATAAACCATAACTATAAACCATGTAGCAATATTTCACCGGGTGCAATATTCTTTTATCACATTTGTTAGATTAGTTTCGATTCCGGACATGCTACTGTAAATGAGATGAACAAGCTGAATCACAAGAAAGAGTTCTGAAGCCTTCCTGTTACCAAGTCAGAAATGATATTCAGAGGTTTGCCTCAGTAAAAAGAACTACAGAATGTGTCAAGTGAGCAGCTATGACACATTCTACATCTGTAAAAGAGAGGCTGTATTGTGGGGTGTTTTCACTTTGTTGAAAAAGCTGCTGAATGAGATACATCACAAAATCTTAAACTGCCATATTAATAAAGCCAAGAATGAACTATAGGCCTTTCAAAATGACGCAGCCAAAATGTATCCACGTAAAATCACATGGTTGTTCTGGCATAAAAGAGACTGACAGTAGAATCTCTCTGAAGATACCAACGCTCTTTGCCCCATTCACTGGGTACTAGTGGAAGAGTTTACCGTAGCCTCCATGCTAATGGTGTTCCAAAGAAGGCAGTTGAAGACCAGGGGAAATCTGTCGAGCTCGTAAATTATTCCACTTTTTTTCATATGGTAATTGTTCCTGAACTTGTTTCTCCAAGTTGCTTTAATGAAAGTGGTCATTCACTTGGTGACGCCCCCCTTCCCGTATGGAATGTGACAGTGTGTAGTGTTTAGGTGGCTTAATTGACCCTGCGCAGAACAGGGGAAGGGGAGTGGGTGGGGGTTGCTGGCATATATAGTTAATATAAAAGCCATTGTCTAATGATTAAATGCACAACAAGAGTAGGATTCACTTTCAACTTACGTTTTTCACGAGTCAAGAACAGTAGCAACTTGGCAGCAAAATGACGATACCAAGCAGACAGTGAGTCAGAAGGTCAGGAGGAAACGAAAAATGCAAAACGTATTCTAAAGCTCTTACTGTTTATTGGAGGTGGGGATTCCAGGTACTGACGAGAAGCAATGAGAGTCCTACAAAACTAAATTAACCAGCTGCATGCTTCATCTGGTTTTTTTTTAGTCAGCTACAGAACATCTTATCACTTGTTAATGTAAGATAAGAGGTGTGTGTGTGTGTGTGTGTGTGTGTGTGTGTGTGTGTGTGTGTGTGTGTGTGTGTGTGTGTGTGTGTGTGTGTGTGGAGGCCATAGAAAATTAAGATTGCCTAATCAACTTGTCTTGAGAACTGCACAGCAAAGCCTAGTGTTTATCAAAAGCAAGACCTTCACAACCCTTGCTGACTAAAAGATTTCCTGTTGTTTAGGCTAGAACTCAGTCTCGTTGCCTTTGGGGCACAGTCTTGAACTTCCTTTGCTGTGGTAACCTGGAGTCATTAATCTATGGCGGGCAGCATAGGAGTGAAAGAGTGAACAGGCTAGCTGTGTCTGGAAAGAGGACAACTGCGTGTTTGAAGTTTAATTGAATGATAATGGCCACTTGCTGAGCGGCACCCACAAAGTCTTCACTGAAGCACTGAAGCCATCCAATTACCTAAAGTCAGACGGTACCCGCGGTAGCAAAAATGGGGAATTTTCAAGTTGGATAGCCAACATAGGGGAGCTGGACCTCACACAGATGCTAGCTCCTACATCCACTATTTATAAAATGTCAAGAAAGCCTAATTGCTATTCATTGCATATATTTCAAAGACTTAAGGAAAGTCAGTATCCTCCATCGACTCCATGCTCATAGTTTATGGGTATCTTACCACAGGGTGGGATTGTAGCCTGTATTGGTGTACGTACCTAGCAACCATGTTGACTGAGAGGCCAACCTGACTATGGAGTAGTAACTTCATTGAATAGGTGAAAAAACGAAGAGGTCAAGGACAGTATGCAATTGCTCAACTGTTAGTGAGTGTGTGTGTGCATGCACGTGTGTGTGTGTGTGTGTGTGTGTGTGTGTGTGTGTGTGTGTGTGTGTGTGTGTGTACACACACTTAGACCTCTAACATTATGATTATGAGGGATTAACGAGGAGAATAACAATAATTTTGCCAGCAAGTGGGTTGTCGAGAAAACTGTGCTATACAGGAAGCTGCTTATTCACACCAAAGCATTTTGGCTTGATTGCAGTATGGGAACTGGACCACATAAAAGGTGAATTGCAAACTCGCATTCCACACAGATCTAGGTCAAGTGCAAATCTGGTCGAATAATTCCAGATCCTGCGTGTGATGTTGCTGGCAGAAGGCTGTAGAGTTTCCTACGAGACTCTGGTGCTGTAGCGTTCATTCAAATGATGTGACCAAGAGGAATCGCCCCCCTGGAGGTGTTTTTCCTCCAGCTGCTGGGAGGGAACGGGATGTATCAGCAAAGAGGGAGATTTCGATCCCAAACACGTCTGCTATTTATCATGGGAAAAGAACCACATGAAAGCAAACGGAGCATCTACTCAGCATGGCTTCCTGTGTTATACACAGACACTAGCGTTTGACTCTATTCCTTGGGCAGTTTGCTTGGCCGCTCCCTTAAGTTGTCAATGATTTAACATAGAATCAAAGATGTATTTTATATTTGGTTGAAATTATTTATCTGACTTCTTTCACAGTGCATTTGCATGCTAGGAAAACGTGTTATTTAGCGGTAGCGGCAACCCATTGCCGTCGCCTGCGCCGTGGTGCTCCGTTTACCTGTAAGGTAATAGAAGGTAACTGGATACAGCCATTAACATTCTCCGTGCTTAATAGGTATGTAAAATTTGGAAGTGACAGCGACATGTTGTAGGGATTGTTCCCTGTATAATGCTTACAGTCTTTTGTTGTTGCTGCTGGGTAGTTAATGAGCAAGTCCACCGGTAATCCTGCTCAGCCCTGGTGTTGTGAATGAAGGAGGCGGCCACATGAGACCTTGGACACGTGGGTTGCCATACAGCAAAGCCTCACCTACTGCCCCATCCTGTATGCAGGGCACGGTTTCTCCATTTGGATCCAGCCTCTCTTGCCTGGCCTTGCCTGCACTGCTTTCAGAGTCGTATAGCCCGAGTTGTACAATGTCTAAGAAGAAGAAACGATGTCGTGAAACTCACCTTGTGCCAGGTGATCAACAGATCGAGGATTGATGACGACCAAGGCTGGGGATGCCTTTGGTGTTTTTCACAGCGAGTTCCGTGACAGATACCATGGACCTGGTCGCTCGGAGGGTTGAGGAAGTTGTAGGTGCGGGCTGGCCCTTTTCATGCCCCATGTCACCCCATGGGGCTCGGCTAATTGGTGGCCTCGGCTAGGGTCCTTTTTTGTCTCCCCAAGGCTTTCTCATAAAAGCATTGGTGGGCATCACGTGGTGGTGGCCCTGAAAAGGGGGTTGGGGGAGCTTCCGTCAAACAATGCCAGTGTGGGAAGAGACTGAGGAGTCCTATTGCCGACCGCGGGAGCGAATCATCCCAGTTGTTGGCCTCAACAAGTTATCTCTGACCTACTTGTCCATCCGTGTGTGAAGACCTCCTTTTATTCCCTCGTGCCCTTTTCTCTCCCAGCTTGCAACACTTTGTCTCTGTTGCGTTTTTCCCTTCGGCACGCCACTGTTCCTGGTGGACCAGGAAGATGAGCTTCCCATGCATTTGCTACGTTCTCACCTCCCAACAAGGACAGTGACGTCGTCAGAATTGTTCCAGGAGCTCCATATTGATTCACTGCTTGAAAGGCCCTTTGGCTGCGCTTAGAGACAGAAAGAGAGAGGTCATTATTTCTCATGTATCATGGCCTCTTAGGCATTAGTGGGTCTTTAACATACCAGCTATTGATTTGGCCATGATTAGGATGTTGTGTTAGCTCAATGATAATGCTTTTTTTAAGTAATTAACACTTGCCATTTCAAAGTGCAGCGAGGGAGATGGAAGTACAGTAAGCAGGTTGATTCAAAGAAGATGAATGGGCTTAAAACAGATTCATTTCAGCAGGCATCTTCACACATAATTTTGTGTAAATCATTTTGTGCAGCGTTGAAGTAGAGTCTGATTATATAAATTTGGGAATCTGTTTGTCTGTTGAACTTGGTGAAGTTTGAAATTTTCTAAGTTGAACTCATGTGAAGTATTCATAATTACATTAGATACTAGAGATGTAAAAAAAATGAGTATTGCTCCAGAAAACACTGTTGTATCAGATATTACTTGAGACACATTATATTAATGCCTTTTCTGCAGATGCAGGTTCATTTCACTTGCTGTCCTTTGTTATCAGACTTTCTTTACTTAAGAATATGAGTTGTCCAGAATCTTATTATCAATAATATCTAGCTCAGAGGGATTTAAATCAGCGTGATTTAAAATGTCAAATGCAATCCAATATATAGCCAGGCCAACAGAGTCCTCTGTAGCCAGATGCTGGATAGTTGTTAGACGACGGCTGTGGACAGGTGCGTTTCTCCAGTGTCCACTGGATGTAAAAATGCAAATTTGTTCAAGAAAGTCCAGGAGAGAGATTCAATTTTCTTAATGGCCTGAAAGTAGTGTTCAGGTCTGAACACCAGGAATTCTCAGTGGACAGTATTCTCAAGTCACAATCTGACAGCAGTGCACTTTAAAACCCTGCAACTGAGTTCATTCAAATGCTTTATGGGTGCTGATTGGCTTGCCTCTTTGAGTTGACATAACTTCATTAGGAACGGTAGCTTTGTGAGTCATATTCTGTAAATCAGTTCACTTAGTAGTTGAAGTACATTTATACATTAAGGTTGGACAAAAAGGAGCGGGTAAAAAATATCTGGCAACATGGCTTTGACTGGTCTTCTAAACATGTCTTATTTTATTATTTCAGAAAGATTAGTCTTGTGTTTCCTCACTTTAAACCTTTCTTTCTTTCTTTCTTTCTTTTTAAAAATAATGTATTTTTAGCAATGTAGCACCAATCGAAACCGGGTAGGGTTAAGCAGTAGCCTACCATCTTCCGTCAAACTCAACTGTGACTGATGAAGTAGTATTGGTAGGTACAGCATTCACTAAAGCCATGTAAAATATTGAACACAAGCCATGGAAAATACCGAATAGTATGCAACGATATGCAGCCCTACCTTCTACTACCAAGCTGTGTTTCGAAAACAATCATCCTTTAAACACAGCGTAAGTCTTGATTACCGTGACCATTTTTAACATGGTTACTTTCAACTATGAAAACCATTGTGCCACACAACCGGTTCACAGGAACCGGCATCACTGATGCTGGTCTGCGTGGGGGTTGAAAGGGAGGCTTTGTGAACTCAACAGGCGTCTCCCCCACGGCTGTGCTACTGAGCAATACCGCTCCACCATGGGGGCTGGCTAACGCGCACAGGAGAGCCATAAACCCGACGAGGGCCTCCCCCTCAGTGCCGACGCTCCCATTTTTGTGGAGGAGTCAAGTGGGATGTGAGCGCCGCATTTCACAGGCATCTACATGGTTTAAGAAAAGAATATCAGCAAACACGCCTGTCACCCTGCCTGTTCTTTTATACACAGCGAGCAAATTAATTCATTTACTTCTCTAAAATGCTCTAAAATGCTTTCTTTCCACCCTACATTTAGACATTGACAGACAATTTCAACGCGGCGATACCTTCATGGGATTATTCAGTGTTTTGGGGCCTTGAAGAGTGGTTTTATATAGACATGATATGAAGCCATGTGACAAAAGGCAGCGTCTCCCCAGCGCTCTCGCTCATTACATAGGGTGGTGTAATGAAGGGTAATCAGCAGGGTGGTGGTGCTGGGTGGTGTTTCGTTACAGTTTGGCGCGGTTTGATTGTACCGCGGAACTGCCCTCAGTGAGCTCATGTCAGACCTTGATTACAGCGGGAGCTCGCGCAGGGAGCGGGCTACGTCACCTCGTAAAAAAAAAACCTTAATCTGGAACTGAGGACAATGCTGGCTTTAATTTTGCTCTCGTGCGCTTGAATGCACGCACGCACGCACACGCTCAGGCACTCCGCTCGCGCTACCACTCTCGCTCGGCTGCAGACTCCTTTCTCCAGTCAGGATAGGTTGCTAAAAAACCCCTATGTCCCTTGGATTCACCCTACGCAAAGAAAAACCGGTGCGGTTTCAACTTGAGACTTCTCACCTACCTCCACCCCGTGGACTCGATTACTTCTCTTTACTTAGTGAATTCGCACGTGTAGGATCTCCTCGCATGCGACGCTTCTGCGTGGTAACCAGTGTCAGAGCGAACTGAGCGCGAGAAATCTCCAAAATAGAGTGCTGTATGACTAAACATTTGAGATGGGTCCAAATGGAAAATGTTAATGGATTCTGCTGTTATGGAGGTGGCCCTAATCGCGTAAGGAGAAGTAAAGAATGCATACTTTGATTTGTAGTTCTGGCTGGAGGGGGCTCTGTTCTCGGCAGATAGGCCGTATCTGAAGGCCCTCCATGCAAAGCTGATAATCCCCTCATTGAGCCACTCCATTGGGGATTTACCTGAAATACTCCATACTGTACCCTGCATTCATTTTAAGTTTGGAAATGCGCTCCCCAATTTTCTCTTATGCACTGTTAGCAGAAGCTGTGCTGTGAGTGGTGGTGTTCAAACATCCATTTGTGTCTTTCTTCAGATGTTCTTGTTTTTGCCCATCTGCTTTGTAATATTGATGAATTTAAATATATTGCACTTTTGCTTGA
The DNA here is from genome assembly GCF_052324685.1 of Brachyhypopomus gauderio. Lineage (NCBI taxonomy): Eukaryota > Metazoa > Chordata > Actinopteri > Gymnotiformes > Hypopomidae > Brachyhypopomus > Brachyhypopomus gauderio. Next base: position 27,626,850 of record NC_135214.1, on the reverse strand, counting down.
ATGTTAAGATTTCAAAGTTTTTCTCAGCCTCAATCTAAATATTGCAGGTTGTAATATTTAATTACCGATATATATGGCAAGAACATGTTTCCAATAAATACCCCTGTTCATTCCTCTGTGATGCCTTCACAGAAATTGTTCTCTGGCAGCATCATCCCTTTACAAACCTTTCAAGTAGCCTACTTTATTAGTCAGAGTTATGTGAAACATTTACTCTTGACCTCTGTTTTATAGCTTTTGTCAGTTGCACTAAATGTCTTAAACAACTACATGCATGGATCATAAAGAATGCCTGCCACTGTCTATAACATAAGCTTGTTAGAAAATTACCACTGACTTAGGTTACTACAGGTTAACAAGGTCCTTTCAACTGGCCATAACATTAATGTGCTTTTTTCAATGTAAAGACTTATTACGTATTTACAAAGGTGCTATAGTAACTCTTGCATTGGGTTCTCCCAATTCGTTGTGCCTTAGCATCTTTTGAAATGCCTCTAGTTAAATGCTTAAGCAATAGTGGTGTAGGCATATCTATTGACTGAGACTGAGGGTCTGACACCAGTGAATCTAGGACCCGTTGTTGTATCAAGAGTACACTGATTGCCATACACAAGACATTGGATTCATCCTTGGTGGCTCTGTCTGCTTTGTGTGTGAACTATTACTCAGAATCTGAGAGAAAAGAGTCTTTCTCCTGTACACTAGCACAGCAGTGGACAACAGCTGATGTTCCCTGCCTGGATTCATTAGTTGAGTGGATATTTGAACCAAAGCGCTCGCTAAGAGATGGTAGCTCTTCAATTCCATTAAGGCATTGTACATTATTCAGCTAACTCATTAATCACATTTTCTTGTGGATTTAAGCCACTTGACAACCTAAAATATACAAAAAAAGAGACAAAAAAAGTGGATAGATCGCTATCCGTCAGTTCGTCTTTGTGAGACTGACAGAAGGCACTACAGTTCATTGCAGTTGCACTCGTCTTTGTGGTTATTGTCCCTGCTCCAGCAGACTCAAAGATGGTCTACTTATCTCAAGGCTGAGGTAGAGGGTCCAGCGTTCAGTCAAAGATGATAAATTGCATTGGCAGAAGGAACAGAAATGAAATGTTAATGGGCTTTGGGGGCACTTGTGACCCTAGTTCCTCTACTAGTCTTCATGGGTAGGAAAATAAAAACATGTGTTTTGTCTTGCATACTACTTTACTTAATGTGAAATTGGGGTGTGAAATTGACTGAGTTGACTTTATTTAGTTTTTTTTTTTTTTTTGGATTTTTTTTTTGGGGGATGTTTGCTGTAATGCACTGCAACTATAACGTTCTGCCCAAATGGTACTTCCAACATTTTGGATGTTTCAGGAGAGAATGGCTTTAAATATTCACATGACTAGCAGTGGTGGGTTATCTTCTTCGTGATATAGTGTGTGACAGTTAATCAGTCCTACATTATGTTAATAATAAAGGTAAAAGCAAGTTGTCATCACTTATCTGGGAATAACTTTCTGCCCTGTCTGAATAATAATTAAAAAGTTAGATGGTTGAATTTTTTGTTTGGTGCGAAGCATTTTGGAGGCCTTTCACATGGTGAGCTCTTTAAAGGGACTTGTTCTGCGATCAGGGATCCTTTAGGGCTGCTACACAAACACCCCCCCCCCCCCCCCCCCCCCCCCCCCCCCCCCACGCCTCAAGTGTAAACTTCCACTTTGCAATATCAGGATATAGTCGGCGGAGTCTGGGGTATAAGCTCCTTCAGTTGTGCTGTTTATTTTGCGCCTAGCGAGGGTTTTAACTGGAAGGATCCGTAATCCTCACGCCAGGCAATCTACACTGGGTTGTTGCTGACAGGTCTGAGTTTCCTTCGTGCCGGAGCAGTTGTGTCTGTGAGAGATAGGTCCTCTCTCTCACATGCAGTCTCAATCAGCTTCGTTTTCATGCCTTTTGGGCTTTTTTTCCCCTGTACTTCTGAGCCAGGAGGCAGCATCTTGCCTTTAGTGCTCCGAAAATGTTAGCATGGACAAATTCTAATAATGTGACCAATCATTTGTGCACTTTATATGTCCAGACCGAAGTCTGTACATGAGACTGAACGGCACGAAGCAAGCAATTTAGTGCACGCTTAGCACTGCCTAACTCCAGACCTTAATTCACAGAGGACGTTCCCTGATAGCTTTCTATTGGTTCTGCATTCCTTGGGCAGAGGAGAATGAAAATGAGTCTCCATGCAGCATTTATTTACATTTCTACACAGTGAGCACAAGGGTTTCAAATTAGCACCAATTATAGAGTGGCTGAAATTGAATTACAGTGTCTAACAAATGGGCTGCAGTGGGCTGCTTTTACTTTGGATCTCAGCTCACGTAATCGTTCCCCAATTCAATTTATGTGCTTGTTTTTTGCTTTGTGTTTTACCTCCCAGCTACACAATAGCTCTCCTCTTAACCTTTGAAAGAAATAGATACCAGTGATCTATGGCTCCGCTAAATTAATGAGAAATTTCCATTAGAAAAATTGCATGAGAGCGCTGATATAAGGTCTGGGTAATCAAAAATGTCTTCTGACACAGCAATGAAAATTAGATATTGAAGAGCTGTCATTTGGCCGTAAGCCGAGTGAGCAGTACGTGATTTTAGTCCTGATTTCCGTGGACAAAGGTAACAAAAACCTCAAACCTCGGCCAAATCCTTGTCACCGAATGTACAGTTCAGAGAAACATTCTGACCCAGGCTTTTGATTCTTTCAGAGTTGTAGGATCTCCAGGGAGAGAAAGATATATTGGAACTCCCAAGAGAGAGGGATGTTGCAATGGGCATGATGTGTTGTAAAGCAAACGTCCATGTAGATGGTGCCTTATTTACCACTGTTGAGCTTAAATTTTCCCTTTGGGCTGCATATCTTCTTCCGTTGCGGTTGAAGACCTTGGTTCCATGGAGATACGCAGCATGCATGTTATTTGTCAACAGCATGCGTAATTAGTGTCATGGGTGGTTACAGTCGCTATTATCCTGTGTAATAAGTTCTTACGATGCGGTCAAGTTTGCAGCGTTGCTGCTTCAGGATCTAGTGGACGGAGTCTCCTCCCATCGGCCCAAAGACTGGTGTATTTCACTGACTACACTCATATCATTAACCTTTAGCATATTTTGTGCTAACATGAATGCATAATTAATGCTCAGATGATCCAAAATGCTGAACTTATCTAACCCTTTTGACTATATTGTGGCATGCATTATAAATTTCTCCTTGCTATTTGCAATCAGTGGCGCATGATAACTGAAAACTGAACTGAAACTAACCATAGCCATTGAACAGGAAGTCGAGAAAAAGTGATATCCTTGTGTGGGGACAGAAAATCTCACGAGGTCAATATGCTACTTATAGATCAGCAGGGATCAGGATGCAAATCTGCTTTGTTCTAATATGACTTGCATGTGCATTCTAACAATTGCCATTAAGCTAAACAGCGCACAGCTCCAGTCCTACTTTGTTGACCGCTCATGTAATTAAGTATTTACCGCTGGTGGATCTGGTTGTATGCAGCTGAGGTCAGAGGTAGGGCCTTTAGAGCTTCCAATCCTATTAGCAGAAACTCTGTAAGTGCACATCACTGGTCTGATTCAGGTTTCTGCTGTGGTCTTCATGGCTTTTAACAGACTCCCCTTATGCTGTGCCTGCAAATGAGCCGCATGCATTCAAACAGCTTCACGCGGGTCATTTTGGGGGTTTTCGAACAGGTTCGTAGTTGTCAGTAGCTGGACTTCATGGTGGACCGTTGCAGTGAGCCATCATTGGTGAACTGTTTGGAAGGGTCCTGTGAAAGTAGTCAATTTCCTTTGGATTGGAGGACTGGAATGCATTTGAATTCCCATCAATATCCAGCTGAGAGGAATGACATGAGGGTTGCCTTACTCACCCACAGCCCATCAAAGCATTAGTATTCTGCTCGGCCTTGGCTAGCATGCAAGTTAGCAGTGGAGTGGAGAGTGTTACTCTCCAGAGCCAAGAAACGGACCTAAAGCCAAAACCACAAGCATTTGAAATCTAACAAGTCCAGGAGGTTTAATGGGGGAAAAAAGAGGCTTATAGTGCATTGAAACACACTAGGCTAAACTAAATCTTGGAATCAGATGAAATCACAGCAAGGAAAGACACACATTTTTTTTGCATCTGAAACTAGAGAAACAGTAACTTTAGTTTCTTTGTGTGTGTGTGTGTGTGTTTGTGTGTGTGTGTGTGTGTGTGTGTGTGTGTGTGTGTGTGTGTGTGTGTGTTTTGCTCTTTTTTCTTTTAGCTGGACCACCAATTGAAAGTACTGGTTTTTGCTTGTAGCGCTGCACTTTGGCAAAAGCCTTGCACACCATACAATTTGAAGTGGCAGAAATGCTTGGAGTGTTTTGGCAGAAAGACAGTGGCACTAGAACAGAGAAAGGTGGGGGGGGGGGGTTCCAGCTCTGCAGAGTTTGTAGGGTGTCTTGTTATTGAGACCATCTCAGCAAACGCAGCAAAGTGCAATGTTGCTGCTCCTTTGAGCCCATTTAAGGTCATCCTGAAATGATTTGAACTGAGGCTACACAGCCCTGTTTTATTATTATTTTTCACACTATTGACCCTTGCGATATTTCTTGCATAAGTCTGCAATACAGTGCTCTTAGGACATCGGTCGTCTCAAGGCATACAGTATTGTTTTTGTGGTCAAGGCAGTGTCCACACTGACCACATATTTATGTGAACAAACAGTAATCTGTTACATTCAAGTTGACAAAATTATGAAATTACATAATATTTTACAAATTGTGCAGGTCTATTTACACTAATTTCATAGTTATGTGGTCAGATACTTACGTTGTGTTATCAGATTAGGTTTCAGCCACGTTGTGTCTATCTTTAACCTAAACCACATTCTTTTGCTCTTCTTTCTATATTCATATGTTTGGAGTCTTTCTGTGTTTACACGTCTAGATCCTACAGTTTAAATATGTGAGCAGTTAAGTTCTCCTCTTCCTTCTTATTTTAGCAGGAAATTGAATGCATGAGACACTCGGTTTGTCATGTTTGCATGTGCATTATAATATTTGATATTGTCATCCATTGCTTTGAATGAAAAATTGAAAGCAGATGAATAGTACTAGCATGAATGGAGTGCTAGATACTATAAACGGATCAGTGAGGCAGGGTGTGATTGCCATCCATTCTCTTATGTTTAATAAATGTCTATTCTGCCGTCCCTGCCGGCTGCTGTGGGCTCTGGTCTGATTGAACTGCGTTTTATACGCCCCTACTGATTGGAATAGAAAAGGTTCTTGTATTTAAATACATAACCTGATTCTTCCATCAGACTACTGTTTGAAGCAGCAGTTGGGGGTCTGTCCTTTTTTTTTTCTTTACCACACAAAGGACACAGGTTCAAACTCCTCTCTCCCACCGCCTACCAAAAGTTTTTTTTTCCCCCAGAAGTAATTTCAGCATAACTCACTGTGCATTTATGTGAGCTCCATTATTTTGTTGTTTAATGTTCTCTACTCCTCCAAAATCACCTTCACCGGCTTCTGACGTTATTAATGATTGTAACCTCGTTTAGCGAGATGAGAATGGTTCATTGACCCAGCATTTCAATTACAGGCTACATTGTCAAGTGCTGGTTTAATTCATTCTGGGCCCAACTGCTCAGAAGGAGGCACGCCCACCTGTCGTAAGCCTTTGAAGTGCTGACTGATTGTAAATCAGATCATCAGGCTGATGTGACATTTGTCTGGAGGTATTCACATGAAGCCGCTAGCTACAGCTAGCGTTCGCCTGCGTGAGGCAATGCTCTTCCGACAATGGTACCAGCAACACGCTAAATTAGTCCTCTGTCACTCAACAGCAGGTTGTTTATCTTCTAGGCCCTCGATGCTACACATGAATAGGTAGACTGTGAGTCAATTAAAAAATTCGCTGTCCGAGTCTATAGCGTGACTACCCTGATTGTAGGTTGGTGCTCAGTAATTTGGTGTTTGGCGATAATTGTGATATTGCTGAAAGTTAAGATTGCTCTGTTACTGGAGTGGTGTATAAATATGTACCAGCATACAGTCAGTGGAGTATTAAGAGTCATTTAGAGGTGTGAAGTAAGTGTGTGTATGTGTGAGAGAGAGAGAGGGTGTGTGGGTGTAGATGTCCCAGACTCATTTCCGTTAAGCTTTATTACCTGCCACACACTTCCTGCTGGCATCTGGAGCAATAAAAATTACCTGCTGTATTTCCTGCAGAAACAGTGAGGTTTCTGTCTGTGGCTCTTTGTCCAGTGATTAAATACTAATATATACGTTCAAGGATCTAAGGCTGTGGATTTGAAATCGGATATGAAAGCACTACAGATTTATACTGTCTTACTACTTCAAGGAAAATATCTATTTCCCATTCACCTTCAGCTATGTCTCCCACCCCCACTACATACAAATGCTTATATATAGGAGCTGTCTAAGTGCTCACCATAGTTTAGTGATTCATGGTTTTATTGATTGGACGACGAAGAAAATGGTGATAGCATGCATTTCACATGTTTAGAGCAGTTTGTGTACCACCGCTTCTGCAGAACTCTTGGTTTTGATCAGCTAGGTTATGTAATTACTGCTTCTTGGTGACAGAAAATAATAAGGTACTTTTCAAGTTTTTGTTCTACCTTAGTGCAGAAAATGTTCTATAGCTATAAATGAGGCTCTTTCGTGTACCTCAGGGACTGTTCAATTACCTTGGAGTAATTATTTTGTGCACGTAGTAATTACTTCCTAAGAGATGATGCTGTGCGGATGGTATTGTGTGGCTGTAAACATCATCTTCATAAGGCGTCCGCTTCAAACAGCATCATCGTTCCATTGTGCATTAACGAGATAAACCCATCCACCTCCTCAGCCATGCCTGCATTTGAGCCTGTTCCCTTAAATTGGCACAGTCTATGGTGCGGAGGGAAAAAAATTGTCATCTGAGAGAGCGAGAGAATAACCCGCCATAATTGGTTACGGAATAATGTGACGGACCATCGCGTTGAATCAGGACCGTATTTGACACCGACTGCCTGCTCTCGGCGCACGCTCTGCGATCACTTTTACAGTGGACCGTCCCGCCTGAGGTCTGACACAGCGTGCCCTGTCGTCAGGGGCATCGATCACGCAGTTGGACGGTGCCACTGCAGACACGGTAGGCACAAAGCAGGTACAGCCACCATGCTGTTGTTTACTGAACGGTGTATAAAGTGCCATAATCACCCCCAGGTTCGTCATAGGCCTAGAGCATGGGGCTGTGGCCCTTTTCCAGTCATCTGGCATCAGACAGTCTTTGATGCACGCACTTGGAGGTAAAGTGCACAGAGAGTATGTTTGGAGAGCTACCCTCTCTTTCATCAAGGTTGTTTCCTAGGATTTCAGTTGCATGCCCTTTGCTATTAAGGGAATCTGAGCAGTGAATAGCGTTTTCACTCAGCAGTTTGAATGGGATTCTCAGGCACATGGAAAGAGCTCTCTCTCCTTCTATCTCTCTGTCGGCCACCCTCCCCACCCCCCACCTCCTCTCTTCCCACTTTGTCTTTCTTCTTTCTCCTTCTGTTTTCTGGCACTGCTCCGCTGCGGAGATGGCTCGCAAACGGGGCGGGGAGTTGGGAGTTGCACTGGGTCCAAAGAACGCTAACGACAAAAAAGAAAATCCTCATCCCTCCGCCCAGCGCGCCGGGTTTAGGAGAATTAAACGGTCAGTTCTGATTCCGCCCTGGACCTGGAGTAATTATCTGCCACGATTTGCGGGTGTGATTTGTGGCTACAGTGCACAAGAAAAATCGGGGAGGAGTAAAAACATCAGCAGGGCCATAGGTTGCCATAAATCCGCCCGGCGGTGCAGGGCCCAGGTTTCAGCCTGTGGAAGTAATTCAAGGCGGGCTGCTTTGTAAACCATTTTGGCTCCCGGTCTAATCATATGAGCATCCCCTGTTAATTTCTCCTATTGGCTGGGATCCAATGATGAGGGGGGGCAAGTCAACACAACAGGTCCACCCCAATCTCAGCCATCGATCTGTGACGCATATTACTGAGCTAATCCAATTAATCTATTGCGCTGCTAAGGCGAGATTGTGAAGTCACTGCTCGCCTGTGTCTGTGGCGTGTACATTTGGAATGTGCGTGCGGCCGTTGGGTTAAGCTACCTGAGGGCCTAAAGGATGAAATGGATCTCGCTCTACCTCTCTTGCAGGCTGAAGTGAAGAAGTAATCAAGAGCCAGTAGGCAGTGAAACAATGAGGTCGGAGGCCTTGTTGCTGTATTTCACCCTGCTGCAGATCGCTGGGGCCGGCTTCCCAGAGGACTCCGAGCCAATCAGCATTTCACATGGCAACTGTGAGTAACCAGGAGCTGCTGAAGAACGTCTCTGCCTCTTCGCTCTCCATTCCTCCCTCTCTCATTCGCTCTCATTCCCTCTATCCTATTCTCTCTTTCTCCAATTCTCTCCATCTCTGTCCCATTCTGTCTCATTCTCACTTACTTACACATTCCTCCTGTCTTTACTCTGTCATTCTCTCTTTTCTCTTATTCACACACATGGTTCCTCTTGCTATTTCTCTATTTCACTCTATCTCTCTCTCACATTCTCGCTCTCTCACTCGCACCTGCTATCCTCTCTCCCCTTGTGCTGTTTGAATGTGAGATATGATTCAGTGCCCAGGGAAGCGCACAAGAAAATGTGAACTTAAAATGGTATTTGAAATGGAGTCTTTCTGACATCAAAGGATAATCCTTTATTTTCCCCGTCAAAGCTTAAAGCCTCATGTAGAAGTCTATGTTGGGCAGAGATATAGAATATATTTCTGTTCCATCTTGTTTTTTCCTTTCACCTACCATATTATATGATGGATTCCTGCTATTTGTGTACTGTGGAATTATTTACAGTATTATTTTCAGTTATTAATTTCTCCCTTATTTCAGATACAAAACAGTACCCCGTGTTTGTTGGCCACAAACCAGGAAGGAACAATACGCAACGGCACAAACTGGACATTCAACTGATCGTCGTAACGAACCGGACCCTTTATGTGGCCGCAAGGTCAGTTTGCTTAACTGTCTCGCGCTCTGCGGAGGGGGTTTTGTGTCATAAAGTCCGAACCGCAACGTTTAAACAGAGCCTCGTTCTCACGCGGCCATAGCAACCAGCCCTGCTCTTCCGCTGACCGAAATACACTTTAAACATAACATAAAGCAGCACGTTGTCAAAACATTCTCAGTACAAATGTATGCCAACATAGCTACCCTAGTAATTATACAGTAGGGTCATAATGAAACCGCATGGGGGGAAAAACGACTAGATGGCAGTTGTGAGAGAGTATGTAGACGAAGCAGTTGGCAGGTTGGACGCGCGAGCGATCGTTCACCGTGGAAATGTAAATAAATCACGCTTTCCAGCTTCGCCTCGCGAGAGGCGCGCGCAACAAAGACAGCCGCCAAAACGGAACGGTGTCATCAGCCAGTACTGCTACTGTATCGCACGAGCGCCACAGCACGCAGTCGAGCACGTGCCCGCTGGTGGCTTTCGAATGCGAAAAGAAAACTGGAGGTTGATGAGAGGAGAGCCGTGAGCAGAGCGCGCGCGCCCTGACGACAGGGACGCAGACGCGCGGTGAGAGATAAGGGTCCTGGGGTTTGGCGAGTCATCACTAATTGCCTACATGTTTGTTGTATGGCCAGGCATCGGTGGCTTGCTCCATGCAAGCTTTTGCACATGAGATTTTTTTTTTAATTGAGTTCATTGTGTCTCACCCACAGATGGCCCAGCAGAGATGCAGTCCAAAAGCAGACGCTATTTGTGAATGGCTTCAAGTAATTTGGCTGGTTATGAGGTCCAGTGATTAAAACGCAAGCCAGCTCGACAGTAGGGCACGCAGACATAGCCACGACCAAAATTCTACAAAACTGGATTTGGTTGAAAAAAAAAAAAGAAAAAAAAAACTTGAATATTGGCAGTAAGCACGCGCCACCAGATGCCGTAAAGCCTAGTATTTAGTGGGAGGAAGACAATATTTTACCACCAGAGAGCTGAATTAACTTGCTATCGTCCTTTGAAACTAATTTTAAAACAAATAGAATTGTGATCTTGATGGCGTTATATTAACAGTGAATTGCTTTGAAATACCTCAAAGTTTGGTACATTGTACTTACCTAGTTCAGTACCTGATATTGAAAACAACTGTTTGTTTTGATTTGAATGCAAATTTAAAGAACGTATTTCATGAGTTGCATTATTGCATAAGAGGTTTGAGATTAGCATCTCAGCTGCGAGTTGCCTTTTAGAGAATAGCTGACATGTCTTGGGTAGCCGGGGCTCACCCGTATCTGCTGGGAAATTAGGCCATGGGCTCACAGTGCAAATGCCCCAGAGTGCATGTTTTGCCCCATGTTTATGTGAACTGGCTGGCAAAATCCATGCGTAGTTATAAGAGGCTGAAGGCGAGCATAAGATGCAGCTTAGCCCAGTTAAGCTCCTCACCCACGTCTGGCCACTGGGACGCCGGCTGGCAGCAGATAGCGGTCGGCCACGATGCCCCGCCCAGGCTGCCGTGCACGCTCCCTCTGCCCCGTCCACGGTTCGCCATGGCAACCGCTCCCACCCTCCTTCCGGAGGACGCGGCCCGCCCCTCTTCGTCACGGCCCACGGCGGCCGCCTAGCGCGACGGTTTCACCCGCGGGCGTCAAATCCTGTCGGGCTAATGATGCGGATTACACTTCCTCCGCTCTGACGGAGGCAAGCGCCGCTCGCGCCCACGGCCGCTCCTTCAGTCTGACCGCCGCCGCCCGCAAACCAGAGCGCTGACCAGGCCTCCGCCACGCGCAGCCCCATTACCACGGACGGTGGAACGGCGCCCGGCCCGCCTCGGCCTTAACGGTGCTGCCACCTGCCCAGCGTGAATGTGTGTGTGTGTGTGTGTGGGTAAGTGTGCGTGTGCATGTGAGCATGTGGAGTGTGGAAGGTTGAAGCAGCCAATGTGCAGCGACACCCTGTACCGCGATGGCCTGGTTATTAAGGCAGTGGGTGTAACGGGGATGTTTGTGTATTTTATTTATTTATTTTTGTGACCCATAAATGTGTGTCACAAAGGTGTGGGGCGCATACTAACGAAGGCCCCGACCCAACCCCCCCCCGTCCAGCGCCCACCCCCCAACTCGTCCGTTCAAGAGGGAGATTGTTTTACAAAGGGCCACCAGATGGACCATACTGCCCTATAGTCGCCCCCGAAAGAAGCGGGGTGTTATGAAAACGACATTCCTCAACACAAAGCCTCTCTGTTCAGCTGGTGGATGTTCAAGCCCACCCCACCCCAAACACAGACACATGCATTGCGGCCAGTCCAACGCACCTCGATGCCCCGGCTCTCAGAGTGAGCCGATACGTGAGATTCCGTAACACCCCGGCACACGAGGCTTCGTTTGTTTGCTCACGACAAGCTCCCTGAGCCCTTGTTTTGCTTGGCCGGCCCGCAACCTCGCATGCTCGGCTCCGACGGCGCTCCGCGCTCGTGACGATCTACAGCTGGTGGAGGAGCCCGACTTCCACGTTGGCACGGCGATCCTCGGCCGCTCTTGCCAGGAGGGCCGGGGATGCCCGGTGCCGGCCGGAGGTCAGAATGGATCTCACGCTGACGTGGCCACAGGTGCGGCCGCTGTTCCTACGGGTCACGTTTGCACAGTGACCACAGCAACATGGCGAAGGCTGGATGTTATTAGTCTCACGTGTTGCTGACGGCTGCCTTATCTCCTCACCGCAGGAGAGGTTGAACAGAGAATGTGCAGTGACAATGTGAACAATGTGGAGGCCTTGAGGGTCAGGTGACCATTTGAAACACACCATTTTAAATGCACGATTAATAAAGCTGTAATGCTTTTAGGTACTATTAATTTACTCCTCTAGGCCTTTTTTTCTTTTATATTTCTATTTATTTGCAGTTCAGTATTACATTTACAGCAAGAGGACATGATGTTTGTTCACTCATATTTAACGGACCTTTATGTAATGCATCAGGATCGGTTTTTGAATTTCACTTAATGATTTAACAGCATCAAGCTCAGTCAGTCAGTGATGTCAGAGTGGATCCTCAGCAGTTGTAATTATTCGGTAGAATGGAATTTCATTAATGAACTGGAGGACAGTCAACTGAGAAGACACCTTACCTGCACCAATTGAAATTCATTAGGATTGGAGCTCAATTACTCCACAGAAATGTGATCTAGGATCACCTGGGGTTTAGCTTTCTGTAATCTAGAAGTGGCGTGTCGGTGATCTTGACCACTGCTTTTTAGCATGGAATAGGAGTCCGGCTGCATGCATTTAAAACTAGCCAAGATATGGGGAGTTAGCTTTTTTCTTTTGTGAATGTAGGAGCAATTATTCTCCATTAGTTTTAGAATGACTTATCCAGCCACTGGGACCCAGTGCCCGACTTGATATCAGCGGCCACCGTTACCACTGACTACCATGGCCATATCTGCTTGACCGGTTCGAATCATTTTGAGCACCGTGTAATGAAACCGTTTATAACACGACAATTTGTTGGCTTGAGACTATGTAGGACTTGCCATTTAACCAAGGCAGCTAAGAGTGAGAATATCTACCTTTTCTCTGCAGACTTCTGTGACATTCAGTAGAGACTATGAACTGTTTGAAATTTGACACATGTATGATTAATTACTGGGCTCTGACTGAGAATTTGGATAACATAATTCGGAAGAGGCTTATCCAGCTGGATTCTTCCAAGCCCCAGGAAACTTGCATAAATGGATTCATTTCAGAAATGGCTTCTCTTCCAGACTTTATTACATTTGGGTAATGAGAATGCAAGCCACTGTGCAGGTTGTTAGATATAATTAAACTGAACTCTGAAGATGTCGACGAGGCACTCTGATTAAAAACACATTTGCAAAAAAATTTCAAACAAATTAACCAATTTACAGCAACACTCCCAGTTCTACAAGCTCTCCCGTTCAATATGTGCTAAAAGTTGCTGTGTATACAGAAAGTGCAGGTTTTGGCAAGGGTCATTTAAGCCATGAGTTTATGTATACCATATGTTGGTAGTGATGGAAGCATAACCAGTTGAAACACATAACCCTTGTCTCATGTTTTAATGAGTGTTGGTATTGATTTCCTGTGGTTGAGCACCAAACTTAATTGACCTGAACCACACTCGATGACTTAGCACCCCCTCCACCGGCGCACAACCTTCCCCCAGGAACAAGAGTGGCTTTGTGGGGGTTGGAGTACTTTGAAATCCTTATTCCCCCTGTCTGCCAGTGTGGATGCGTAGTCTATTGTAACCAAAAGTGCACTGCAATTAAAACATTACCAGACTCTCATCGGTTTTCTCCGGGTTTTCTGCCCGGAATGAATTACGTCTGTGCTCTTCACAGGGATCACATATATACGGTGGACATCGACACAACCGGTGGAGCAGAGGAGATCTTTTTCAGCAAGGTGAGTGTCGTCGTCCCCCATCGAACTGTCCTCCAGGACATGATCTGTCCCTCCCCAGCAATTACCTGGCAGCAGAGTAACCTGAGCCACGCTCTGATGGGACACATTCCAGCACCACGGCCCCGCTAAGCACATTATCCTATCAGCAGTCAGCGCCATGCGTCATCCTTCCTAAAAAGAGGGAGACTGGAGATTTATGGGCGCCTTGTTTAGCCTGCACGCTCTTCCAACACCAGACAACAGTAAAACAACAAGATTGATCCGGGGCTCGGAGGAGAGCGAGCTCCAGATTGATTAACCAAGGGCAACAGTTTAGCATCAGTGTTTAATCAATTAGCGGTCTGTAAATGCGTTCTGAGGCTCACAAAGCCCCCCTGTACCGGCGGCCGGTTTGACCCGGGGGCCACTGAGAGAAGGCCGTAATCTAGTATAATGCGGTAGGCAGTGCGCCCGTACCGGCTCGGTCTGAGCCGTTCCTCGGCGTAAAGCCTCAGTAGATCACTACTGATTCTCCATCGATTTCCTCTCAACAGAAACTGACATGGAAATCCAGACAAGCTGACGTGGACACCTGCAGAATGAAAGGAAAGCATAAGGTATACCGGCATCTGCATGTGTGTGTACACGTCTCCATGTGCATGTGTGTGTTTCGTGTGTTATAACGCAAAATCTGTTGGGATAACTTGATGGTCCCAAATTGAATAAATGCTTTTAGGTCCAGCATAATGCAATTATGTAACTCGATGCAAGGGAGAAACTCTTGTTTCTATAGTTATACATTTGGAACTTGTAATGGTATAATCAGTAATGGATTGTAACTTAATGGACTGAAATAAAGGGTGATAAAGAGGCAAAATTTTGAAACAGCCAGACCAACCCTTTTATAGCCTGCAAAATGTTGTAGCAAGCAAATGTTTCCCATAAAAGTAGGTTGTGATAAATAAATAAAAAGCATTTTAGATTACCCAGGCATACAAAATGTTGCTTTCCACGTCCTCTGAGCTCTTTCAGTGGAGCAGAAGTGGCCTGAACCTCTCCTTCTCCCATGTTCATTCCCAGGATGAGTGCCACAATTTCATCAAGGTTCTCCTCCAGCAGAATGATGACACCTTGTTTGTGTGTGGAACGAATGCTTTTAACCCCTCCTGTCGAACATACAAGGTATTGTTCCATTCTCTCACGACCTCTTTCTGCTCAGTCGGAATGCTCCGTGGATCTGGTATGCAAACAGCTCAATGAGGCGGTGACATACTGTAGCAGCCAAAGCGCAGGAAGCAGCGGACTGTGATGGATTACCGCCACATGAGTGATTTGCAGGTGTGGGCCGGCAGTGTCACTGAGGGCCAGCTGAGACCCGGGTGGCTAGTGTTAGCTGCTGTCATGTTGACGCCGCGTCTGGTCAGACGTGAAAGTGTTCATCGTTTGTTTTGACATATTTATCAGAGGAGAATCGGCTCAGGCGGCCAGGGTGGGGGTGGGGGTGGGAAGACATGCGAGAACTTGTACTGGCTTGGTAAGAAATTAAAAAAACATTAACCACCAGCTAGAGAAACGGCATGACGAGAGGCCCCTTTCATTTTTTCAGATGTTCTGCGCCAGTCCCAGAAGATGTTCTCCGGGACGTTCCTCTATGCACCTTTTGAGGTGCACGCATTAGCCAGTGACACTAATGAATGGGGTTTTTTTTTTTGTTTGTTTGTTTTAAATGCAGATTTTTTTTGGGCGACATGCTCGTAGTTGTCGCCGAGATGTTCTCACCAGCCTCTCTCCTTTTTGTGAGTGTTGAATGGTCTTTTTTAGGCTTTAGGTCCTTTCATTGGCTAGAGTCTGGTAGAGTTGCCCTTTGAACCCTGCTTTCTTCCTCTGTTGCATTTATTTTAGTGGAATTTGTAGGCATGAAGTCTTTTGATGGGGCTTTATTGAGGACAATGCACATAGAAACAGTTGTTTAAGGGAATGTGATTTAGTCATTTAAATGATATAGAATATAGAATAATAATCTTCGAATGTATCCAAGGCTGTGTATTAACCTTCCCTCCTATTAAAAATAAAAAAACAAACTTGTTCAAAAGAGTCTGAAGACCTTTTGCCAGGAGCTGCAGAAGCTGCCCACATATTTCCCCCCTGCAGATCTTTGGCCCCAGTGAGCCCTTGGGTGTGCCTGCTTCTGAGGTGCTGTAGTCGGATGGTGCATGTGTGTCCACGTTGGCCAGCCTTTTGCCTTTCCATCCTCCCGGTGTGACGGCTCTGAAAAGGGCTTCTGTTTCAGGGCCAAACTCGTCCCACATTAATCAGAACCTCTGAGAGAGAGCAGAGGAGGGAGGTCCACTGGACAAATGTTCTGCTGAATGGCATTGCTGCTACATAGCCCCTCCCTCCTGTCCCACAAAAACCCCTCCCCCACAAACACCCCCACCCCACCCCCACCCTCCCGAGGGCCCATCTGCGGCCCACTTGCGCTTCGGCGTGCCCTCGGGACAGCTCAGACAGACACCTTGGCAGCCACAGACCGGGCTCAGAACAGACGAGCGGGTCTTTGTGTATTAAAGCCTCTCTCAGCTGCCTGATATATGGCTGGTGTGGATTACATCACCTGTTGCCGGGCGGAGCTGAGGGAGAGGAGAGCGGCAAGATGCAGGTGGTATGGCTGTTCCTACCTAATGACTGGCAAAGGGAATGAAATAAGTTTGCACAGTCATTACAAAGAGATTGGGGGTGGGGGGTTCTAATATGTTCTGGAAACTGTATATATGTGAATGATGGCCCGATTGGTGTAATATGATGCACCTCCCACAATTCGTCTACTGAAGTGTTGGCTAGGCAGTGTGAGGCTGTGCCTAGATTTCTGGCAAAATTCCTTGTTTTGATAGAATTAATGAGGTTATCAGTCAAAGTCCTCCTTCAAGAGAAGTAAGTAGGATGATGAAGTAGACGAAACAACAGGGTATTTTTTATAAGTCCCTCCTTGCTGTAAGATGCAAAGCTGACCTCGTATATGTGGGCACTGTCTATGAGCGTCTTCCTCTATTGAAAAGTCAAGAATAGTTCTCAGGCTTGTAAGATGGCCTTAAAAACAGCAGAGGTTAGTGCCACAGTCTGATCCAACAGATAAGCACGGCCCTCATGTACACAGCTCCAGGCAGGTTTTAACGTCTGGGGACATATCGTAAAACAACAAACAAACAAGCAAACAAACAAGTCTTTTTATAAGATGGGCAGTGATTCATGGGAACAGCATTCTTCCCTACCCAGTGCACCCGAGTCCAAGATTCCTTTTGCTTAACACCTTTTTGTAATAAATGTTAATTAGACTCTGGGTGTCACTGACTGATATTTCATATTCCCCAGCAGTAATTCTGCATGCAGCAGAGTCTTGGGGGTGACCTTTTTTCAGTGGCTAGATGATAGCTCTTTCCACCAAAATAGAAAGGAAAATGACCTGTTTAGAAGCCAGAAGGGGAGGTGAGCACAGTTATACTTCAGCAAGCTTCAGCTTTTGTCAAGAGCATAAAGTTGTTGTTGTTTTTTTTTTTTATGAAATCACTGTACAATAATCAGCTTGGAAGCACATCTCTAGACACTAGTTAAAACAGACCTTTTTCTTCCCACAGTTGACTAGCTTTCTTTGACTCACATTTATTATTGGTTTCTTACATCAAGTTGGCTGTAGACAGTGATCGGAACAGCAGAGATATAGAGTGTGTAGGTGAAGAGGTGTGCACTGTGTACCACGTGGGTGGAGCTGACCCTTGACCCCTCCATCTCTCTCCCTAGACGGACAGCCTGGAAGCCGACGGAGAAGAGATCAGCGGAATGGCCCGATGTCCTTATGACGCCAAACACGCCAATGTTGCCTTGTTTGCTGGTGAGCCAATGATACAGTATTGTGGGGGGAAAATGGCTAATGGAATATTTCTTTCAGCCTTTCATGCAAGCTGGTTATCAGTGGTGACTACAAGACATACCACAGTTATTAAACAGTAACACGGATTATTAAAATTCTGGACTCGAAGCACACCAGGAACTCAGAAGGACCTCGCAGGCTGTCTGGCCTGGAATGCCGGAGGACCTGCGAGGGGCCTGAGCTCATCCTGCCACAGTCGCTCTTTGTGTTTCTGGGACGATCCCTCCGCCTGCCGGCTTTCGCCTGTGGCTGCTTTGGAAACACATGAAACTATTGTGGTATTGGGGGTGGGGAATGGGGGATCCTCCCCAAAATATGGGAATTAAAAATATCTCCCAAGATGGAAAACCCAGATGAGTCAACGCCCCATTAGTGGCTTGAGAAAGGCTTCCAGTTTGAGGCCTGTGAAAGTGATTCATTCCCAATGATAGTCAGAGTTATGCTAATTGCGATACTGCCATCATATTGTTTTGTTTTGCCAAAGCAGAGCAAACCACTGATGATGATTCATTAGGTTTTCCTTTAATTGCAAGTATCATCTGCAGCTTTTTCCTTTGAACTTTTGACTGTGTGTGTATGAGAGAGAGTGAGTGAGAGAGAGAGAGAGAGAGAGAGAGAAGAGAATATGTTTATGGATACTAGGTCTGTGGATACTAGGAGTTTGTCACTGTGATATTTCACCACGCTGTCTTTTGGTTTGGGCTCTGCGGTCCTGCGTGTGCTGGAGCGGTGGGAAGGTTTTGGCCTGTGTGTGCTCACCACGGCTGATGGGAACACTCCTTCCCGGCTCTTTTGGTTTCTTCTGCAGATGGAAAGTTGTACTCGGCCACGGTCACCGACTTTCTGGCCATCGACGCTGTCATTTACCGCAGCCTGGGAGACAGTCCGACCCTGCGCACAGTCAAACACGACTCAAAATGGCTGAAAGGTGAGCGGAGGACGGCAGCGATTTGAGATAGCGTGTTTTTTTTTTTTAAGAGCATTATGTTTGTTTGGGCTGAGTTAAGGAGAGTTTCCTCTTCTTTGTCTGGCCTGCTGATACAAAGATGGCCTTGCATTAGTTTATAGAGCACTTATATCAAGTTTAGTCTTTTGTTCTTCCTGTTTGGGATTGTGCTGTTTCGGGGGGGGGGGGGGGTTGAGGAAAACCAGGGTCAAGGTGTAGGAGTGTGCGTGTGTTTATCCTGTCTTTACGTGTTTATTGCAGAGCCTTACTTTGTCCAGGCTGTGGATTACGGGGACTTCATTTACTTCTTCTTTCGGGAAATTGCCATGGAATACAACAGCATGGGAAAGGTGAGGAGGTGGTGTGTGAGGAGGTGGTGTGTGTGAGGAAGCGGTGTGTGTGAGGAGGTGGTGTGTGAGGAGGTGGTGTGTGTGAGGAGACGGTGTGTGAGGAGGTGGTGTGTGTGAGGAGGTGGTGTGTATGAGGAGGTGGTGTGTATGAGGAGGCGGTGTGTGTGAGGAGGCGGTGTGTGAGGAGACGGTGTGTGAGGAGGTGGTGTGTGTGAGGAGACGGTGTGTGAGGAGGTGGTGTGTGTGAGGAGGTGGTGTGTGTGAGGAGGTGGTGTGTATGAGGAGGCGGTGTGTGTGAGGAGGCGGTGTGTGAGGAGACGGTGTGTGAGGAGGTGGTGTGTGTGAGGAGGTGGTGTGTATGAGGAGATGGTGTGTGAGGAGGTAGTGTGTGTGAGGAGGCGGTGTGTGTGAGGAGGTGGTGTGTGAGGAGGCGGTGTGTGTGAGAAGGCGGTGTGTGAGGGGATGGTGTGTGTGAGGAGGTGGTGTGTGAGGAGGCAGTGTGTGTGAGGAGGTGGCGGTGTGTGAGGAGGAGGGTGGTGTGTGTGAGGAGGCGGTGTGTGAGGAGACGGTGTGTGTGAGGAGACGGTGTGTGAGGGGATGGTGTGTGTGAGGAGATGGTGTGTGAGGAGGCAGTGTGTGTGAGGAGGTGGCGGTGTATGAGGAGGAGGTGGTGTGTGTGAGGAGGTGGTGTGTGAGGAGGCGGTGTGTGTGAGGAGGCGGTGTGTGTGACAAGGCGGTGTGTGTGAGGAGATGGTATGTGTGAGGAGGTGGTGTGTGTGAGGAGGTGGTGTGTGTGAGGAGGTGGTGTGTGTGAGGAGATGGTATGTGTGAGGAGGTGGTGTGTGTGAGGAGACGGTGTGTGTGAGGAGGTGGTGTGTGTGAGGAGGCGGTGTGTGTGTGAGGAGACGGTGTGTGTGAGGAGGCGGTGTGTGTGACGAGGTGGTGTGTGTGAGGAGATGGTATGTGTGAGGAGGTGGTGTGTGTGAGGAGGTGGTGTGTGAGGGAGGTGGTGTGTGTGAGGAGACGGTGTGTGTGAGGAGGCGGTGTGTGAGGAGGCGGTGTGTGAGGAGACAGTGTGTGTGAGGAGACGGTGTGTGTGAGGAGGTGGTGTGTGTGAGGAGACGGTGTGTGAGGAGGTGGTGTGTGTGAGAAGGTGGTGTGTGAGGAGGTGGTGTGTGTGAGGAGACGGTGTGTGTGAGGAGGTGGTGTGTGTGAGGAGACGATGTGTGTGAGGAGGTGGTGGTGTGTGAGGAGGTGGTGTGTGTGAGGAGACGATGTGTGAGGAGGTGGTGTGTATGAGGAGACGGTGTGTGAGGAGGTGGTGTGTATGAGGAGACGGTGTGTGAGGAGGTGGTGTGTGTGAGGAGACGGTGTGTGAGGAGGTGGTGTGTGTGAGGAGACGGTGTGTGAGGGAGGTGGTGTGTGTGAGGAGGCGGTGTGTGTGAGGAGGTGGTGTGTGTGAGGAGGCGGTGTGTGAGGAGGTGGTATGTGTGAGGAGGCGGTGTGTGTGAGGAGGCGGTGTGTGTGAGGAGACGGTGTGTGTGAGGAGACGGTGTGTGAGGAGACAGTGTGTGTGAGGAGGCGGTGTGTGAGGAGGTGGTGTGTGTGAGGAGACGGTGTGTGAGGAGACGGTGTGTGTGAGGAGGCGGTGTGTGTGAGGAGACGGTGTGTGTGAGGAGGCGGTGTGTGAGGAGACGGGTGTGTGAGGAGACGGTGTGTGTGAGGAGGCGGTGTGTGAGGAGACAGTGTGTGTGAGGAGGCGGTGTGTGAGGAGACGGTGTGTGTGAGGAGGCGGTGTGTGAGGAGGTGGTGTGTGTGAGGAGACGGTGTGTGAGGAGACGGTGTGTGTGAGGAGACGGTGTGTGTGAGGAGGCGGTGTGTGAGGAGACGGTGTGTGAGGAGGTGGTGTGTGTGAGGAGACGGTGTGTGAGGAGACGGTGTGTGTGAGGAGGCGATGTGTGAGGAGGCGGTGTGTGAGGAGACGGTGTGTGTGAGGAGGCGGTGTGTGAGGAGAACGGTGTGTGAGGAGACGGTGTGTGAGGAGACGGTGTGTGTGAGGAGACGGTGTGTGAGGAGACGGTGTGTGAGGAGGCGGTGTGTGAGGAGGCGGTGTGTGAGGAGACGGTGTGCGTGACACGCCGTCATCTCAATCACGGCTTGCTGCGCTGCGTTTCCTACTTGGGCAGCAAACACAGGACGTGCCGTCAAAACAGGAAGCAAACAGGAAGTGACCATCTCAAATCTGTGAGAGGGGGGGTGGGGGGGGGGGGGGGGGGGGGGGGGGGGGGGGGGGGGGGGGGGGGGGCGGGGTGTTCTCTGAGGGGTCATTTTCAAAATGGAAAAACACACTCAGGATGGACAGATTAAAAATAACTCGGAGAACTCCCTAGACATTGTCTAAACTCTAGGTCTGAAGTCCCAAAATAACTCCCTATTTCCTCGACTATACCTAAAGCTTATTGGCAATTAAATAAGGAACTTTAAAACCAGATAGAATTACAGTGAATTAACTTATTGAGTGTCATTTACCAGTTTTTGTCATTCCTCGTTCAAGGCCGTGTGCTACGTGCTGTTTGCATGCTGGGTGATCTGTGGCTGGAGACTAATTGTAGTGTATTCACCTACTGTAAATATAGCTTTCAGCACTTACAGTACAGATGGATTTGAAAGATTACTGTAATTACAGCTAAGTTGCTCTGCTAGTGCGAGGTCTTAAGTGCTATGTTGGCGGACTGTTAAGGCCCAAAACGAAAGAAAAATATTTGTACAGACAAGTTCATATAACGTCCAACAATACACATATTCTATGTATTATTGAATTATAAATACCAAAACACAATGGACATCTGATTTACTCTCAAAGCGCGTATTAGTGCGGTGCGTTTTGTCTTTGCGTGCTGCTGCGACCCCGGCGCTCGAGGGCGTGAGGGCGTGTGAGTGACGGGGTGTGCTGGGCCCTGTGCCAGGTGGTGTTCCCGCGGGTGGCGCGGGTGTGTAAGAACGACCGGGGCGGCTCTCAGCGTGTGCTGGAGAAGCAGTGGACGTCCTTCCTGAAGGCACGCCTCAACTGCTCCATCCCCCGGCGACTCCCACTTCTACTTCAACATCCTGCAGGCCGTCACCGGCGTCATCCACGTCGACGGACGCCAACGTGGTCATGGCCACCTTCTCCACGCCGTACAACAGGTGTGCACGGTTTTGGCTATAACCTTGACGTCCAATTCCCCCCCCCCCCCCCCCCCCCCCCAACCCCGCCAACACACGTCAGCCCGTAATGTGGAGCCACAATATTTGGAGGAAGT
The DNA here is from genome assembly GCF_052324685.1 of Brachyhypopomus gauderio. Classification (NCBI taxonomy): domain Eukaryota; kingdom Metazoa; phylum Chordata; class Actinopteri; order Gymnotiformes; family Hypopomidae; genus Brachyhypopomus; species Brachyhypopomus gauderio. Next base: position 27,604,872 of record NC_135214.1, on the reverse strand, counting down.
ATCTTTTGAGTTTACTATTAATAATGAATGGAGGACCAAGCTCGCATTCGACTCCTTTATCTAAATTAGAATCGCCGCGCTGGTGAAGAGCTCGGCGCTCTCCGCCAGTCCCCGTGTTATGGCGCTTTAAGGAGATAAACCAATTGCTTGTGACAGTGCAATTGAGCTTGCCTAATGGGCATTAAAATCTGCCACGCAACTAAGAAATTTCAATGAGGGTTTCGGTTAGGGCCATATTCAAAGTTAATCAAAGCGTAGAGAATGAACTCCTATTGACTGGAAGTTTCAGCTGTACAATGGGGACCCATTAGTCATCGCTTCTGAACGGCTGCTCTGACACGGAGCCAGCTCTGCCTCGCGGCCGAGAATTTCTGCCTTATTACCAAGATTTACAGTTTTGGCCACCGACGTTAACAGAATTCCATCTCTGTAGCTATCGTGAGCCTTTTTTACAATGCGCTCCTCCAAATGTGGGCTTGTTGTGAAGGGGGCGGGGGGGCAGGGTTTCGGGGCGCTGTGATTGGTGCGGCCTCTGGTGCCTGCGGCTGATTTGCTGTGCGTCTTCTCGTCCCAGCATTCCAGGCTCGGCCGTGTGCGCCTACGACATGGCCGACATCGCCGCGGCGTTCACCGGACGCTTCAAGGAGCAGAAGTCGCCCGACTCCACCTGGACGCCGGTGCCTGAGGAGAGGGTGCCCAAGCCCAGGTACCTGCCAGCGTCTCTGTCTCCCCCTGTTATCTCTGGCCCTCCCAGCTAAGATTCTTAACTCGGGCCAGCATGGGGGTAAGCACATGGCTTTCATCAAGCGTACAATAGCATCCCAGGACACCGACGACGCTCTAGCAGACGTTGCGTTGTTGTTTGGGTACTCTGGTACATGGTGCCGGCCGCACTTACGAATATCTACAGATGACTTAGGAAGGCATTATGTGGGCCTTATGAATGAGTCATGGCCACCTTGGGTTATGTTCTGAATAACGTGCTACCGTGCCGAGAGGGAGAGAGAGAGAGGGAAAGAGAGAGAGAGAGAGAGAGAGAGAGAGAGAGAGAGAGTGAGAGCATAACAGCAAATGAGGCATGAGCTCATTTTCCAGATGGCTGACCAATTTTCCAAAAGCACCAGCCAGTCTGGTCAATCTTTGTCCCCCGTACCCCTAATTATCACACAGTGAGCTAGTTTGAATTCCCCCCTGAAATAGCACTTTGAGCATCGATCCAGGCGAGACGAATCAGAGATGTCCCTTGCCTCCATATGGTTCGTCGCCATGTCAAACAACGGGTATCGGCAGCAACAATTAACATAAAAATTATGTGTTTGCGGAGAAAAACAAGGTCGGGTGTTAATGAGGATGAAGACAAGAGCTTTTTATGCACGTTTTATTTTTCCCCTCAGTGGCACGTGTGAGCCAGCCCATGTACGCTGCGTCTGATCTGTGCTTGTTCTTCAAGAGGAAAGGCACCATATGTTGCTTGTGTACTCAGAGCAAAGCTTAGTCAGCCAGTACAACATGAAAGACATCCAACTAGCACAAACTACAATAAAACTACATGTTTCCTCCATAACGCCATATTTGGAAATGTTGTGATTTGACAGAAAGCACACTAGAAATATAAATGTTTCATATTGTAATGCCCTTAAGTGTAATTCATGTAATTCAGGTAATCCAGCGCAATCAGTTCAAGTGATTCTCAGTCTCTCTCTCCTTTCTCTCTCTCCATTTGTCTCTCATTCCTCTCTCTCTCCCTCCCGTTAACCTCCCTCCCCTCTCTCTCTCTCTCTCTCTCTCTCTCTCTCTCCATCTCCCTATCTCCACCACCCACCCCCCCCCCTCTCTTTCTATCTCTTATCTCCACCACCACCCACCCCCCTCTCCCCTCTCTTTCTATCTCCTTATCTCCACCACCCACCCACCCCCCTCTCTCTCTCTCCATCTCCCTATCTCCCTCCCTCCTCTCTCTATCTCTTTAGGCCTGGCTGCTGTGCTGGAACGTCATCAGCAGAAAGATACAAGGTCTCCAACGAATTTCCAGACGACACTCTGAACTTCATCAAGATGCACCCTCTGATGGACGAGGCAGTGCCCTCCATTGCCCACCCGGCCCCTGGTTCCTGAAGACCATGGTCCGGTGAGCAGCCTCGCGGGTCCGGCTCTCTTCTGCTTGCAGGGCCTCGGTGGTCATAGTTCTGGTCCTCCTGGTGTATAGCGTATGGATCCTGAATGAGGACTAGTCAGATCACCCTGAAATAACTCCATATAATGATTCATTTCTAATGTTATGTGTGGATTAATGGCTTCTCTTCTGTATGATAATCGCTGCTCGTTTTGGCAATGGATCCTGTCATTTGCAATGCAGAAGTGTGGCCCAGTCAAATTCAGACTCTAAGCGCCCCTCGAATAGATTCATTTAGTATCTGGGGGCAGGGGGGTTGGAATATCTATTTCACCAGTATGGAGCTGCCTATTCTTCAGATGTAGGAAGTGAGCTGGAAACAGAATCTGGAATAAGACTTCATCTCAACTCTGCCCTGAAGCGGAGATGGTTGAATTCATGGGTTTTCTTTTTCTAGCAAATTAGAACAATAGCGTCCATTTCTAAAGCAGGATCTTCCTGTCAGGCAGAACCTATAAAGAAGTCTAAGATTCTCAGGTCAGACCACAAAATTTGACCTTGTTTTTAAAGAAGGAATCAAACGCTAACAGACTGTGAGAAGAACGCCCCTTGTGTCACTTCCCTGATATCTTTTACAGTAACACTCCTTAATGAGGTCTGTGTAAATTTGCTGAACCTTTCAATCGTTGAAGAAACATTGCTGTGGTATGTCTCATGTTGATTCCCTCCCTGTTCTCATATATCCCTCTGTAGACTCAAGAGATTTGCAAAGATGAAGAAAAATCCTGGATAATTTATTTGTCTTACCATTTCCATCTCACCAGCTTTAATTACCTTGAAAGTGTATTTGCATACTGATTTAAAAATTATACATACATTTGATTAACATGGAGATAAGCGTGGTAATTGGAGCAATGGCCACTAGATAACGGCCTAATTTCTTTAGCGAGAGCAGAGACGAACGTTTTTAAATCGCAGAATCGTCGGGCACTTTTCTTTCCTGATTCATACTGTTCTCTCCCCCCTCCCCCTTGTCACTCCAGATATCGGCTCACTCGCATAGCGGTGGATAACGCCGCGGGGGCCCCATGGCAACTACACCGTCATCTTCCTGGGCTCGGAGAGGGGCATCATCCTCAAGTTCCTGGCTAAAATGAAGAGCGGCTTCCTGAACGACAGCCTCTTCCTGGAGGAGCTGAGCATCTACAACCCGGAGAAGTGTGTATTCCAATAGGCCCCGCCCCCCATATGCCCCGCCCTTTGTGTGCCCCGCCCCCTGATGCTTCCCCAAAGCGTTTTATCAGGTTACAGCCCCTGGAGTGCGGCGGGTAAAGTAAAGAGAGCTCAGTGGAACTTCTGGGCTGATGCCACAGCGCCCAGCCTAACGAACGCTGAATGATTAAAGAATGTGGGATGGTTTAGAGGAGCAGGGGTTGGGGGGGGGGGGACTTGGTGGGTGTAGTGGATCAGATGTGTGTCTCCAAGCCACCCCGCCGCACCCCCACCTCTTTGGAAGCCACGGTGAGTTGGTTTGGGGGGTTTTTAAGGAGACCGCTGTTGTTAGGATGCTGAGCCGTGCCGTGTGACAGAGCATGGAAGGAGCGTACGAACCTGATCCCTCCCCCGCACCTCCCTCCTCCTCCTCCTCCTCCTCCTCCTCCTCCTCTACGCACACACCGTGGAATGGGCCGAGATCTCTCCCTGGCTGACCGCCGCGTGGCTTAGCTGTAGCAGTTAGCGTCACGGACTTTGCAGGGAAGGATCAGAGCAAAGATGCTCACTGCACATTACATAGGGTAGATGGGCTGTACGTCTTAATGGAGAGCTCTGCTGCATGGGGGCCAAGCCTCGAAGAGTAGGAATTAAATCCCCCCCCCCCCCTTTAGATGTGTGGAGCAGGGGATTAGAGCTCTGTGGCCTTCCAGGCAGCCACCGTGCCATGAGAGAGGAGGAAGGAGGAAAACAAGAGCGTGATGCTCTGTAGCTTTATCAAAGAAAGACGCCGTACAGCTAACTGCTAAACTAGGGCTTTGATGTTGCACTTTACTGAAAACCAGTGGAGACGTGGGGGTGAGAGACGCCTTTGAACCGCTCGCCCTGTGCTGCCTCCACAGGTGCAGTGTCGACGGCGTGGACGACAAGCGAATCGTCAGCATGCAGATCGATGGCGGGAGCCACTCCCTCTTCGTGGCCTTCACGTCCTGCGTGGTCAAGGTGCCGCTGTCACGCTGCGAGAGACACGGGAAGTGCAAGAAGTGAGTGACCAACCCCCCCCCCCCCCCCCCCCCCCCCAGTCCGCTGACCGGCTCCCAGCATGCCTGTGTGTTATTGCCGAGAACAGACCCGAGACGTGTACTCTGTCAGTAGACACGGGAGATGATTGCTGGCAGATTGCATAACCCCCATGAAAGGCGGCCTGACAGACCAGGTGTGTGTGTGTGTGTGTGTGTGTGTGTGTGTGTGTGTGTGTGTGTGTTCTCCTCCCACAGGTCTTGCATCGCCGCCAGGGACCCATACTGCGGCTGGGTGTCGGAGGGAGCCTGTCGAGAAGTCGTCACCAGCTCAAAGTACGTCGACCCGGCCCTGATGCGTACGCTAGCACCTCGAGCTGCGCTGACCTATGTCCACCCCCTGTGGTGTATCGGCCATTTGCACTCACACTCTCCTGTGGCTTCATCTAATAACAGCCTTGCTAACCCCCCCAAGCACCACCACCTCCCAATCCCCGATCCTTGTGGCAGAGCGTAAAGGAAAATCTGACAAAGAGAGCCGGGGAGATATATTGACTCTTTTTATTACTGTATTTACCATGTTGGGGCCAACCGCCTGCTGAACAAACTTCACATGGCATTTCTCGGGGAGCGTTATGCATGCCGTCAGAATTACAGGAGCAGGCCTTTCTCCCGCGCCCGGCGACTCTGGAGCTGTGCAAAGCAATTGGTCATCGCAGGCTATTTCTTTCCACCCGTGACTATCCTGTTATTATGTCTGAAGCCTCGCCCCGCTCTGACCGAGCTCCCCGCTCTGGATACTGAGCCGCCAGATGCATTAGGTGACGCCCCGCGGTTGCCAGAGTGACAGCGAGTATTGTGGTGAGCGGTAAGGATGGCGCTCTAGTTCGGCACCTCGCACGCCGGCTAAGGCTAATGAAACGTGCCAGATCAAAACAGGAGAGGAGGAAGCGTGAGTGGCCACTTCCTGTCCAGACCTGAAGTGGTTAGACAGACAGAGCGGGACGTGTTTCTTTTTGTTCAGGGGTGTTTAGTTCAGAGCAGGAAGAACTGTGACTTCACACTTTGACTCATTTGACTCTTTTTATAGTAGTGCAGCAGCCTAGAGTGTCTGCTCCATACTGTGATAGGTGCAATTAGATTTACGTTAAGATATTGAGTCGCTTTGATGGCCAGACATCATATGCCCTTAATCTACTGGGCCAAATTCATAAAACCTACTGTCATATTTAATGTGATGTTAACAGCGAATAGCACCAGGGTGAGGCGCTTACTCATTCATAAATGTGGATTGCCAGCGTGTTTTACGGTTTGTGTGATATATAGTGCTAATGCATTTCGTCCTCGTTCATTATACTGATTCATAATAGGACACCGCTCTGCAAAACATGAACCTGAACATGTCCGACAGCAAAGGTCCCAGGAGGTAGACGATGTGAATTAGTTCTTTTCTCTAACAATACTGGGTCACTTATGCAAGTTATTATCAAAATTCTGCACACGCACGTGTTCAGCTAGTAAAATTTACGTAAAATGCACAGTTTTGATCTGTGTGGAGCAAGCATGAGGGGAAAACTAACTAACAGTAGGAGTGCACGGAGAGTGCACAAGGAGTGCACAGGGAGTGCAAGGGGAGGAAGCCGGCGTGCTCGAACACGATCTCGAGATGCCGCAGATGCTGGCTGAGTGCCAACAGATATGAGCAAAGATGCGTTTTGCTGCTCTGCCATGATGTAGAAAAAGATCCGAAGTCATAAACTCAGCAGAGCGCACTGTCCACCTTGGTGAAACTTCCAGAGGTTACATTTTCAAGTAACTGGCAGCTCTTGGCGTACCACTGGTCTCACCATGGGGGTTAGTGAGTCATATGTCTCTTGCCGTTGATCTTTAATATGCATGGCCTGATTCACGTGTTGATTGGCACTGGCCTACGACACATGTGAATTTAGCACTGTGGTAAGTTGACAACGGCGCACTAATTATCGCCCCGAAAACTTTGTGAAATAAGAATAAAATCCCAGATCATACATTTTGCACGGTGTACTCACGTGGTTCACGTCAGGTGTTATGAATCGGGCCCCAGTGTTTCTAGGTTCACAGAGTAAGAAGTGTAGATAAATGGAACAGCCCTGTATGTGAAAACGGCTGTATGCTTGCAGCAGTGTGCAAAACGGGTTCACTCCACTCGAATGTGCCATTCTATTTTTTTTTTTTTCCGATAAGTTTGGAAACTTTTTCCTCTTATACTTTCTGGGTCCTGCTGGGAGCTGAGAGATGTGGATATGTCAGCTGTGACAGCCCGGCATGTAATCTCTTTGACGGTTGGCCTGTCTTCTCTGATTGCATGGCTGAACGTCTGTCAGGAGCAGTAGGCCCAAGCTGACACAAGACACTGGAAGTCCTGTATGATAACACACCACTCCATTCGCCAGCACCTCAGTACCTCTATGTACTTGGTACCTTTTGAAAATGAAGAAATCGCCCGGAATTTCATTTCGGTTCTGCCGTGATAACACGTGCTGGTCAGACGTACGTCCGTGGCCGCGTCACTTTTTTTTGCCGTGCGATGCGGCCCCCGGTGACTCGGGACACCACCTGTGGTGGAAGTGGTTGGGTCCCAGGTCTCGCGGAGGGGCCGAGGGCCAGAGGGCCACTTCATCCCTCACGCGGGGCCCCGAGCAGCCAGCCACTCACTGCCGTGTGTCTTGTCTCTGTTGCTTGTGCAGATGGTCGTTTGAGCAGGACGTTGAGCAGGGCAACACAGATGGACTGGGAGACTGCCAAAGTAAGCAAGGACCACTTCCCTAACACTGTCTCTCTCTCTCTCTCTCTCTCTCTCTCTCTCTCTCTCTCTCTCTCTCTCTCTCTCTCTCTCTCTCTCTCTCTCTCTCTCTCCCTCCTTCCCTGCCTTCTCCCTTCCTCCCTCCTGTTTATCTGGGCTCAGCCTCGACCCTGTCCTTCAGCTGTAGCAACACACTGGACACAGGGCATGGCCCTGCTTTAGACACACACACACACACACACACACACCACTGACAGAGCCTTTCATTGTGACCTATTCACCAGGCCACACTAAGCCCTATAGAAACCTGTTTTCAATTGACTACATTCATTTATTGCATCATTCTATCTGCTGTGAATAGCGAAAAGCTGAAAACTACTCTCACTTTGGTGGGTGGCTATTTACTGCACAGTGTGATAAAATGTTTGGTTACTGTACCGAGACATTGATATTAATTATAAATACCTCACAGCTTAATATTAGAAACAAGTGTTAACATTATAGCGTGCATATTTTATGGAGCTGAATGAATCTGAAATGAAGAGTGAATCTCATTTTATTACATTAACACGTTTCCTCATTTGCTTTTCCAGACTCCTTTGTGGCTTTAAATGGTAAGTGACATAAGTCAGAATCAACCTCACAAAGCCAGACTTCTTTTCAACTACTTTATCTGTCCTCTCCTCATTTGCTCTCTTATTTCAAAGCCTTTACTTTCTCGTCCACGTTCCTCTTCAGGATAGTCAAAAACATTAGCCAGGGTTTTAACTCCTTTTATGTTTTTTGCCCCCAGACCTTCAGTCTGCTCATCAAGTTCTTGACAATCCTCAAACATCATTTCGTAGTCGGTTCTGTCCATTTCGTTCCAACTCTTCCCTGTGCCCTATAGTAGTCTGCAGGTGCTGAAATCGCTTGACTTGTCTCCGGTTCGATGGACAGAAGGATGCCCACTAGACGACCCCCTCCCCCACGCACACCCCACCCCAACACCAACCCCTCCCTGACCATAACTCTCTCTATTCTCTGCAAGCCTTCACTGGTGCTATTGATTCGCCCTGACCTTTGATTTCCTAATTGGATGGATCGAGCTGCTTAATAGAAGGCGGCATTGTGGGTTAGAGATGTAGCCAAATGCAAATGATGGAAGCTGTTTACAGAGGCTAAACAGCAGCTTATTCTACACAGCTCCCCTACAAAATATTCACGAAGCGCTGTCCAACCAAAGCAGGGCGCATTGATGCCGTTCCCTCCCTGGCACATAAAGGAATGCCAGGCAACTCTGGTTGATGGGAGGTGGCGAGAACGTCTGCTTCCGTGACCTACATATCGCGTTAGTAATCCTCACGTTTGGAAAAGGTCTGATTATCATTCGCGTCTGATAAAAATAGGGACCTCCGTCGTCAGCCGCGCGCCCCGTCTGCCTCTCCGGTTGCTCTCCTCCGCGTGTCACTTACGTCAGTCTCCCCAAACCACACACACAAGTGCAGCAGATAGCAATATTGATTCAAAATGTATTCTTGCCCACTTTGGCCATAACGTCTGTGAATGCGGATCTTTGAAATGTCATAAATCACGCAACCCAGCTAAAACGTGTCTGATGGGATATTAATGCACTGCCACTTTAACAGCATCGTTTCATGTCTTTCTCCAAACAGCCCCATTTAACCAACACCAAATAGTCAGCACTGATTTAGCGCTTTAAATATATAGTTCCCTGCTAGGCATATTTTTTATTCTCTTTAGCTAGGGTACAAGTTGGCATTTCTGAGATTTTTCCCCCCTACTTTCCAGGGAGTCTGAGACTGTACGTGTGTCATGGGCCTCGGTGGCACCTCCCTTGGCCATGGAGAATGAATTATAAAATAGCTCTGTCACACTAATCGCTCATGCCTACGGCGCGTTCCTAAATAAATCATTTTAATGATCGCTGCCGCGAGACCGTGCGGCTGTCGGGCGCGAGGGGCCAGTGGCGAACAGCGTCGGCGGACCACAGGCCCACGCACGCATGCGCGGGAGAGGGAGCCGGGTTTATCGCTTAATTAAGACACGAGGTGATTGCAGTACAGGGGGCGGGCTGGGTGGTCTCGGCATGATGAGCTGGCGGCTCAGCGGGGAGCCCGTTTTGATTTTCGGGACGGGGTTCCAGACGACAATCGATAAACCTGTCGAATCCGCGGATAGGCTTGAAAGGCAGATGTCCGTATCGTATGGGAGGAAAAAGCATTTATTAGCGCTAACCTTTCTGGTGCTTGTTTGATGTGCAACTTTTATGAATGCCTTCGTGAAATGACTGATTTTGTTTTTATGTGCTCGGGAGATAAACGCAAAGTAATTCATTTGAGTTCAGAAAGATTAATGAGTTACGTCGTCTTTGTGGCTTGTCCTACGATTTGTTGTGCACATTGGCTAAAAAAAAACAGGAGGGAAAAAGAGATTAGCTCAATCTAGCTGACAGAATGTGGGTGAATGCGGGCAGCCTTTGGAGAATAGCCAGGCCCTTAGATATGTGGCCAATCATGTCTCCATGGCCTGTATGATAAGGTAAGCTCACCCCAGGTGACTCCCACAGAGCGAGTGGATCTGTGAAGTCCCAAATTGGAAAATGTGGCCACAGTGAAGGGTCCCTCCGAGGCAGCTGCCCTCACTGTTGGAGACGGAGAGGTCGCGGCCCTCGCGGGGCCCTGCCTGGAGCCGTGCCGGGGTAACACATGGGCAGGACTCGGGACCCCGCCGGTCCACACTAAGCCCCGGTTGGCTGCGTCAACGGCGAATCGGACAACGATTCATTTGCAGAGAGCTTCCGAGGCCATCACGCACGTGGCAGTGCGGGCCACGGCCGGTGGGCGGAGCACGGCCGACCACGGTCCGCTAACCTGTGTTGTGCTCCGGCAGGCCGCTCCAGCACAGCCTCCTCCAGCACCACGCAGCCCCCCCGCCAACGGCCCGCAGGAACGGGGCCGCACGCTCGAGCCCAAGCACCCCCCGCTGACCATCGATAAGAGGGACCCTTATATCGCAGTGCCCTCTCTAACCCAGCAGGAGTCCACGGGTAAGCCTTGGAATGGGAGAGTCCATTTTTGTCCTCTGGGGGGTGGAGATTTACAGTACCTCGCTGCCTCCAGCTGACCAATGCACAAATGACCAATCACAGTGTTCCTGGAAGAGAGAGATTTATTAAACAAAGACTGTAATATCCCCTGAAGAGGACAGCAATATCCAGCCTATAGCTAGTGAAAGGAAACAACTGCACTGTATTTATTTCCCTTTATTACAGCTTCATGACAACATTGAATGTCCTTTCTGGGCAATATCAGCAAACAGACTGTTTCAAAGTTGGCCTGCAACTGCCAAATTCAGTTAGGGGTTAGCGCAAAGAACAGTGCAGATTTAAAATTCACTCAATTTATATTATGTTACTCAACAAGGATAATTCTATTACATTAGGCAAATGGCTTGGGTAGACTTATAACAGTTTAATCTGTCCATTGATAATCCTGAGGTATGGTCACTTTTGATTTGTATTTGGGTGAGGTTATTGTTTAATCTCTCTCTCTCTTTTTGTGTTCTTGCCTCTGTGATAGTATGCCCAGAGAGAAAGGGCATTGCAACACTAACATTTTGTTGTTGACTTTCATCAGAACAAGAAAAATGAAAACATAGTGTTGCCTCATTTAATTTACATAATGTACTTACATAGTGCTGATAGTAAAGGGCAAATATGTGAATTACTGTAAGTGTAGCAAACAGTTTTTTTCTCTCTCTCATGAGACACTTATATTGATAGTGCTGTTTTCTCCTTTTCATTCATTCCAGTGCATTCGCATTGGAGCCCCGAGGCAAAACAGTCACAGTTTGAAATTAACTTAGGAAATTGACCAATTTCTGCATGAATTGTGATGTTAAGAGCACAATTTTGTTTTTCGTGAAGCGAATCCATATTAGGCGGGAAGGCCTTCCCTCCGTCTGCATGGTCACTGGCGGCAGCAGCACACCTGTTGAACCTACACAATGGTGGCAGCACAAAGGCTTACTGGCATCACGGCAGTGTGGCAGCCTCCACTGTCAATACCCAGTGCTCACATCCTCAACACTGTGGCACTGCGGTATAGGCGAGAGGCCCATATCTTAATAGAGCTTCTTATTGCTACTGTTGCTTTTCTTTGATTTCATTATTATTATTATTATTATTATTATTATTATTATTATTATTATTATATGTCATCTTTTAAATATCAGGCATATGTTGTATTGTTCAGAGTGGATAATGAAGATATTATTCTGTTGATTCGGTTTCTCCCTCTTGCATGGCTGTGCTTTTACAGACTTCTTTTGCGATAAAGGCTGTCTCCTCTGCTGCAATATTATTTCTGCTTAACCTAATAACTGCTGTTTCATCAATATTCATGCAGCGTCCTTTTTCCCTTGTTGATATCACTGTGCTGTTGTGTTATCAGTTTCAAAGTGACCAATGTACTCTGAAAACTAAAAAATGAGGATCCCTGTGCTATGAAGTAATAGTCTAATAGAAGACTTCATTTTGGAGAGCACTGTGGGTATCATTCATTTGGAAGATATATGTATATATTTCATAACAAATATGTATTTTATCAGTATGGAACCATGAATTAATCAGCTGCCTTTTCATACTGCTTTAATATCGCTGCACCATGGTGCATTAGTGTAACACTGGCAAAATTTGAATTTAATGAATATTCAAAAAGGAATATTTATGAGTTCACTTCAGTCCCGCCATGCCAAAGCGGGCTGGTGGCAACATTTTTTCGCAGTACATTTGAGCACTGTGTGTCTGGTCTCATCTATTTGTCTGTGCGTGTGTGAGATCCCACTGCTCCTGCTCTTGCTCCCCGCACACACACACACACACACACAGACACACTGACTCACACACAACACCCTCCCTACCCTATCTGCACCTCCGCCATCTGCTGCCATTGTGAGTAGTCTCCGTTCTACAGGACCTTTCATCTCCCCAGATGGAACGTTCCAAGGCTGTACCTTAATGTAGCCACAACCTATTACTAACCTTAATCTGCTCTGCAGCGCACCCTCTTCCTCAAATGGAGCCGTACCCCTCACCCCCTCACCCCCCCTCGCCTGGGAATGGACTGTGTGAGCCTGTCCCTCTACTCTCCCTCCCTCTCACCCCCCCTCCAATCCTCTCTCTGTCTGACCAACCTGTGGCTGTCTCTGTGCACTCCGCAAATTTATAGGTCAATTACAAAGGCAATATAGACAGAGGGAGAGCGAGAGGGGAGTCCGCCTGCGTCGTCTCTGTATTCCATGTAGAGTAACCGTTGTCATTACGGTGGGGTATATACGCTCAGTGTCGGCGCTAACAGCTTCTGGACCGGGTGTGACTCGGTAGCTATGGAGCGAGAGCTGATGTGTGACAGCTCGCTGTGGATCCGACACCACCTTCCAGACCACACGGGCAGATATGCATCTCCCTTTAAACCACTTTCTTTGTTTTATAGATCAAGTCACTTTTTCTCTCCTCCAGAGGTTGGACTTCGGCCAGTGTGTACATTTGCTAATGGTATTTCCCACAGTGGCGAAGCCTCAGACTGAAGTCCAAGGAGTGATCTACCCATGTGGAATGCTTAACATTCTGTAGCGCAAATTTACAACAGGGTCTTCCATCATGTTAACAGTTATGGAGCGAACGGTGTCTAAACTAGATCACTATATTCTGCTACCTGATTCTTGATGACATTCAGATTAGTGCATTTCACTGCAGTCCTATTTTAAGCTTATTCAGAATTAGTTTTCGATTTTACCCAGTGTAGTCCATGACAGTGCACCTTCAGCTTATGAAAGTATGATTTCCCCATTGTGTGTGTGTGTGTGTGTGTGTGTGTGTGTGTGTGTGTGTGTGTGTGTGTGTGTGTGTGTGTGTGTGTGTGTGTGTGTGTGTGTGTGTGCATAATAAATGCCAGCACGTTTTCTTGGCGTGTGGTTGTGCATGCTTATAACCAGGGTACATTGCAGCTTTAAATTCTAGATCCCTCATTGTGGTGTATTCTGAGCCTAAACCTTAAATGTTATCTACACCTCACCCCCACAAGCCCACCCATTTTGAACGTGGATTTGACCTCAATTAAGATTCGGTAGAGAAAGCCTTTTTAAAAACTCCGTAGAATTCAAGCGTATGCATAGCCATGATGAAAAAGGCAGTTAAAAAAGTATTGGAAAAAAGCTCTCTCGAAGAATATAACTTAATGGCTTAAATAGAATGTAATGATGAGGTGACTAACACACAAAGTGACTACAACTAGTGGAGTGAAATGAGGCAAGACACTAAAAGGAACGAGGTGTCATTAGTGAGGTGCTCTTGCTAAAACGGTCGATAAATAAAGCGCGAAGGTGGGCTTATTAAAGGCAGTAGGACTTGAAGGAGGTGTTGCAGGTATGGGCCAGAAGACAGAAATGTGTTTGGAGTGCCTAATGACGTTGGAGATGAGGCTGTTCATCTTCGTATTGGAGCATCGTAACAGTGAAGCAAGCGTTCAGACCTTTTGCACTGGATGTCATGTCAGCTATCAGACTCAACAGTAAACAGAAGACTAAACAGACTCCAGTAGAGCAACAGTAGCACGTGACCCTTGTTTAAAACTTCAGCAAAGTGTACGATGTAAAGGGAGGGGCTGCATTCTGTGACACTCCAATGTTGAAAATGTAAGGAAAGAGATTTCGGGAGAATGAGGGAAGTGTCGTCTCATAGGCACCAAACACTGAGCATGTTAAGTGTTGACTGCAAGCATTCGAATGGGAGAGTTCAGGGAGGGTATTTGAATATATAGCCACAAAGTGAACATATTAGGGATGCAGTGGCAATGTTGAAATCAGCTGCCCTGGTCTCTTGCCTGGGACACTACGTTTCTCACGTGGGAGAGACTGCACGGAATCAACAGGAACATTTGTCACTTGAACCAGAGCCCTCAGAGGGACTCCACCACACACACACACACACACACACACACACACACACACACACACACACACACACACACACACACACACCGTCAATCAACGTGTGCGTTTCAGCTGCAGCAAGCCTTTCAAAGTCCTCTGAGGCTTGTTTTCACATACGCATGTGTGTCAGACTGCAGAGCTTAATTGTTGTCTGCCTCCCTTTAGACATTAACATTTAATGTAATGACTTTGGAATTGTTTCACCTTATTTCCAGCGCTGTCTCTTTCTCTTTCTGAGAGAGAGTGAGACAGAGACAGAGAGAGTGATGCACGGCCCTAATAATGGATCGTGCTGCACGTATTGCCCGGGTGCCTGTGTGAATATTCGCACGTCACTTCTTCACACAGGGTGGAGTGTATTGACAAGCAGGGCTCGGAATTTGTTTTAGCTCGGCTGAGTGCAAGGAACCATTTTTTCAGGATGCCTAATTTGTCTTGGTCTGAAGCCTCATGAAATTCAGATGAACAATGCTCATCTTCAGCTCTGTTCCCGCGACTTCTTCTCCGTCAACGACCTGTGAAGGAAGGGTTGCATTAGGGAGTTTTATTTGGTGTGCATGAATTTTATGAGACCATTTGACAAGGCTATGTAAGCAGCATATGTAATTAGTTTTGCATTTAAAGCCTGTTAGAGCTCCCAGAAGCAATCAGTCAAATCTCCCTAAAACAGCTTGTTAAAAGAGAGCGAGTCTAAAAAGAAAAGAAATATACAGTCGTGTGGCCCTAACTAATAGCACCCTAGTTGTTCGAGACCTGGTCTTCTTTATGGCTGTGGACCCCTTTGAAGTTGCCTCAAGAAACAATCGACTTCATACATGAAAGTTAAAAATCTTCAAAGGTCTAGTGAAGCCCGGAGGCTCTGTTTAAGTGGACCCCTCCATATCCTGTCAGTCCGGTGTCAAGGTCAGAGAGAGTGGCCCGCAGTGGCAGGGGAAGAGCACTTTCAGCTCCTCTTCTTGGGCTGGAGAGAGCCTGTGTTCCTGAGTCTGATCTCCAATGGGTCTGAACCCTCTCCCCCCTCAACTTCAAACAAGGTCCATGGGCTAAACAAGAGCTCAGTAAAGAACTCGGGTCTCTGTCTGTGGCAGACCAGAGGCGATTCATGCTTCCCTGTTAACCCGTGAAGACGAATGTCGTCGGTGAGAGCTACCTTTACCATTGCTGTGGACTCTGTGCTTCCTAAATGCCTCCATTTGCCAGTATTGTAATTTAAAAATTCATACAGGAATGAAGATGCAGACCCAACTCTGTACTTCATTGCAGATAAGGTTAACACGTGTTACCTAGACACACTCTAAAGGATGCCTGAGGATCCCTGGGGAATTTAATGTTTATAAACCTTTCAAGAGTGATTGTACAGTCGACCCACCTTTTGTTGAATATTAACATTAGAATACACACCTCTATGTCCAAATCATGTATTATGTATTACCTTAAGTTTGGATCCATTATATTCAAATGAGAAACCTCATTCTAGTAGAACCTGGCACATCCCGTGTGTGGCAAAGAAATGTTACATCACACACAGGTCTATTGAGGCATGTCAAGGTCTTAGTGCACACCCAGACGCTCACCCTGGCGCTAACCCAGACACGCACCCAAGCGTGTACCTAAAGTTTTCTTGCTCTTGAATTTTTTTTTCTCTGTTAGTTTATATTTTACAACTTTCATTCTGAAAAATGATGTAACACCTGAGTGAAGGATACCAAATTAAGAAGCCAAATTAACCCAAAGCTTGAATTAAAAATGGAATCATCTATATTTATCATGTAGCTTAGTCCAAAGTAAACATTGTAGCACGGCTAACAATGACTGGAATTTGCATGATGCCACTTGCATAATGCCTTCTGGGAGTTATTTCCTTTCATTGTTAAGAACAAAAGCATTTTAGGCCATACTATTCCTCCATAAAGAGAGCTCAGACAAGAATTATCATGGGTAATAAAGAAGGAATATAGCAGGGAACAAAAGTCAGCAGTTAGCATGACTACCTGCTGGGGTTTATACTATGTTTCCTTTGACTGCTAAATACGTTAGCATTTTTGGCCAAACTATCCCTTTCATGCCACCAACCAATTCTATGCCATTAGGTGATCACAATCAACCATATTGTATTTTAACAAAAGCTTCTGTTATTCAAAATTGGGTATTTTGCTGAGCTATTGAGCACGCATCGCTGGTTTTGCTGATAGCCTTACCACATGAACTATCCTGTTGCCTAAAGACTGGCTTAAAGCCATACCAAAGGAGGACATTCAGTGTCCTAATCTTAATTGGTACCTCTCTTTAAAACATTATCTATTTTATACAGCAATACATGCAGTCTTTATCTCTACTGTTATGTTGAGATATGGAGTTATGAATGGGGAGACCCATCATAACAGAAAAAAGATGTGAGAAAAACAACATTCACTTGGGGGGAAAAAAACATGAAGTTGAAAGGAAAACCTTCTCGGATCTCTCCATTAGCAGAGAAGAAGCAGATGTGAACCGTGCACATGGGTCACTTTGTCTTCCACGGCCTCGTAGAAAACATGTCACCCATTCATCTCCTTGTCATGAGATAAAACCTCATGATCCCGAGTAGCCTCTAAAAAGGGAGACACTTGCTCCGATTAGTGAGATGCGTTGCCAGCGACAACAGGGTTATAAACGAATACCGCGAGGAGTCCACACCACTGCGACAAAGGAATGTTCTATTAAGGCATCGCGCGTGCGGCGAATCAGGACTGTAGTGCCAAACCGTGTAAACATGACCCCGTGGATTTCACCAGGCCTGTTCGGCTCCGATCTCAATCTGTGCTGGCCGTGACATATTGCACCTTGCTGCTTGCGGTCTGCCTGTGTATGATGGAAACCATTTGCTTTAATCCCCTCAGAAAACAGATGAGTCTTTGCCGAGTCTTGTTAGTGTTAACATACTGTTCTATTCTCCTGAGAATTTATCCTCCTCAGAAGATAATACAACCCCCCCCCCCCCCCCCCCCCCCCCCACTCATAATGAAGTCCACCATCTTTGCAGTTATCGTCAGGACCTACTAGCAGGACATTCTGCCTTGTGTGGTTCTAGGTTCAGTCCTTGGCGTGTTTGTGATCCTCACTAGCTTCAGTGCAGCACATAAAAGCTCTCTCTTTGTTTCTTTGTTTTCAGCAAAACTTCCCTCTTAAAGCCTCTGTAGTGTGGTGGGTCGTTTCTGAGCTTTATATTCTGGTGTGCAGAATGGCGAGGTCAAAAGTTTCTTTAGCTATTTTTTTTATATGTTACACCATTTATTTTGAAGAAACTCAATATATGTGTTGGACAAACTTTTTATTTCCAGTGAACCTTCATGCTACTACTAGCATAGAAATATTGACGATCCTTGTATACTCGGGATCTTTCATTTCCAGAGTCAGTCAGTCTTAAAATATGTTTGTCATTGCTTTTCTCTAGCAGCGGTCCACTTGACATGTCCAAATGTTGTTTTTGGTTGTGATGTAGAGCGTTTCTAACCTCTCTCCACAGGAGTGATCCGCGAGAGCTTCCAGAAAGGCCGGGATCAGATGGTTCCCATCACTCTGCTGGCCATCGCTGTCATTCTGGCTTTCGTCATGGGCGCTATCTTCTCAGGCATCATTGTGTACTGTGTGTGCGACCATCGGCGGCGGGATTTCGAGCTCTCCAGCCGTAAAGACAAGGAGGCCACGAACTCCAGACGGGGCTCGATGAACAGCGTGACCAAGCTGACGGGCCTGTTCGAGACGCAGGCCAAAGACGGCCGACCCGAGGCCATCCTGACGCCCCTCATGCACAACGGCCGGCTGGCCAGCAGCAAGATGCTCATCAAGGCCGACCAGCACCAGGTGGACCTGACGGCGCTGCCCACTCCCGAGTCCACGCCCATGCAGCCGCGCCGCAAGCCCAGCCGGGGCAGCCGTGAGTGGGAGAGGAACCAGAACCTGATCAACGCCTGCACCAAAGACATGGCGCCCCTGGGCTCGCCCGTCATCCCCACGGACCTGCCGCTGCGGGCCTCGCCGGGCCACATCCCCAGCGTGGTTGTGCTGCCTTTGCCCCAGCACCAGCAGGTCTACCAACACGAGTACGTGGAGCAGCTGCACCGAGGCGAGCCGCCCGACGACCCCGCCGCCACGCTGGAGTACAAAACCGTGAAGAGCCCCTGCCTGGGCATGGCCGACGGGGATGGCATGCCGCCCCGAGTGCCCCAGCGCGAGGCCTCGCTGGCGGCCGTGGTGCCGCCGGCCGTGCCCCAGATGGGCAAGCGGCTGGACGTGTACGGCCGCGCCTACTCCGCGGGCTCCGGCAAGGCCCTGGGCCTGAAGAAGCAGCACAACACCAACTCCTCCAACTCCTCCCACCTGGCGCGGAGCCACGGCTACGGCCGCGCCGAGACGCCGCCCCCGGCTCCACAGAGGGTGGACTCCATACACGTCACCGGGCCTCTGGCGGTGGGCCTGGCACGGCACCCCAGCACCAGCTCGTACGGCTCGCTGACGCGATGCGGCTCCAGGCACCACAAACCCGACGTCCCTCCCAAACCCGCCCAGGTCTCCCTCTCCACGAAAGTCAAGTCCGGCGAGTCGTACACATAATAAGCGCGAGGGGGAAACGGGAGAAACACAAAAGTGCATCCGCGTTGTACAGCTGTGTACAGGAAATGCAACTCACTGTCGATGTTGTTGTTGTTGTTTTGTTTTTTTAAAGAAAACAAGAAAACAACGTTTTTCATGTATGTACGTGTTGAGCCCGGGCTGTTGATTCCCTGTTCCTGGATGGTGAAAGATGGAACACCTGCTACTGAGAAGTGAAGGACTCTCTTGAATCTTTCATCAATGAGCCACATGTTGCTCTGTAGCGTTCCTTTTTTTTTTTTTTTTTTTTTACCCTTTTTCTCGTTTTTTCTCACCGAGATGACAGTGTGTCAGGCTGAGGACATGGCCACGTCGCAGCTGAAGTTTTGTTTTCTTAACAGACTGCCAAAAGCACATCACGGAGAGGAGAGTAATTGTGTATTTCTGAAACTGGGATATGCCTCAGTTAAAAAAGCACTTGGACAGCAGCTCAGACTGGAACAACAGCTGGTTTACAATGGAAAACTGTGAAATTAAGAATAAGATGAAATTGCCTCCCTCAGTGTTGCAGTTACTGGACACAGCAATCAAGTACTGCCTATAGTGAGGTCTGCAACATCATCTACTGTAACTGGTGACTGAATAACCCGTGACTGTTAGTACTAATAGCTGGTTGTATTTATTTTTTAATAAAGTGCTTTCAAAGAAAGACGGACTCTTTTTAGGCTCAGAGAGAGACAGAAAGATCTTTTTAATTTTAATTAATCATGTGTGAAATTATTTAAAGTCATTCAACTGGAGCCAGTACAAACTTTTCTCGTCAGAAAAGAAAAAAAAAAGATCCTCTAACTTTTTTTTGAACGTTGCTAGGTGAACACGGAGGGAATTAAGGCCTTTGCATGGAAGAGATATTTAGCAAACTGTGCCGGGAGAGCTTAGAATGGGTTTGGACCCAGCAGCACCCCAGGATGAAATCTCTGGTGAGAAACGGATGGAAAAGGAAAAGCAGGAAGAAGGGTGGAAAGAATCCCCGAGCTGGAACTCCTGAATCTGTCCCCTCAGCTCTCTGCTGGCATCTACATCCAGCACTGTGGATCGTGTCAGTACCCTCTGTTCTGAATGCCCACGGCTCTGTCCAGTGCCATTCCAGTTCATGTTCTTGCACGGAAGGCATGCAAAGGCTGAGGAGAAGGACAAACAACCCCCACGAGGCAAACGGGAGGATGCTGATGCTCGACCAGCACTGTGGGTGGGTTGGGTGGAGGCTGGGTGGGTTGGTGGGTTGGTTGGTTTCTTTTATTTTTCTCCATTTGGCTGACATCAAAACGTATAATTTTTTGTCCTATCTTCACACAGGCCCTGTTAAGGAACTACAACTGTTTGGTCGCCTTTGATTTTTCTTCCACGTGTAAATTTGTGCCTTACACCCCTGAATAGTGACGAGTTTGTTAGCTGTTAACTGTTACCTAGTAGTTCTTATGATTACATATTTCCCTCATTTGATGAGAAGCAATTAAAGAATGTAGGTGTTCTTGTTGTTAATTCGGGTCCCTTTGGAAACATTGGGTGGGAGGGGCTAACCACAAACTCTTTTGTGATGATTTCTGATTGTGCCAATGAAACGCTTCGGAACAGCCCTTTTGTTGTGCTGGCAGTGTCGTCAGTGTTGTTGTTGTTGTTGTTGTTGTTTTTGCTTTGGGATTTTCTTTTTGTTTGTTTGAATTTCATTTTTCACAGTGCTTTTCATTTTCAACAGACCTGATGACATTTTTACTTTCCATTCATAGATTGGTAGACGAACTGGTGTATGTTCTTGAGAAAGCCTCCGCGATTCTTCCTGGGACAATGCAATGAGATCATGGCTAGCAGTTCAGCTACAGAACAAACGTCTCCTCCCCCCGTACTACGACCGTCTCCCAGTGTACATGACCAAACCCAATTTCTAGGCAGCAAATACAGGCTGGCTCCTGTGAAACACTTGAATAATTTTAGGGAACATATTACTGCTTTCAATGTTTATGACAGATGCCAACTAATATAATTTCCTAACTATATCGTTATGATGTAAAAGCGGGGGAGGGGGGTTAATTGACTGATTTGGGTATTTAACTATTTCCCTTGACATATTGTATCACTTGCCTCTTCCACAAATGAACCACGCACCCCTCTAGTCGTAGTGTTTGTAGATTGTTGAGTGTCTACATTTTGGTCAGTGTTTCCATCCGAAATGTAAGCAGCTCATTAATCAGAGTGCAGATGACTACCTAGTGGGACACCCCCACCTGTCTGCCATGGCTCTCCAGGCACATTTTACTTGGACTAACTTGTACGTAGATGCTTCTAGGGTCAGAGTGCAATGACTGTCTCGGATCAGATCGTGGGAATAGTGGAGGGTCACACACCCCTGGTCATTGTTCCTGAGTCATGCGTCTCAGCCCACAGTCTGGATGGCCCGTGTGGACAGTCTGGATGGTCCGTGTGGACAGTCTGGTTGGTCCGTGTGGACAGCGGGGACTTTTTTGGTGTGCCTTTTGTCTTTCTCCCCTTTTTGCTACACACTGCTAGAGGCAAACTGAGTTGGAAATGTCAAAGCTCGTGGGACGTTTGTAGGCCTGTAGGATATTGTTCTGTCACAAGGTTGTATTTCCTTACCCTTCCCCAACCTCCTTAACATCTGATTCACACGTAAATGTATGTTGTAAAGAAATTCTCTTTAATAAATGAAAAAAACATAATAAAAACATTTTAAATTGTTGTCACAAAGAGTCTTTCATCAGTTTTCTTCATCCAATACGAAACAAAGAAACAATATTGAACCACTTACGTTGAAACACCAAGCCCATTTTGACACATATTTGTAATTATCTATAATTTAGGACGTTTTATGAAGTATGGCCTCGCACTAAATTGTTAGCAGAATCAGAAATGTGGTTTCAAAGAGGCCATTGACAAAGAAAGATCTCAGAGGAACACGTGAGTAAACTGCTGGCTGGGACCTGCCTTGGCAGGCCTCCCGTCAAGATAAAGATTTGAAGTGTAGCGTAGATAAGCTGACACGGCGACTGGACGTGTGTATGAGCTCACCTTGACTCAAAGGCTGGTTTCAAAACATTCATTTGTGAATTGTTTGATGCCTTCTACCGTGCACAAACCCAGCGATAAGGATCAGTCTGGAGCCTTGTGCACACATTCAGAAGTCAGTCACCAGACATGGTGCTAATGGAGGTGAGTTAAGAGTGTGGGTATAATGTTTCATGTACAATGAGGAACTTAAGATCTTCACTTCTGTCCTCACTTTCTTTTTTGTTCTTTTTTGTCAAGGCCATGATAGAACTTGGCAATCACAAATACCCCTTTCTGTTGGGAATATTCCAGTGGAATTGACCGAAACTAAAATAAAAATCCAGATATTTGTTTTGTTGTTTATTGAGGCGGCCCTACAGAATGCCAATGGCCTGGTACCAGCATTCCTGATGGTATGCATTTGAGCTCTTGGACAACATAAGGTATTGACAATGTTACCCTTTTCCTGATGCAGTTTATTTTGGCATTTCAAAAAATGTTATCCTTTAGGTTTTCCTTTAGAAACTAAGATTGTAAAATATCATTGCTTTCAACATTAAGAATGTCTGTCATGTGGTAAATTAGATCTTATCTACTGGAATGAAGGACAATCATCATGCCACCATCTTATAGCAGGAAACCACCTGACCGCCTCCCTCCTTTTAAATCGACAGGACAAACAGCTTCAGTAGTAAGATGGACGTCAGGAGATGGTGGAGCCATAAAAGACCATTTCATTTTAAAGCCCAAGCGGAGGATTTAGGTTGTTCACATCCAGTATCGTTCATCGTTTTTCAATCTCCAAGCTGGCTTTCATTCTGGCTGCCCCATGCAATCTGTGGTCAAAACGAGCTTAGTGCTGTAATCTCCAGCCCTTATTCCAGCTATCCAATCTAGCATCTGATATCTGGTAATAACCAGCAGCATTTTAATGTACATCAATTTTCCTGCTGCTGTCTATTGTGGCTGGCGGGATGGTTCTAGGTTCAGTAGTGGTGAAGCTCATTCAAACATGCAGATCAGCCCTCCAGACCAGAGCAGAAGAAAGTGGGAGGAAATGAAATAGCCAATAATCAAACCCAGTATATAATAATCAATAATCAAACCCAGTATATAATAATCAATAATCAAACCCAGCCTTTGGAGGAAAAAGAAAGAGTTAGAGCACTGAAATATTCTAAACAGAAAAGGCACTACCCTACCCTGTATAATAACATATGGTCATATAGCGTACAGATTTATAACACTGCTCTTCATAATTTACTATATAGCATTATGCAGCCCAAAAAAGAACAAGACCACCAGCATTGTTTACATCCCATGCCAGCCACAGGAGGGGAAACGGGGGGAAGCAGCGTGAACTGCAGAGCTTAAGGATAAAGAGGAGTTGGGCCATGGCTCGTGCTGGCCTGAGCATGAGACTCTTGGGAATAAGGAAGCAGAGTGACATATGAGCTGCTGTACAGATAATGTGTTGGATACATTATTCCAAATGCGTGGTGCAACAGTATACAAACAGTGCAGGCAAACGTTTCTCCCAACACCGGTGGAGAATAGCAAACAATAACAGTAACTAACTACTGGAGTCAACTGGGAATTGCAGATTCTGAGGAACCTGATTTGAATTGACAGATGTTTGGAAAGACTTCAGTGGAGGATGATGACATCAGGTACACGATGACAGTTGGAAGCTCGTATGGGATAATTAATTGTTCATATGATCTGCTTTATTCCACAGGTGCGAGCCCTCCTCCGAGTGCAAAACGCAAACCGGAATGTGACATGAACACAGCCCTGTGCGAATCAGGGTTGTTTTTGGAGGTGTAAAATTCTAGAAAGTTCTGTGAGCTTTCACGGATGGCTGGATCAAGAGTCAGACAAGCCTGCAGTGTTGTGGCATCACCACACATGATGAAAAAACAGCTCAGTCTTTGCTCTGGTGTGAGGTCCGCTGTGGCCCCCTGCTCCAAGTTCGCAATGGAGAGAGCGTGAGCAAACGTGGCATGTTTGTGCGTGTGCGATGCGTGTTGTGGCTGACCCTGGTCTCGCTCTGACGCTCCACGGGTCATGTTGAAGCTCTCGCACAGCCCAAGCTGAGAGCGCTCACTGTCTGTCCCCAAGGTTGCACGCTCATCTCCTGGGAGACGGAGAAGAAAGGCTTTGTTTTGAGTCTGCTATGTTTTAGCACTCGAAATGGCCACCCCTGTGACAGGGCTATCCTGTTCCAGAATCACCTGCTGCAGACTATTTTCATGAAAAAAGTTATAAATTGATTCTCCTCTGCCATTTCCTCCAGCAACATTGCCATGTACACTACCTACTAAAAACAACAGGATGGAGGTTTTCTTTTACGGCCCTGTTTTTATTGTAGTTTTTAATGATGTTTCTCTTGTCAATAGTTGGTCTGTTTTATGTCAGCCTTGTCGAAACATTCACCAAATATTTTCCTGCTTCGGTGACCATCAGAATGTTAGCGCAGAAACTGTCAGACAGGGATATCGAGATTCCGCATGACATTTCCCAAGGCCTAAGCCTATAAATTATTGGCCACATCACCGATGCTGACGACGGACGCATAGGTTTACAGGATAAATATAATTCGCTACGCTTCTGGCGAGCGGTCTGTTGTGTCCGCTGATCCCAAGGCTGTCTCTGGCTGTGTCATCTCTCTCTGTCTGAAATGAGCCGGACCCAGGTGGCTCCAGCCCAGCAGGGCGGGAAAGACGGCCTCCACTAAATGACAATCTCGCTGTAGTGTTGAAGGTCAGCCTCTTCCAGACCAGCTGCCTGGTAGTATGGCCAAGGCGTGGTCCTGCCTGATTGATTCTTCTGTCTGCCCACAAATTATTTTCACTGCTGATGGCATAGACTGTATCAGGGTAATAATAGCAGTTCACCATGAGTAATATTGTCATTGAAGATGGCAGAGGACAGCAATGTAATGACTTAAAGATGATAAATGTATTCTTCTTAGTGTAATGCTTGGGGCAATGATATTCAAAGTATGCTTTCCCAATGAGAACATTTTAAACTTAAATAATCGCTAAAATGAAACACTGCACACTATGCAGCTATAAAGGCTGCACACAGCCTAAATGAATATTACAGATCTACAGTATAGCTAAGTACTGTGTCACTGGTAAATCTGGTAAACCCTCAATTTCCTTCAGGATTAATAAAGTGTCTGTCTGTCTGTCTGTCTGTGTATCTATCTATTTGGAGGCAAACTTTTCTTTGTGCTGGTAGTGCTCAGACTGCATTTCCAGATGCAGTTGACCCCTTTGTGTTTTACTTCACCCCATTATGTCAAAGGTCAAGAGCCCAGACAGATATCCACCCATTCATCAATGACACACGTATTTCAGCACTGAAGGTCTCCAGAGACCAGAGAAGATGGAGTAGGGGGCTGCACCCGTCTCAGGTGACGTCCGCTAAGTGATATAGGATTTGCTCTGCAGCCCACATCGCATAGTGTGTGCTACAGATGTACCAACCATACTCGTCCACGCTGCCTATGAACTTCCTGTTTGGAAAATTACAAAAACACTACACGGAGCATGTAAAGATCTTTTGCCTTGACCAGCAGTGAAGAGGAACAGAGCAGGCAAAGAGAACACGGGTGTTTATTCCTTATGTTTCCGCAGGTCTTTCCTGTCTTGAATGAGGACTAAAGCGCATGGCCAGGTATATTCCCAGCTGCAGGTCCTCACAACCCCAGTGCAGCCTCATCCATTATAGATGAGTGAGAGGGGAGGAGCTGTCCCAGGGGACCTCCCCCAGCTGTACGCCAGCAGTGGCCCCATTTGCATGCTTCCCCGCCCACTATTCATAATCATGCTGACAAAGCAAGCGAGCTTCAACTGGCCACGGACATCACACCCACTTTTCCTTCTCATCCCAACCCCGTATACGCACGCAGACCCGCCTTTCTCTTCAGTAATCGAAGCACCTCATTTCTAGGGGGTGGTCATTTCTTAATGGAACTGCCACCATCCGTTTCGAGACGCTCTTTAAGCGCCTCTCCAGACGTGTGGGTTTTTTTTTTCCTTTACCCCATTACTGGGCCAGTTTGATTCACTCTGATGTCTAACGAAGCAGCGTGTCTGAACCTCGACCCAGGCGTAATCCAAAGGGGGAAGTGATGGAATATCATTAATGTGAAGTCTGCACCCTGGTGCTGTGTGAATTTATTAAATAAATAAAAAAACCCAGCACATTGAGATCTGTTAGCTTGTGTCTGGGGGAGGAAGTGTGGGTTCTGGCTCATGTGAGGTTCTGAAGGAAATACGCATACTAGTACCAGGCTGGGTCAGGTGACCCTTGAGGATCGGGCAGGTCCTGCAGAAGGCGGCGCCAGTGAAATAAACGAAAACAACTTCAATATAGGAATTAATAATGCATGCACACGTGACAGCTTTTGACCCATAGCCCCTTATGTGAGCAAACAGGTTGCTGTTTGTGAGCCATTAAGGGCTATCTGGATTAGCTTAATTTATCATTATCTCCCATATGATATACTGATCTTCATAGTCTCCATTTTCTAGTTCACATTGTTTGCAACTTTTTATTTCACATGACTATAAAACAAACCCATTCTCTATCTTGGGACAATTTTTTTGAAATATTCATCAGATATGAGGCATTGTGCCTCCAGAGTGTGCACTACAATTCCCATATGTCTCAGCCCTTGTGAGCACGACTCAAAAAGGCCTTTCTGAACTGACTCACCCAGATAGTATCTCTATTATTTACCCCACATATCCTGAAGCCATAGTATAGACAAAAAAACTAGAGATTAAGGCTATGTCACAGTATTCCAGTTTTATTCAGGACGTTGGGTCTGATGCGTTTCAATATAACTCTTTCAAACCTGATGCAATTCAGGTGCACAGCAGCCCAACTTGACTGCAGCGGTTCTGTCTCTAATGTCAGGGTTCGTTGCATGCTTAGCCGTGAAAGCACCTTGTGAATCTCCTACTGGGACAGCAGCCCCAACATTTCGAACATCTGAACACACAAACAGTTCCACTGAAGAAAGCACGAAACAAACAGCCTCTGGAAACGTCTTATCTTGTACGACGGCTGAACCCAGCGCCGTTCCCTAATCTCAACAAGGAGACAGCCCTCCGTGTGTCATGGTTTTGACGGCGTGCGGTTCAGCGTGGACCCACTTCAGTTAGAGCTGGAACAGGACTAATCCATTACAATGCTCTTACACCAAAAAATGTATATCATCATCACATCTTCATGTACACTACATGACAATTACACTACAGCTTTTTAATGAGAGCTGATTAACAGATCTCATAGTCATGTGGGTGGCACCTGGTACTGAGCTCCAGAAATAAATATGAAAATGGTGAATAAAATGTGATAGAAGTCTAATTAACGGTGCAGGACGGCTGAGAGTGCCGTGTGGCTGCTGCCACGAGAGAGAGGCGAGTTAAGTCCAGAGCTCTGAGAGGGACCGCCATGTGTGTGGTGGAGAGGAAGCAACAGGATTCTTAACCAATCTCGCTATCATGCACATGCACACACACACATAACTCTTCTACTTAGAGGCAACGACACACCTCTTTTAATCTGTTCTTCATCCTTCACTTGCACAACCCCCCCCCCCCCCCCCCCCCTCCCCGTCACCCTCAAACAGTGACACCTTCCTCCAAACGCTGCCTCCACCCCTGATAAATGCAGCATCACATGTTGAGAACCATGTGGTTTTGGGTCGGTCTAATATTGAGGATTCAATGAAGAACCACAGGCCGTTCTCAACTACTGCGGCACGCTCCAATATCCAATAAACCGACTGACAAATAAATAGAACGCATTTTAAACAGCTATTAAATAAGGAATTCATATGTATACGTAGCTTCGTATGTAACAGTGACAGCGGGTTCATGCGTTGTCAGTGTGTTTTAGACTCTGGCTTAAGACAAAGAAAAAAGCTTGAATAAAAACCAGACTATGCTAAGCAGATGGGGAGTGTGTGGCAGGAATGGGATTTTCTCCTGGATTTGGGGAACAGGATTAGCGAGTGTGTAATTATATGGGTGCTGCAGGGCTACGCTCGCAATGCACTGTGTGCGTGTGTGTGTGTCCACACGGAGAAATGAGGAGGGAACGGTGGAAATTGTGTGTGTTTGAGGGGGTTGTGGTTGTCAGTATAATACAGTTCTCGCTGTCTTACTTCGTAGGACTTAAGAAACTCTTGGCCATGCTGAAATATGAATGGCGTCCATCTTGCTGGGCTGCGTCCTGGACGCTGGAGAGTGGTGCAGCTGATACCGGGCCAAGACTGAGCACGGCGGAGACTAGGGGAATCCCGTTTTAACCCGTGTCCGTTTCTCCCAGCTTTCAACACAGAAGACAGCTTCATACCGGGAACTGGTGTGTGCAGCCGCCCGATGCTCCAAGGAACGCACACACACTAGGCGGAATAAAAATAACTAACGAATAAAGGAAGCTGATTTGATTGACAGCATAAAGGATAAATAGTTAAACAGTGTGGGGGTGCTGGTGGCAAGCTGGAAACACAAAGTCTAGCCTGGAAATATATATATATTATATATATAAATATATATCTGTGCGTGTGTAGAGGTAGAGTAAAAACATGTCAGAGTAGTACATACATGTGCAGGGGAAGTGTTTACCTTTAACCTTCTGTCCTAAAGGTGGAGCTTCTGTGTAAATTTTGTAGATTTTAATACACACATACACACACACACACACACACACACACACACACACACACACACACACACACACACTATAATATAATATAATGATATTTTATATATATATATATATATATATATATATATATATATATATATATATATATATATATATATATATATATATAGTGTTATATAGTGTTGCTTAAAAGTTTGTGAACCATCTAAAACATGTTAATAATCTCATGAAATGAACACCCAAATCTCTCAATTTGTAAAGCGGGCCTTCTAAATAAGGGACACAGAAAAAAGATTGCTGCCTCCAAAAACTGCAAATTTGCCAAGTATGTGGAGTCTTTTAGTTAGTAGCTTGTTGCACCTCCTTTTGCAGCCATTACTTCAACCAAACATCTTCTGTAACCACAAACGAGTGTCTCACATCTGCGTTTAGGCATTTTCCCCACTCCTCCTTGCAGAGCTCCACTAGTTGAGAGAGGATAGAAGTACATCTGGCGTGTACCGCCCACTTCAGATCTCACCACAGCATTTCTATGGGATTGAGGTCTGGACTTTGACTGGGCCAATCCAGAGTGCAAATCTTCTTTCTCTTAAGACATTCCTTGGTAGTTTTGCTGGAATGATTTGGGTCGTGGTCTTGTTGCACAATTCATTTCCATCCCATCTTCACTGTTAGGAGGAGGTTCTTCTCTTTATCTGCAGTGTTGACTTTTCTCCAAACATGGTGTCTGTGATTGTGGCCAAGTAATTCAATTTTGGACTCATCCGTCCAGAGAATGGACTTCCAGAAAGAGTCTGGTTTGTCCAAGTGCTCTCTGGCAAAGTTTAAATGGGCAACTTTGTTCTTTCTTGAGAGCAGAGGCTTCCTTCTAGCAACTCTCCCATAAATGCCATGTCTATTGATTTCTCACCCGACTGTAAACGCATGTATATTTATCCCAGATGCAGCCAGAGAGGTCTGCAACTTGCTGAAGGTGATGTGTGTGTTGGTCTTTACCTTAATTATACTTAGTCTGGTGCTTTTGATGTAAGCACCAGATGACCGTCCACTTCTGGGCAGAGTTGTAGTGATGCTGAATGTCCTCCATTTGTAAATTATTTGTCTTACAGTGGATGGATGTAGCTGGAATCTGTTGGAGATGGTCTTGTAGCTTTCCCCAGACTGATGGGCTGTCACCACCTTCTTCCTGATGTAATCACGTCTCCTTTCCTCTCGGCATTGTTGAGCTGTGTGTTAAGCCTTGGCACGACAGTGGCTTGGTTGGTCCTCTCCATTTTAATCAGTGTGACTCAAGTCGTTTCCCAAAGATGTCTCATTTGATTGCTCTGCTTAATTGTTTTTTTTTTATTATTATTGACGAGCACTCACATGTATTTTATCTAATTGGCTTTATACCAATGCAGCTGTGGTTCATTTACTGTTCTGACTCCATCTATCTATCTTTATGAATATGCACACACACACACACACACACACATATATATATATATACACACACACACACACACACACATTATATATATATATATACACACACACACACACACATCCATATATGCACATCCGTGATGTGAATCTCCCATTCCACCACATCCTAACGGTGCTCTATTGGACTGAGATCTGGTGACTGTGGAGGCCATTCGAGTACAGTGAACTCATTGTCATGTTCAAGGAACCAGTCTGAGATGACGCTTTATGACATGGCGTGTTATCATGCCATTATTCACGCCAAATTTTGACCCTACAATACCCATCGCACCAGGTAACGTTTTTCCAGTCTTCTATTGTCCGATTTTGGTGAGCCTGTGCGAATTGCAGCCTCAGTTTCCTGTTCTTAGCTGACAGGAGTGGCACCCGGTGTGGTCTTCTGCTGCTGTATCCCCATCTACCTCAAGGTTCAATGTGTTGATGCTTGGTTTGAACTGCAGCAGATCGTCTTGGCCATGTCTACATGCCTAAATGCATTCAGATGCTGCTATGTGATTGGCTGATTTGACATTTGCATTTATATATATATATATATATATATATATATATATATATATATATATATATATATATATATATATATATATATATAAATAATATATTTCTCATCTATGATCAGCTAGTCATTACGACATGAACCAGAGTGTTACCATGGCGAGGTCATCAAGGTCATGAACTTGCTAAAACAATATAACAACGCAGCCTTGGCTGCGAGAATATTTATCTCTTGAGCGTGGTCCCAGAACAGACTTGTCTTGGGGGCAACAAACGCAAAAGGCAAAACAGAGCGAGCGCGGAGACGAGCGCGCCAGAAGAGAAAAGAGACAGTGTTTCGCTAAGAATAGTGTAATACCCGCGTGAGCTTCCAAGAAGCCAGAGACATCCTCTGTAGACACAGGCCAGACTTAAAGAGTCCTTGTCGAGAGGACATTGGCGAGCAATGTGGCCTTAACAATGCTCTTTCTTCGCTGTTTGCTTTCGTGGGGTTGAGCGAGCCCTGGGGATGGCGGGCGTGTGTGTGTTTAGCGATGCCCAGGCTGTGCGGTCTGAGGAGTGTGGACACCCCCCCCCCCATCAGGGCTCCAGACCACCAGGCTACTGCGTTATGCTACTGCCCTCACAGCTGGCTGAGTGGAGACTCTTATCTCAGCACCCAATGGCAGATTTGCATGACTTCATCTGTCACTCATTCACACATTCACTCACACGTGTGCAAAGTGCATCTTGAAAATATGTGTGTGTGTGTGTGTGTGTGTAGTGTGGGTCTCATTTGAACCCTTTATTTAAAATTATTTAAATCATTCCCCTAGCACTTGAGGTAGGTGACTTCATATGTGATATTTTTGGCTATTAATTACATTATTGATGGCACTGATGACCCAAACTGATTTGCAAACGTAGTAAACAACAGAACATTCTTACACCCTGTATCAATTCCATATGCCAGACGTGAATATTCCCCCATGTTCTCCCAGCCTAGTGGACACAATTCCAGTGCTGTGTTTATAGACTCCGTTCTCTTCTCTCCTGATTTTCCACTTACTGTGTCAGAACTACAGCGATTCTGCACCCGTCTCATCAGGAACCCCTCCAAGCCTGCCGTAGGTTCATCTGCTTTAGGTGGGCAGCCTGCAGGCGAGATCCTCTGCTCCAACGCCTCGTCTGCTCGGAGTCCCTCGTGTCGGTGTTTCCGGTGCAGAAGTCCTCCAGAGCCCATCTCCATTACAGAACTCTCCGTTCCGTGTTTTGCTCCCTCTCTGCTGGAGTCATTCAGCACCAACCGCTTTCACCAGCGCGAGGCTCTGAGCCGCCATCTGTTCACCGTGCTGTGGGACACTCTTTCTCCCTCAGGCTTCAGTGGGCTTTTTTCCTTCCCCTCCACGTTGTGGAGAAATCTGTAAACCGGTTAAAGCAGCAGCGACTGCCGACCACATGAATGGACATTGCTTAAACAAGTCTAAAGGCACCTGGCTATTTTCAAGATTTCACACAGGGGAAGGGACTGCGTGTAAACAGCCTTGGTCTGTGGTGGGAAGCATGTTCCGTTAAGGTAATCCTAAATGAGGTATGAACATCCATGGGGAAGAGCTGTACATTTGTACTTTTTTTTGGCAACTTCTAGATAATTTGCACTTTTATCACATTCCCTTACTCATTGATCCTACAATATGACAGCACCATGCCCTGCTGTATGTCGGTCTAAAAATATCAATAAAGTACTTAATAAGAGGCGTTTTATTTTATTTTATTTGTTTAAGCAATGATAACAACTATTAATTATCACTTACAAATGATATTGAATTATCACTTCCTTTCTAAACAGAAAATAAGACAGGAGTGAGCTGGAAATTGTGAGGAAGATCTCTAGAAACAATTAATCAGAGTTAAAGATCCTTACATCATTACACATTCATTAGCTATGCACCACTGTTAGCGCCTCCACTAACAAGTCAATGACGGATCCGTTCATTGCTACTGCTATGTGTGTAGCATGGAAACTATTAATTGTACGATGCCATGGTACAGCTCACAGAAGATCAATGTCTGAGAACAGATATGTCATATGCTCCATATTAAAAATATTACATGCTTCATCACTGACACAATGGGCTTTATTACACATTAGCTACAAGAAATTTCAAGATTGAATATGCACTGCCGCATTACGTTTTCTAACAGAATCTTATTTAAAAAGTCAAATCTGCAAAGCCATCTGATGCAGGCACTAGGGTACAGTTAGTAACCGATCAAGTGTGACTTCACACCTTCACACTTAGTGGTGAAACCATGTGATGACGGGGAGCTTAAGGCAAGCCACTGTGTTCATGACTTCCTTTACTTCATGTCACCACGGAGAAGTGACAAAATAAAGGATTTCAATCAGGGGGAAGTTTCAGGACAGAATGACTTCAGGCAAGGTTACACTTTGATTCCAGCATGGCACCGGAGCAATACGAAAGAGAATTACACTCAAAGTGATTTACATAAACACTGCTTGTGCACACAGTGGCATTTAACCAAAAAGAAAGAAGCGAGGAGCCCTTTTATTTTTCACTGGAATGACGCAGCCCTTTATGGAGGAAATGTGACCAATTCACCGGCCAGGTGCCCTCATTACGGACGACTCCGGCATCACGTGAGGGAATCCAACTGTGCTTGAATCCTCTCTAGCTGCAAAAGGAGGAAAGAAAAACTGAGTTTTTATAGAGATATGGAGTCTGATGGGTTTTAACTCAGCAGCCGCGTAGAAGAAGCTAATTGAATCTGCTCTGACCTTGTTGTAGAATTCCAGCAATTCCTGGTGGCTGAATTCCACAAAAATGTTCTGCGGGAACGAGAAGAGAGAAACACAACAGCAGTGAGAGGTCCAGCCGGCCCGTCAGCTCTCCGTATAAAAGCTTCTCATGAATTATTACAGCACATCTGTGCAGATAAAGTCAGTTTCCATCAAAACAGCGCTGACCTGTTTTTTGTTTTTTTTAAACGGGCATATTAATAAAATAAAAACAATAGACTGAATAGAAAAAAACAAGTTCAGTTATTCAGATTCAGACTCTCTCACAGACACCAGAACATAAGAGACATACTGTTTTGCTTCCAGAATTCCTGCTTCAAATACAAGAACATCTGATTAACAAATTGTGACTTTGAACAAATCATGACTGCACCACTTGGAAGCTGTAACAGGCATAATGAAACATCTCTCTCCACCTTTGTGGCTGCAGTTAGCTGTGAAGCTTCTCTTCGGAAACAGACACAGAAGTGGCTTTCGTTGTGGTGCTGAAGTCTCGTAGGGGAAAGGAATGTGTCAGCCCACATTAATGGCAGGGACATTAATTAGATGCAACATTATCATCCATAATTAAGAGTAAAAGGGGAAACGTTATCTTTAGCAGAGGCCACTGGAGATATGATGCATATGTAGGTCAGTCTCATCTTGGACAAAGCTATATAACATCATATAGAATAGGCTCATTCAAACCCTGTGCAGCTTTGTATAGAATCTGTGGACAACTACGGCATAATAATAACAAAAATAGTCGACTAATGTCTAGAGTGTCAGTCTTTTGGGGCTGTACGATTTAAACCCTGATTAAACCTTAACCGCGTGGTGCCGTTTTTTCTGGCGTAGACAACAACTACCCAGAATATGGAAGACGCTGCTGACTGGAGTCATACACACTTCCCAGACTTAGAATCCCAAATCCGTGAGAAGTGAAGCATCCGCACACACTGGCCAAATTTCTCAGGATACCCGCACAAAAACATTCTCATCTTCAAGTCTGACACAAGTGTCTCGCAACAACACACTCCCCTATCTTGTAACGTGGGAGGTTTCTGTCACAAAACCGGGAGCTGTGCTGTGTGCACATGTGACGTGCCTTTGACACACCAGGGATGAAAGCGAATGTGTGTCAGAAAGCGAGGGTTAAACCCGCGGCAGCACAAAAGAGACTCATTTGACATATCTAGGTTAACACTAATGGGTGTGCTTTCCTGTGCACCTAGAAATAAAAAAACCATGGAGGTGATCCTCTGGACTCCGCAGATAAACCCTGAAAGTGAGGTTTCTTAGCACTCTTACCTGAGCTCCTCCACAGCGACACTGTGTTTAAATATACAGCAGTGCCAACACGCTGAAAGATGACGTCTACCAGCAGCCATGGCTGAGTTTTTTTGCTCTTGATTTTTGAATGAAACATTAATGACTAACACTGATTCACGGGATGGAAGCAAGTGAGGGACGTCTGACATAAAAAGGCACTTCTCATAAATCATTTGGCTTTTTCTGGGGTTTTTTTTTTTTTTCTGCCAACGAACTTCAACACTTTTCCAAAAAGAGAACAGCTAAAATTACTGAGTCTAAGTCGTATTAAAAAAACTAAACAAAAACAAGAACACCACATCACCATGCACACCTCTCCACAAAGGAAAAACAACTGCTCTCTACAACCATTTCTCCACATAACAATGAGAAATTTATTATACAAAAATGGTACAAGGGACTCTTAGTCATGCATAACATTGTCTCGAGTATTTTTAGGTCTAGTTTTGCAAAAGCTCTTCATCAAAAATTGTCTAACATATGGTAACCAGGGTTGCCAGATGCAGCGGTAGCTTAAGACCAAAGTATATCTAAAAATAGGGTTAGAGAGCACAGCGCCATTAACCATGTTAAGATCTGAAAACTGACTCAACACTCCTCATGTGGTGAGAGAGATTGGAAACAGATCCCATACACAACGCACGTGTGCTGCAACCATTTGCTCCCAGCATTTAGGAGACACATTCAAAAGGACTGAAATGGTGATGTTAAAAATACGCCGTGTCTGAATGCGACGTCTAATTAGACCAAGTCTTCGCTCATCCTTAAACTGGCATTAAGGCCTTGAGAACAGCTGGATATGCCCACTTCCTAAGTGGGGGAAAAAAATCAATGCAAAACAATAAC
Organism: Brachyhypopomus gauderio; assembly: GCF_052324685.1. Taxonomy (NCBI): domain Eukaryota; kingdom Metazoa; phylum Chordata; class Actinopteri; order Gymnotiformes; family Hypopomidae; genus Brachyhypopomus; species Brachyhypopomus gauderio. The sequence goes on along the minus strand of NC_135214.1, from coordinate 27,569,485 downwards.
AAAAAAAAAATCGACAGGAACAAAGCGAGATATTCCTGCCTGTGTTTTGAAGGTCATGCCTTGACCCTCTGAATCTTCTTGTGAAATGTTGTCCAAAGCAGAGCTCCCCCAAACATCCTTAATTATGAATACTGCCCCCCCCCACCTTCAGTCAATTCCTAGGTTAACTGGTTGCCATGGCCACCAAGCTCTTGGAAAGCCTTTCTGCTGTACTATGCTGTCTGTCTCTGTACAAAATGTCAGTCTCCCTTTGTGTAATTGCCCTGCTGCTCTGAGGAATACATTGTAAACTTTTGTTTCCATGTCAGTCACTGCAAGGTAGTGGGAGTTTCTTGGGAATAATGGTGAAAATTGGGAAATCGCGCCGGAAAATGGAACCTGTAAATAACCAAGTTTAAAAGCAATTTTGCACTACGCATGGTTTGACATTTGAAATATTAATAATATGTTTGCAGAAAAAAGTGTTTTCCTCCGCGTGTTTCTGACTGAAAATAGAAGCGGAAAAACGTGTGACGATCTTAATTGAGTGGTGGTGTTTTCATCAATGAAGAAATGCTAATGAAACATGCTGGACAAATTTAATGAGCATATTGCCTTGGTTTAGTGAACCGCCATTATCTCCATGCTAAAATATGTTCCACATCCTGTTGAAGAAGAAAATGCAAACCAAACACTTGGCCATGCACCCTATGCTTGCAAATACATGAATGTAAATACTCTGAACACCAACTCCAGTCCAGGAGCTGTAAACAAGACACGTTGACCAAGCACGACGGCCATTAACCGTCCCCCGAAGCCCACGCCAGCGGGCGGAGCTGAGAGACGCCCGAGCAGTGGCCATAGGGGGCGGCGACGCCCACCCCATAAACACGCCGAAGGCACAGAGCCAGAAGGTGGGTGATCAAAGTTTGGAAAAGCCTCGGAGGAAGCGGGATCCTGCGCAGAGCAGGCGACGGGACGTCGGGTCGGGACACGGATGAGGAAACGTGCGCGCAGACATCCACGGATGCGGTTCGTGGCCGTTCCAGCTATGAGAATAAACAGGGACATGGAGGGGAGGTTCATCTATATGGCTCATTTCCTGTTGATTTCATACAGAACCCTGGGTCCACGGTTCCTTTATTATCAGTGCGCAGGCTGCAAACACGGTTATTTGATGGAAAGCACATGGTACAGAAAATCAGGCTCAGTTGTTGCGCTCACAGCGGGCGCTCTCTAGAGTAACGGAGACCAGATGTGACGGCAAAAAACATCCAATAGTTCACGTAGCGGCAGGAGTGTGACCCCCCGCGATTTTCACACCTCTCCCTCTGCTGCCAGGGCGGCCTGTGGGCACCCAGTGTGTGTTCGTGCGAGTGTCAGTGCCGGGAGAGAGGAGAAGCCTAAAATGTGGACAGCCTATCAGGGACGCATCCATCCGCCGCGCCACTGGATTGGCGTTTATCGAAAGCAAGATGGAGTCGGTCCCTAGATGAATAGCATGATCCAATTAGAGGGAAGAGGAGTGCATGTCCACATGCCTAGCCAGACGTTCACATTGCCAAAGACAGAAAACAAAATGGCAGCCGTAATTGGGAGGTGGAGAGACTGGGGGGGGAAATCGGACTGCTGTGCGGGGCACGGGGAAGACTCATTGCGGGGGTTTTTAATTTCAGTTATGCATTCTTGTATGGCTCGCTGTAGGCTGCCACCCCTCATAAATCAAGCATCGTCTTGTTCGGAGGCAGTGATAAGTTCTCGTTTATAATTAGATTTTATTTCGTGTTTATACCCCATTTGAGTCTAATCATCGCCGAATAACAAGTCGGCGCTTATCTCCAAGTACACATGAGGCAAATACAATTCGATGAAAACGCAAATGAGAAAGCAATGGGACCCAACCCTGGACCTTTTGATTTGTTTAATAAAGACGAGGACACTCAGGACAGGCGCAGACTCGCTGTTGTTCCAGTGTTACAATAAGCCACATCCTGTGTTGTGGCTTTATGGGGGGGGGGGGGTTATACGGTGCTCTGCTCCAACAAAAACAAGCAGCGTGCACATCCGACCCACACAATATGCATCCACCACCCACCACTGACGACACTAAACATCTCCAGAACTTCGTATTAGTCTGCGCTCGACACCTTCAGGGCATTTCTCTGGACATTTTGCGTTTGTGAGCGACCAGAAAAAAAAAAAAAAGCCTTATTGTTCCACCGAGGTCCTGGTGTCCCCCAAGAGCTGCGAATTCATGTGGGCCAGGGACGGATTTTCACACGGTTTTTATGCTGCCATTCAGTACTGTACACAGCCGGAGTGCAATAACGGCGCAGCACAAAGGCGGGGATTGTCCCCGACAGCTCCACGCTCAAAAGCACGTAATGGCGGCCTGGCCATACAGAGGGCTCTTCATGGCCAGGCACTGGGTAGGCCTCACCTTCCCCACTGGTTCCCCACAAACCAGCTTAGCAGAGAAAAATGAGGAGTGACAAAGGCCTCTTCCTCGACTCTAATAAGCCTAAATAATATGCAGAGAGGCTCCCTCAATGGAGCTGGGGTGAATGGCATGGAAGATGAATAGAGCGCTAAGCACTAGTTTAGCATATGATAACAGTTTTAACAACAACAGGCCAGGACTATACTACCAGCCATGCATTTCATATCACTGGATGTACACCGCTATACTTAAGTTTGTTGAAAAAAGAGCTTAAGGCTACAAATGCAGCTGACGTTATGTAATCATTTTTTTTTTCGAAGCACCACAAAACTTAAGGTACTATTATAAAGCCTGTTATGTTAATGAGAATTTTGATATGAATTCTAGTGAATTAACAGAGCATCACTGATCACTACCACAAATATTCATCAACTGAAATTTAACTACACCAACATTAATCAGGTAATGCAACGTTTTTGCACACCAGTTCATTGCAACATTCCATCTCTTTTTACAGTGCTTATCAGCTAGGACTTGCTGGGTTCCAGACCAAAACGAACATTTCTTGTCCAAGTTACATCTGCGAGGACTCAAATGAGTGTTGTACAAGTCGCTTCCACCCTGGAATAGATTATAAAGCTAAAAGAGTTTCACAGCTGCTCAATCTGAAAATGAATAGTCACTGAGTGATGAGGTTTTTCTGTACTTTCCCCTTTAATGAAGACCACAAGCTTAGCCCGATGTCTTCCTATGGCCCATGACTTCACAGAATGCCTTCCCAAATTCCCATAGCCTTTGTGGTCAGGACTCAAGAGTTCTCTCATAAGAGCAAATCACTGGTCCGCCACATTACAACCAGTCCAAGCCAGGCCGTAATGGTCTCAGGCTGCTTTTCATTTGCCAAATGTTGTGGCCTTTTTAAACAGGTCCTGGAGGGAGCAGGGAGACGTATTCACAAGGTCTCCGGAAGCTTCCTCATGACTAACTCTGCAAAGTCGCCCACTGACATGCAGAATAGGCGCATCTGAACCATCGGGTTTAATTTGTGAACATTTAGTGATTTATTCTTACATCTCCTGTGGAGAAAAAGGCACAAGGCACAAATTAAAGCATTTGGAAATTGGGTTTGATAACAGGGTTAGGACATTTCAATTTCAGTCTCTTTCAATTTCTGCTAATAGTTTTGGTTAATATAGCTTCTTCCATCCATATGGCTTGGGTACTGCAAATGGGATTAAATGTTTTCAGTGAAAACAGCTGTACGGGAAATGTATAAATACTGAGAACAACCTATAACTGAGGATTACTGTGCTTCTCCATGTCCTGTAAAACAAAACAAGGCTACAAATGAACTCAGCATTTTGAAATTTAGCTCCGTGCATCCCATTGAATTTCCATAAATTGGTTGCCATTTAAGACATTCACCGCATTCACCCACTGTCACTTTTCTACAGTATGTCTGGGTGGGAGGAGATTCTTGAGGTAGCCCCATTATATGCGAAGTTCTTATTCACTAACTGTGTTCCATTTCTTTCATCCATTGGATTAAGGATTCCGACTTCACAAGTGAAGGTTCTATCCTCCACTTCATTATTGTTTGTTTACTTTTCCAACGGCGGCCTCAGAGGACAACCGGCCTGATTTTGCGAGACTTCAAAATATGCAAAGGCGTTCACTTCTTCCAATGCAGTGATGCAGCTGATTTCCATACTGTTGCCGTCGTTGGGGATAAATCGCCCTCATTAAGCATCGTTCTCATGAGAAGATTAGCAACTCAAAACTAATTCCGAATCAACAGGGAGCACTGTGAGAACGTGGGGTCGGCAGTGGCAGAGGGGACCAGGGATGGGCATGTTGGGTTTTGAGCATGCAGATGTGTGGATCTCTCAAGCTCCGTTTGCATTTTTGCATTAATAAGGGTATTAATGGCTCCCTCACTTCTCATGTAGTTTTGGTCCAGATATTAGGCCAAGACCTTCTGCTGTACACTGTAGTGTGGGGGGATTATTGTCCTAATTAGAGTGTGGCTACAAACGTACATCTTAACACCTGACAATTTTACTACATTCTATTGGGGGAAAAATGTATAATCTCGTTGAGATCCGATACTAAAGCAAGCTTCTGACAACTTGGGGCCCAGAATCACAGGTTCCTGTACAAATTCTGAAAACTGCTAAAAGGGTCAAACAAATTCGTCATACCAAGCACAAATCATGAGCAAACCTACACTGTTGGTACCTACCTTAGTGCTTTACAAAAGCCAATTACAGAAAGCATGAACCCTTTCTTCTGACCGACTGAGTACCAATGACGTTTCTTTGCAAGTAGGCCATTGTGTGCCTTGAGTTCTATATGTAATGCCCTATAGCATGGCAAATGAAAGACGACATAAATAATTTAGTTTGCACTGCTGTGCGACACACTTTCAGTAAACATGTCTGTGGTCAGGTGCATTAAATCCAGATGCTGAATGACCGAACCCACCGGCCTGTCATGAATTATAGAGTCTGCAGACGGTCCAGCGTTGCGCTACCACAGCAGAGCCTGTCTGCTTACCAACCTGCAAGTGTTTTCCACTGTTCCTAGCTCATTTATTTAATGTCAGCAGTAGAGCATCTGACTCTAAATGGAGGAGTACCATTGAACCAAAGCTTTAGACAAAGTAAATACTCCAAAGGTAGAGCCTTCAACAGCAGTTTTTGCACACAAAATTGTATCTAAAAGGACTCACAGAAAGCTTCCAATAACGGTGAGAGGGCTTCCTACCTTGGAAATTAGCAGTTTTTTCTTTAAACAGTGAATCTTATATTTTCATTTTGCCCCATACCAGTAGCTGTTTTTTTTAGGGCTTGAGAGCTTGGCATCTTATCAAGAATTCACAGGTTTGCTGCTATCCGGAGTTGACAAGTCCTGTCAGATTCTGCCCAGCTCATTCCTACAGCATCACAATAGATATGACGTATGCATGCTGCCTACATAAAACAGCATGCACAACAAAGCCATCTCGCCATAGTGAGGAATACATTTAAACTGGCTTGAGGAGAGCCTGTGTGAACTAGCACCACGAGCTGTTCCCTACATTTAAATGGTAAGCAGCCATTCAATATTTATATTTCATTTCTATATAACTGGATGCTGACACTACACCATTATTAAATTATTAAAGAAGGCATGTAAATGTAAAACCAGAAGAGATGAATGTAAACTGCACAGCAACAACAACAGTACCTGCACAAGTAGCCCTACATATAGGACACTGCAGCCCCTACTGCAAATCCTCATTCCCATTGCAAGTTTAGATTTGCAAAGCCACAGTCAAATTGCAATTTAGTAGGGGGTCTGTAGAAGAGGAAGTAGAGACAGCCGTCATGCTGTAATCCCCAACTGCCTTACCCATATAACTTTGAATCAACCTCAGCATTTGCAATACGACTTTCTTAGACACATTCACACGCCCCTAAAATACTATAGCGCAGTCTAATTTTTTTCTTCTGCTTAACATGAATTTCGAGAAAAACTTTGCTATAGGGATGTGAAATACGTACGAAATGCTTGTGACACTTCACCATGTTTGTTTATAGTGTGTACTTCTCAGCTTGCCTAAAAGGTGCTTGCAAAAGGTACGGGGTAAGAAAACAGCCCTGCATTGGTAGACACACAACGCTCTGGATCACAGCGTGTCTGTGTAATGGTTAGAACTCAGAGCTCAGTTCTGAAAATTGAAGGAATAGAAGGGAGTAGAAGTCTGAATGAAAACACTTTTCACACTGCTTGACATAACAGAGTTGTATGCTGTATTTTCTTTTGAAAGGGGAAACGTCTTCAGCCTACTAAGAATAGAATGAAAATCCTAACTGATACAGTTCATAAGATTAAAACAGTGAATACTCTGAATATTCTTCACTTGCTGTGAAGTACTAAGTCCTAGCCAGCAATTCGGTGGAAGGATAGCTCCTCAGATATATAATTGTGTTTATAAATCAGGTTTGCAATACAGCACTCTTCAGAAACTCGTTTGAACCAACTTTTTCCGTTAGAGCATAAATTATATAACACTGGGGCCTGTGGATCCTAACCCAGGTAAACAGCTTCAATGAAACTTTAAAAGTCTAGATAAATAACTGACAAGCGCTCAGCATGGAATAAGGGGGAAATATTTAACTGGATAAGCTGATAAAAGAACAATACAAGGCCAAGTTACAGCAACACCTACTACAGCAGATAACTACACATCATCTCTATCAATCAGGGGAACATTTGGAAACTTGCCAGAGCCTTCTGTAGATTATAGAACAATTATAATAAGAAGAATATAGAAATGCCAAAAAACGTCATCTTAATGCGCTAATGATGTATTCTTAATGTTACATTAATTTCCATACCATAAACGGAACAAATCAGTTTTATTGTTCATTTGTCAGTAGTTTCCAGACCTTCTGAGGTTGAAATCTTAAAAGGAGCACCTGCACTGATGTGGCCTCTAATCCCTGCTTATGTTCTGCGTTTCTCGTGCGAGGAGATAAGTCGTGGGCTTTGTCTGCAATCTCACTATCGACCCTAAAGTATGCATGGGAACCTCAGTCTCCGCTGCACCCCCACACGGCACAAAGACGATATCTGGCCTCATTTATTTTGCCACTCAAAGTAAAAAAATATATATATATCTCAGATCTTCCAAGCTTAAGAGATGAGAGGCGATATACAGGCTAGACGTGGGCTTACGTTTTTATACGCCTAATAATGCAGGAGCTGCTGTAGGATCGGCACGGAAACCAGCAGCACGCGACAACCGGCGGGATGTCGTGAAGCGTTTACGGGGTCGTTTTACCATGCGCCACTGTTTTTCACAGACGTGGCAGAGTGCAGCCCAAATATTAATAACGAGAGGAAAATCAGTGCTTAGGGCTTTTATCCTTGTAGTGCTAAAGTAAGCGTGGATGCCATTACACAGCACTGATTGTGATGGAGGGCAGCGCGTTAACCACAGGAGCGGAGCAGGTTCACTACAGTCGTACAGTAGTGAGTCCCAGACTGCACACTGTGGCAGGGGAGAAAGACGTGAGAGGGGGAGTGTAGCAGAGAGAACAGCAAAGCTAAGCAGAATTTCCAGGAGCTGCTCCACAGAAAGACAGGGATGAAGAATGCTTTGCTTGTTAGGATCCTCCTAGCAGGAATGATGACTAGGTACCAATCAAAGTTCATCAGGACAGCCGGAGTGGTGTAGGCGATTTCTATCTGATTTGTGTGCTCAGTGTGTGCTCCAGAAGGTTGTTTGGGAGTGACCCGAGTTAAATCTGCAGTGAATGAAATGTCTGGTTATTTCTGTTGGACCCGTTTTGATTTGATCTGAAGCTGCTTCTGAAGCGAGAGATTGAAGAGGACATTCCATGCAAATGTGGCAGAACCCCGTTCCATTTCCCATGGTGCAACCTGGTGTGGCGAGCTAATATGGGGGACGGCACTCTCTATCTACGATTCATCTGGTTGCACAGAAACAAAGGCCTGAGCTCAAGGCTTGATCTGAAATGCAAACGAGATCGGTGAGACACAAGTCTGTGCGGTTGGAATGCACCTCGACAACCTTCGCCGCAGAGCATCTGACTGAACAAGTGTGCCCTTTTCCACCAATCAGGAAACCTGATTTTAGTTGGGTTTTGTTAACTAACAGTAAACCCAAGGTCAATGGCTCACAAAAGATCACTGGGTGAACCGAGTCCGAAACAGACCTCTCGTCAGGATTTCCTGAACGCATCTGTGGCATAAAAATTACCAAATATACATAACTTAAAATCATCAAATGATTATTTAATGAAAAGGAAAATTACTAAATTACTTCATGCAACATAATTAGCTAGCAGACACAAGTTATTGATTTCAGGGCAGCAATCAATTTATTTCAATTCATACCGATAGTGTTTCTTGCAGCCACCCAGCAGTCTTACAGAAATCATCTTTCCAGAGAATCTAGGTCCCTTAACGAGCCACTGAACCACACTGGCTGATACTATACTACCAACACAGGACTTTTTCCAGACAGAGATTAAGCATAACATTAAACTGAAATGGCATTAGCACTACACTAAACCTTCTTCAGCTATTGGCTATGGTAACTGATGTAAAACCTGTGAAACCAGCTCCTGGAAGTAAATATATCCTAAATTCAATAAAGGCAATAATATATTAAATGTACTAGTTATTAATGCATTAGGCAGTTTAAACTTAAGATTCTGTCAATGTGAAAAGCTTTAGTTTTTGAGTATGAAATATTCAACACTGAAGCCAGTACTACACAGAGAATCAAATAGCCCTGTATCTCACTGCATAAAAAAATGATCCAGTGTACCTTACATTCACGTAATTTACATCTCATTCTGGAAGGAGAGATAGAGGAAGGAAGATCGGCAACATGAAGCTCAATTGGGAATGAGCGGCTCTGTGCAATCAGCCATATTTTTATGGGTGATTGGCTAACTCTTTGTGTTATACAGGTCCCATCTGCAGAACCTTCCTGGTGAACATTCACTGGCAAAAAAAAAAAAAACCTGTTATCAGAGTTGCTCATGATGGAAACGGCAAAGCCCAGCTGGATTAGCCCTCTGCCCAGAGCGTGGCGGGGACAGCCATCCCATGGAGACGCAGGACCATTATTGTGTGCTCCTCACCCAAGCAATAACAAGAAACGCCATATCTGCTACCAGCACGAGGACAAGCGAAAGCAAGAAAGCTTATGATTAAACCCTCGTAAGCGCCGCGTGCCATCACGGCATGTATTTATACACACACTGAATCATGCGGCCATAAAAAGACATATACGCCAGAATACATGAAGACTCCTCACTTGTTGTGCCCGCGTGTGTGTGCACGTGTTTGCTTTATCCTTGTTTTTGTCCCCCCCCTCCTCTTTCTCAGCTGGAAAGCGATGTTGACCTCCTGGCAGAAATACGGCAGGTCTCGAGGAGGGGCGGGAGCAGGACGGAGCAGGAGGGAGCAGGACGGGGCAGGGCGGAGCAGGACGGAGGAGGACGGGGCAGGACGGGAGGGGGCAGGACGGGAGGGGGCAGGACGGAGCAGGGCGGAGCAGGACGGGGCAGGGCAGGGCAGGGCGGAGCAGGAGGGAGCAGGACGGAGGAGGACGGGGCAGGACGGGAGGGGGCAGGACGGGGCAGGGCGGAGCAGGACGTTCAGGGAATAAACAAAAACAGACAGTAACGGGAACTGTGGCGCCGCACAGCGGCCCTGGCAAAGACCGGAGCAAAATTAACATTTTTGTGCATCTCTGGGGCAACTCCATGAAAGTCAAAGAACAACTGGCGTAAGGGGGAGTGTGGGGGGGTGGTGACATTTAAAAGCCAAGCCGAGCAAATGTTTATAAATATTTTATGTGTATAATATGAATATCCTATAATCGTTCATCTAAATACGTGTTAATTCAATTTTCCATAAGTGTCTGAAAAACTTGATAGCAACGGCAAATTAGCATTCTGACAGGTTTAGGCTGTCTTAGTGAGGAACAATATATCAGAATTTCAAGTAAAAGATCCACCCAAATCTGCGAGAAGAATGTGATCACATTGCAGACATACATATTTAAAAGGTTTTGTCTACCCAGATACAGAGTCATTACTGCTTCCAAAATGAATGGTATAAATGAAAAATCTGTGCAGAAAGGCAGCTTAACACGCGGTGGCCCAGGGACCTGTTTTAACACTGATTAAAACTGAAAAGTCCCAAATCAGCTTCTTCGATAGTGGCAATAAATTAGTGAATAAATGACGCAAAAAAAAAAAAAAAGACATCCTGCAACTACAAAAGAATAAACTAAGGTTGCTGGAGGGATTCTTCTGACAGCCTGAAATTCACCGATGCCAAGTGTCTCATGGGCTAGTCTGCCATGAGAGGGCACGCCGTACATAACTGTGGCACGCCAAATTCCTCCTCCGATAAAACCAGTCCTGTTGTCCGTTCTGAAACACTATAGCTGTGCAGAGAGAGAGAGAGAGAGAGAGAGAGAGAGAGAGAGAGAGAGAGAGAGAGAGAGAGAGAGAGAGAGAGAGAGAGAGAGAGAGAGAGAGAGAGAGAGAGAGAGAGAGAGAGAGACTCACGGGCTGCTATTCATAGCAACAGAAACCTCTCTTGTGTGGTAACTTCACTGATCGCCTAGGCACCCTTTTAGATCCCTCTGGTATGTGGACGGCGTAGACGGAGAGCTAGAGGGCCTCGTCCATTATACTGTACAGCTTGTGGGAAAGAAGAGGCTGCAAGCGGTCAGGCCGTCCTCACACATCCAAACCCAACACAATTAGCCAACACCAGGGTTCAAACAGATCGGAGGGCTGAGATACAACGTCCCTCCACATGCAAGGGTGACGCCGAGCCGCCGGATCGTTGTTAGACGGGCTGCAGGTGGTGAAGGTGGGGCACACTGCCAAGGAAACCTTTAAACAGAGATGGCAGACTTGCATATACACTGGACCCACCAAAATAAGAAAACAAGCAAGCAAGATAGTAGATGCTAAAAAGTTGATCTAAATCACTGCACTTTCCAGCAAAGGATTTGATCCTGAAACCAGACCAGATGTAGCTGCACATGAATAAAAAAAAAGAATGAGTCTTTCATCAAAATGATGTTCTTCAGCACTGCACTAATTTAACTGTCCAACAAGGACAGCAGTACAAGTGGATTAGAGCCTTCACTGACAGTCGATATGCAGCCAAATTCTGTTTTGCAGCCAAAATCTGACTTGCTTGCATACTAATCAGTATGCAGAAAAAATATGCGATAGATTTCAATGTAAATCACCACTACCGAGTCTTTCTACACTAGGTCCTCCCACAGTGAACTGTGCCCGGCCCCTGAAGAATGGAATTCAATTTAAAAAGAAAGAAGTATTGAGCGTGGCCACGAATAAAGATGTGACATCATGCACGCATGCTTGCCACTAGACTATGGTAGCAAACAGAAGGATAAAGCGCGCTACAAAAGGCCCGGGCGGCGGGAGCCCAGCGGAGAACGCCATTCCGTCTCCCTGGCAAACCGACATGCGGAATGCTTGCATGGAGCATCCTTAAACAAACAGATCGAGACCCATGAACAGGGGTCTACTGTGCGGCTTCCTAGTTTGACTAGAACTCCGCCCCCCGACCCCCAGAGCCCCCCTCCTCCCCCCTTTTTTGTGTTTGATTTGGGCACTCTGGTATTGTTATGTTAAAGTGGTGCCAGTTTTATTTTTTTATTTTTTGGAGGTCTCCGCAAAAGTTACCATGTTGTTTACGTCTGATGCTGTCACATGTGAGATTGGTGAAGAGGTTCTGAAATAATTTGATCACGGTATTTATTTGCAAGTTAAAATCTGTTGATTAATTACATTCCTTATCTCATTCTTCATCTGCTAATAAATGGGGTCACCGCCTTTGCTGGTGAGACTTTCAACAAAGAGCTTTTGCTCCTCAGTGGCTGAACCCAGAAAAACAAGCAAGAAAGGCTTTCAAGTCAGACGCTTTGATAGAAGCCAGGCAGGTCTGATGACAGAATTAGTTAACACCTCAATGTTAACAAGGCAGATAACAGAAGCGATGCAGCCAGTAACCTAGAACATCACAACTCTGTATGAGATTCTACAATCATCTTGCTAAGGGAACTTGCTAAAAATCATACTGCTGATCTTAAGCACTGGGTTAAACAATGAAGGCAACAGTTAATACACAAATAATATGCAAAAAGTGTAAAAACAAACATTTAGACCCTTGCCACTTCTCAAATCATTCCGGCTCATTCAAAACATCTTTACAATTAGTGGTACATTTTATAGGTCCTCCCCATGTTTAGCAGTCTGGTGGACAGAGATTAATGAAGCCTTATCTAAGAGGAAAAGGAAATGGGAGGAAAGCTCAGACATTCACGGTAATATCAAAGAGCCTGGTACTTTATTCTGTGAGGAGCACCCCATGGTTGAACTGGCTGTGATGACAGTGAGCCCATGACCAAAGAGGAGGAGGCACCATGCCTAAGGGTCTATGCTGATGAAGCACCTTTGCCCATCTAAAGTGAATTTCTCCAGAGCTGAATGTGTCTCAGATCAATAACACACAGATGTCCCATGTCACCTCCCCCGCTGCTGTTTCATTTTCTAAACGCTACCGCCAGCCATGGTTGTTACATTTTCCATGCGATACATAATACTTATTGAGGCCACAAAATTGCTGGGGTGAGCAATACTTGGGCAATTTAAAATACAAGTCTGCAGAACGTCCAGCGTTTTACCCAAACATTCGAATGCCATATTCATTTAAATGTGAAAGAACTTGGCAGGGCCCAAAGCATTGACATAGCAGTGAGTCAGAATACGAGGATGTCTAATAATCAAGCACTCATCCTTCCTAGGACACATGCCCCTGATAAGGCACAAAATCACCAGGTATAACAAATTTACTGCAGAAAGCAACACACTGTATGCAAGTAAGGTATTAAAATTCTGCAGTCAGTTTGCATAGGCACAGAAGCAACATATGGTCCACTTCACTTAACACAGAAACAAATTGGTGTCCACTTTTTTTTTCTTAGTTTCCGAATTAACGGCTTAACAGATTGTTAATTTCTACATGACTGCTTATGATCATCCATCATCTGAACAGCTGTCATTGGAGCAATTCTCTCCTAAATGGAACATAAACTTTCTTGTAATTCAGTTCGTGGATTTTTTTACAGAGACACTGAAAAGGAAAGTTTCGTTTACGACGGAGAAGAACACATTTTTGGAAGTTTTATCTCTGGAACTCATAACTTCATAACATAATTCTCTGGCGTAATGCAATGCACACAAAATGTATTATTAATGGTGTCATGATAAGCATTTAAAATTGTAACTGAAACTGCAGCCTGCAAGGGAAACTTGCTAAGATGTAGCTTGCAAGATCTGAAATCAGCTTAGAAACAGGTAACCAATTCTTCACTGGGGTTTAAACTCAAGAAGTACTTTGTCCCGCAAGAGCCACATGACCACCTTGTCAAGTCACAATATGTCAACTCCCCCCCCTTTCTTTTGGATGAAGAATTTAGAGGGGAAAAAATAATCCACCAGTCAGAGCGATTACGCTGCCCACTCTAAGGCTAGAGAGACGTTTCCACTTCTGACATGTGGCAACAGTGCCCCCATTTGAGACACAGAGGAAAAGGTCCTGCCATTAGCTCGGGTCTAAAAGCTGCCAGCATCCAACAATATGTGGCATATTTCAAGGCATATGTGGACTTGAAATAAAGAGAAAAAAGTTTTCTTTATATTCTATTGGTATGGAAAAATGGCAACATATAAAACATAGCCAACTCTGTGAATATACCATTGCCATTCAAACAGAATATGTTGCCTCTAAAAACACACCACCAACCAACGGTTACATATTATACTTGAAAAAACATTAAAAGGAAGAGAAAACTGCAAAAACCTCCTGACAGCACTGACACTACTTAGAGACAGGAGGAATATTGTGTTTTGGTTTTTTGTTTTTTTTCCCCCTTCAGATGTTTTGTTGACCTGCAGGCTAGGATTAGTCCTGGTCCCTGGCTATTCAGATCTCCGCGGATAAACAAAGCTCTCTCACACTGTGCAATAATACCCAAAGCGGCTAATCATAGCAGCCAGGGCCCTGAGGGCAACTTTAACAATCTCTCCTCCCCTTCCACGGCTCCTGCTTTAACGGCGGGACAGTGAAACGGGCCTGGATTTGCATGGGCTTCAGCGGCGGCGCCGATCCGGGGAGACTGACGCTGAGCGAACATCTCCTCGTGTGAAGAGCAGCCGGGACACACTAGACAGACAGGAATATGCGGTGGGACGAGATTCACCTCTGACTTGTCCTCATCTCTGACTCCGAGGTCCAGGAGCGCGTGAGGAGCCTTTAGCTTGGCCTGCGAGGATCGAGCCATCTGAAGGTTCATCTGCCAGCCTACGTGCTCCAGCTAAACAGGGAAAAGACCATATGATTTTAAACAGTCAGGAAAGACTCCAGCTTGCAGTGTAACTGCCCCAGCCACTCTACATCTAAAAGGAAACACTGGACTCAGCACAGACGTGGCGTCTGCATTTGGATACGTCAGTATACAACAGCAACTCAATTATCATTTTATAATTCATTCATTCATAATTCATTTGACTGTTCATATAATTTATTCAACAGTCAAACTGGGCAAGATGGAGAAAATGCCACATTGTGATTATGTTTTTACATATAATTATTCTAACTATTGGTACTATTTAATGAAAGTGCAAGCATGTTATGCAGCCCAACCGGTCTGAGTGGGTTGGATATTTAGTGACTTCACAGCCAATCATATTATTTATCATATACAATTTATGGCTAGACACAAAAAACATTAAGGCAGTGCCAAAACCTAAAATGAAGGCAGTTTCCCAAAGAGAGGTGCTCGTGTGCAAAAATATTTGAAACCACAAAAATGTATTGCATTACTCTATGAAAAGGTTGAAACAGTCTGTAAATACTATACAGCATTGCGTATTATGAGGTTTCCATCTCTCATATCCTCTGCCTATATACACGATGTAACAGTAGTGCTATTTAAGACTTATTACATATAAGACTTGGCAAAGACATTGTAATGTTATCATAAATGGTGCCAATTCAATAACCAGTAATCCTATTCTTTTACAGTCTTAACTACATATCTCATCATCCGCTGTAGCAACCACACATTTCCAACATGCCTATTGATTCTGCCTAATGCCATTATGAATATACCAGATTATGCTAGGCTTTAGTTGCTTCAACGAAAAATACAACTGGTCCTCAGACGTCTATTTGCAAAGTGAGAAGCTGTTCTGAAACACGTGAAACCTTGCCTCGGGCTCTCTCAGATATATGGATTCAGATTTCTTTGGGTCAAGTCTGCCATGTTGGAATCACAAATAACGCAAAGTTCTGAAAAAGCACTTCTGAAAAACCAATACGTCACGGTGCTAGGCTTAAGGTGTAGCAGCAGGATTTGCACAGGTGTGAAATTAAAGTTCGAGCTGTTGTGATGTTGAAGACACAGCAATGAAGCCTTGGTGTGATTTGGTCACGATTGGTCTTATTGACATGTGAACAAGAGGAGACTTCAACATTACTTCTGTTTGTGGAGCTAAACCATACATGCCAAACATAACCATCTTCAGAGATAACTTCAATAAAACTTACTGAAAAGCAAGGTTTGTGATTTTTTCTTTCCTGGGTAGTGTGGGGCTATATTGCAGGATTTAGGATTTCAGGTTACTCAGCCTTTCGATGTCTTAAAAAAATTTCCCCATATATTTAAGCCCAGTGTGAAATTGCGGAGGAGTGATCATACTAAAACTATTAGCAAGGTACGTATACATGATGGAAAGAATAATTTACTAAGGTCTTGGTGATCATATAATACACACACACACACACACACACAGAGCAAACCTATCCTTTAATCCCAGCTAAAATGATGACTACACAAGGCACACAACCACCCACAATCATTCAAATCTGAAGAATATTTCAATAGCTTTTATAAACTGTTAGCTTTGATATTACAAGCCCCTGACTGGTATAAATCCAAATCAGACTGAAACCTTTGATGTTACAGCCAAAGACTGTGACAGGATAATATGCTGTGAGGTCTGAAATCATCTTGTCTACGAAGCGCTTAGAAGTTCTCAGTAAATTGAGCTTTGTTAAAAGGATTTCTTGAGGGGAATAAAACATGTGCCAACTGCTTGTATTTAGTCTTCGTGTTTTGTGTGTTGTCTAGGCTCAGATTAATTTTTCTATAAAATTCTATGCTCAATGATGATGCTCAATGTCCTGAAAACATTCTAAGAAATATATAGGCTACACTACCAGTTTAAAGTTTGGACATACCTGACTCAATGCATGTTAAAATGCATTTTAATCTAATGGATTAGGCTTACATTTGTTTATAAAACAAATATAATTTGGGAAAGGTGTTATATATGAATTCATTCTCAACGCACATACATAATTTTAATTTAAAAGCATCATCAGCAAACAGTTTTAATTCAGAACTTTAGTTCCTCACTCTACAAGTGTTCTGTATATGTGAGAATGTCTTCAGGACTGATGGAAAAGCATCAAGGTGCTTCTTCATGAAGCTGGTTAACAGAACACCAAGAGTGTGCAAAGAGTTAACAGAACACCAAGAGTGTGCAAAGAGTTAACAGAACACCAAGAGTGTGCAAAGAGTTAACAGAACACCAAGAGTGTGCAAAGAGTTAACAGAACACCAAGAGTGTGCAAAGAGTTAACAGAACACCAAGAGTGTACAAAGCAGTCATCAAAATATAGGAGTTACTTCAAATCTTACTGCTTACACCCCAGCTACTACAATCTAATATTTGTTCATTAGAGCATAATAACAGTTTTTTACTGTAGAAATATAATAAAAAATAAACAGAGTAGGTGTGTCCAAACTTTTAACTGGTAGTGTATTTCAGTGACCAAAAGGTACAGAGCTATATTGATAGTTTTAAAGAAGTGCTAAAGCACTTGTGACTTGGCATCTGAACAGATATCCAAGTTTCCTTATCCTTAGAGTATGGTACGGATGTACGGATGAATAAGACAAACCGACCAACGTTTCATGCAACATAAAACAACACTGCATTAATTCATAAAACAGCTTAACAGCTGTTGTACAGACAGCATATTACATTTAATAATGAATAAATCAGCAGAAAATCAGGAATTAATTATGGGTATTTGTTCATATATACTGGATTTTAAGACTACTATATATTTATGAACTCTGGGCCCTTCAGGTAAGGTGTGCGTGGAAACATGTAGAACTGTGCATACACACACACACCCCTACTGCATGTACAAAAGATGTAGAGGCAGACGTGTGTGTATGTCATATATAACTGATTATCAAAATGATCAAGAACTCACCTTCTTGGGGGCGAAAATCCTTTGTCTAATCTTCTCTACCATGTCGGGGCCAGCCGAGGCCCAAGCTTGACAGAACGCCTCAGCTTTCTCTGGGGAAACATGTATGTTTTCAAGCTGCTGCTTCAAGGATGAAGGTTTAACGTTGTGATACACAGCCTGTATAAAAACAAACCAGTCACCAGTCACCCTGCACATTCATTAATTACGTATTTGGAATTTATGAATATATAAGGTTAGAAGTATGTAGTAATACATTTGGCAGATCTAGGCCCTTCTTACAGTACTGAACACTTTATCTGCAAAAATGCTAAACGAGGAGGCAATGCCCTATACATCTCTATTAAAATACACAGCTACAGTAGAGATAACTATCTAGTAGCTATAACACAAACCTGTTCTAATAAAAATGACACCGTTTCCAGGACAAGGTGGAGGGCTTGCTTTTCCAGATCTAAGGCGGTCTGTAGTTTTTGCTCCTCATCTTCACTGAAGGAGCGCTCTTCCTGAAGTGTACAGATTCACAAATATAACTTACACGCACGAAATGTACATTCGTAGTCGAGGTACAGTACATCACATTTTCTCGTATATAGCAGCACAGCATGTCTCATTTACAATTAGGTCAACAACAATGCATTAGAGAAGTCAGAAATGTAGCTACTCATACCTTAAGATGAAGTTTCTGAAGAATGCGAGTGAGAAGACGGGAGAACTTGGTCACGTCAATCGCATTGATGTAAGTTACTGCCTCTTTGATGCTGTAAAGAGAAATAAGGTAGCCAGCAGATAAACCCATTCAAACTCAATTCGCATATACCAGTAATGTTAATTTATATATCAGCAGGAAAGCACATAACTAAGAACCACTATGTATGCTTTCTTCACTCTACATATTAGAGATGTTTATTGCCCATCAGTCCACGGAGCCTTAGTAACAATGTTTATACCCGCTGTCTCCTACCCATCAGAGGCTGGGCTAGGTTAGCTAGCTGAACAACATAAAAGCAAATGCTATTAGTTTGCAATAACAGTTCGGTGTGTTTTTATACTTAAACGTCCGTTACCTCTGTGTCTCTTTGACAAGTGAAGCCATGGTCGTGTCAGTTCGCATTCATTTCAGTTTTACAGCTGATGATCCATCATGTTTTGCTAATTGATGTGTTTCCTGCTTAGCAGTCAGGCGCCCTGACGTCACTTCCGAATAGAGGACCGAAAAAACGTCATTCCTAATTTTTAAATAGAATATACCTAATTAAAACCAATTTTATAAAATGTAATCAAAACATTAATACGGCTTATATATTATGTAGTAAACATTCCAAGACATCGAAACTGCACTATCAATTTGTGACACTGTGGATTTCTGGCAAAATCTAGCATTTTATTAAACATTTGTTGCAGTATTTTATTTCTCATAGTTATATTTATATGTGCGGGCATGTGTGTATTGTTCTTTGCATAACTTAGTCAATGTGTAATATATATATATATAAAATACAAATCTTCACACTGCAAACATATCCCCTAAATATCTGTTTCTTTTTTAGTGCCCAAACCCCTTTAAAGTTAGATAAAATAAGAAAAGGTGTCAATTAAAATCAAGTCATTATGTAATGCAGAGAAACACGTTGCAATTATTCAGGACGTCAGGATAATGTCTCCATCTAGTGGACTCGTAATTCCCCTGCGTAATTCAGATGTTCATTTGCATTTGAGATTATATTTGCATATCGCCTAAAGACTGAACATTTGAAATAAGGTCGTTTACTATCGCTTACCAACCAGAAGACAAACACACAATAAAACCTCAAATTCAGAATTAAAACCTCTGGTACAGTTGTAACCATTACGGTTTCATTTTGCGACCCAATGGCTTTATATGAACGATTCAAGTGTTAATTCAACATTAGGGATTTAGCTCTGAAATCAAGATAGGGTCCAAACCAGTCAGTGAAATCAGTGGTCATGAATTTCCCTGTTAATCTTAACTGCTCAACTAGAACTAGCCTAATGCTATAAACTACAAAATCTTCTTCCCCAAATGGCCTATACCCTAGAAATTGTGTTTCAAAGTTGAAGTACATTATGGTGAAAACAAGGGAACAGTTAAAATATGAAACATAAAAGGATAGTGCAGCACTGTGGTATACAGTATTACTCTACAAGTCTCCCTAAAATTTTGATCTTGGTTATAACCTTGAGTCAAGGTCTTGTCATCTTCCTCCATGGTATTTAAATGCAGCTTAGTGATGTACTGTGTGTATGTATAATATATAAATAAAACATACAATTATTGCCATCATCCACCAAGGTCCAAAAGACCCATCTAGACCCAGTGGTGGTTTTCACAAACTTTGTTAAACAAAATCGATCCATTTCTTCTTCTAGAGACCTACACTATACTGAAAGTATTAGCAATATGCTTTATTAGCATTCTGCTTTAAACATCATGTGACCGACACACACTCATACACAGGACCTTACCAAATATATGTATAAAAATAGCAACATCAAGAATGATGCATTATTTTATTTTGCTGTGAAAAGGAAAAAAACAAAAATCACATGCACTAGCTAAAATAAAATCATTGAGTAAGAAAAGATAAATTATATATAAAATATTTTGATTAGATACAATATAATACCAGCAATATCATTTCAGCATTACAGTATTATTTAGATATTTTCATACTTCGGTATATTTTTAAGTCTGATGTACAAAGTACTATAAAGAATGATCTTGGAATACTGTAGCAGTCAATTTGTACGGGCGCACCTTCCTAAGAGGTGAAGGAATGTAAAAAATAAATACTGCATTTTCATTGAGTTAAAAAAACAAACAAAAAAAAAAAAAACAGGTAACATTCCAAACCAAGAGCAACGCAATAGGAATCACACAGTACCTTCATAGCCGCTGAAGTAACAAGAAACTCGCTTTGAGTTCAGTAAACACATATCAACCTACACACTCGTCCAGCCCTGCACTGGGGAGCCTTCTGTTATTTGAAGGAGGGCAAGTTTGGCAAGTTTGGTAAATTTGGTAAGTTTGGTAGGTTTGGCACTTTTATGCTGATGTCTCCAATGTTGATGTTCTTGGGCATTTCTGGAAGGTTCATGTTTTTTACTGCAGACACAGCACGTGCAGGAGCCCCTGCAATGCCCGCCTGCGCACACACAGACACAAACACACACACACAACACCATTTTAAACATGACTTAAAAATGTTTACGATATTTGTCTTATAACAACAGGCAATACGGACACTCGGTCCTTCACATTGCACAGACACAGTCAACATCACACAAAATGCGAAGCACATTACATTTATGTGCAAGTTGGCATTCTTGTTACCATAGCTCAATATGCACATGCATCACCAGGTCATTTAGGACATAGCTTAATCAGAGGAAGACAGAGTCAGCCTCAACCATGGAAACAAAACATGAGAAAGATCAAAGGATTTGAGGATTTGTAAAATGAAGAGACAACCTAAAGGGAGAACTTTCTGGGACTAAATTGAGGGGCTGGTATGCAAAGATAGAAGAGGGCAAAGCAGAGAAATGGAAAGTGATGAAGAGGAAATGAGGAATTGCAAAGTTAAGACGAATTTTGACATTTGCATTTAGATTAAGTGTGCAACCTGGTGCCGACCATATCAAGGATATTTTTAGCTAATCTCCAAGACCATGTCACATATTTCCCACATAATAGATAATGATTTTAATAATACAAAAAATCGTGGGGGAACTAAAAGTAATTGATTTGGTAAGTTAACATCAATGCAGAAATTAACAGGCCATTTCCCCAAAATGACTATAGATGGTACCTACTGCCTAAAATCAAAATTTAGTAATCATATAATGTATTTTTGCATATGTTTACTAACAATAACAAGTTAAACTGTTACACAAGTGCTTACATGCAACTGACTAATCCCTTTATGTTCAATGCACCTCTTTTACGAGATCACAAATTTGAAAAGAGTAAATGGCTAATGTCTAAAACTGAAATCTGAGTGCTGATGAATCATTATGTTTAAGCCATGATGCAGGCCTACATATGAACCTGTTCAAATACCGGATTACGGTCCTAATCCTCACAGACGGGGTCAAGCAGGGGATCTCCAATAACAGGATATGTTTAGCTCAGAAAAATACAGACAGGTCACACTGGCAGAAGAACAACTGTGACATCTTTACTACGGTCATCGACTGCTACAGCGCAAATAATACAATCTTAGCTAACATTTTCAGCTCATGCAAGGGTCAGTGTATGTTTTACTTAAGAATCAGCAATTAGGGTATAAAGACTTGTGTTTTATACATTAGTGAATGCTGAATAAGTCACCTTACGGACAGTTACTAAAGGTTTAGTAATTCCTTACATCATTATAACACATCTGGTCAAAACCTTTTTGTTTAAATGAAAAACAACATCATTAAACTGCAAATACCCCGATATTTGTCCTTGATACTTGTGACTTAGTGCATTCCTAACTCAAAAATTATCTGAAGAAATGTAGAAAGACAAAACTAAAACTCTCAATACAATGGAACTACAGCTACTAACAAACATACAGACACAACAAATACTGGTAAGAACTGACGGACTGCAGGTTTTCTTTAGCACAGATTGGAGATCAGTGTATTGAGCCAGGAAGGCTATAACCAGAGCTGTGACTGAATGGAAACAAGACCTCAGTTGGAGAATTCCATCCTAAACATGCCATTAGCCTGATTACATTATTGTGATTGATAATTACGAACATAGAATGAAAATTAGATGAACGGTTCTGTAAGTCAGTCAGTCATTACCAGATATTACTACAAATTGATATCTTCACAAGCATCGTCAACAATCGACATGGGTGGTAATCAACGAAACGGAAAAGATGTGCATAGTACTTACCAACTACGATGAATCATTTAAGAAGTGAATATAGTTTCTACTCTAGACTATGCTATATGCAACTATTTACAATTGGATGACAACTAATCTCAGCTAGGAAATCTCAGTTAAAAGTTAATGACAAACCTGCCGCATTCTACCATGTTATCCTGAGAACGAACACCGTTTAAAGAACCGCTAATGCTCTATACAAAATACCCCCCAAAAAACCAAAAACAAACCCAGTCTTTGGGCACCATTTTACAATTTGCAGTTCTATAGTTATAGTGACTTGAGAAAAACAGAGGACCTGGAACATAAATTTGCACTGAAGTACTTTAACACAGAAAAATGACTACAGGTTTTCTGTGAGGAAAAAAGGATAACTAGTCATTTCAGCATGACTTCAGCATCTAAAGTTTACAGTAAAGACACATGAAATCAATTTGAGCATGCTGAAACACTGCATACATTACACTGTCATACAAATATGGCAGCTACACTATTTAATGACCTCATTCAATGGCAAAAGTGCTCTAACCATTGTTTGATGTTTCAAGTTAATAGCAGTCATCCCTAAACGCAGGATTTCCAATAAGCAAACTACTGACTCTTTACCACCAATCAGACACACTAACCATATAAAAATGGAGCCCCAAGCCTACAGAAATGCACAGTTTGAGCCCTTGTACGTAATGTTCGCCCTTAGGATGACTTGTGTACAATTACTTGGTTGGGAATTCAGCGCAGTACCTGGGTCTACCTGTCCTGCCTGGGGGACTGAAAGATAAAAGTCTGCAAAAAGAGAATGGAAAGAACTAGAGAAAGTCAGAAAAGAAGAATGAGGAATGGTAGTTAAAGCAGATAAGTCATTACAGTCTGTAGTTCCTAAAGAGTGACACAACCTATCTTAGACCGCAGAAGAAAATGATCCAACAAGTCCGTTAATACTCATTAAACTGTAGTTTGTAAAATGTTAGTCATTCAAAATGTTAGAAAAACTGTTTATTTGCAAGTCTCCACAAACCTAACAACTTTGCCATACAACATAATATTTAATTGCATAATGTACCAAACATATCCCACTGAAATTGTCAATTTGAAGAGATATTTACTTGAAATGCATGTTTCCGTGCTAGCGGTCTAGGCTAGGTCATCAGAAGAGAGCAAGGTCGATTAAATTTGATGTTTGTTATGCAGTCAGAGATGCTGAGAATGATTCAGTTGTCAACAAGATTGGCCACTTGTTATTATAAAACCATAGTACTGGTTAGACCATTAGATATAAACATGCAATCAAAAATAAAGTTTAAGCTTAATGAAACCATCAAAACCATTTTTGTTCATTTGAAACCAATGGGAAGTAATAAATAGATCATAGAATTACAGAAGTTCCATTTACAAAAGACACTCAAGACATTTCAAGCTGTAGTCATATCAGGACAAAACTGGATTAGACAAAATATTAGGAACTCTGGTTATTAGTGATTATTAGCTGAAGATATAGTTGTATATACTGATAAACACCTCAATACATTAAAAGATAAAACATCACATAAGAATAGCACTTAACACCTTAGGGGCAAGTTTCCCAGACCAAGCCTAAATCTAGACTAAGAAGAATTTTCTATGGCAGTTCACTGCAATTTAGTCCAAGACTAGGCTTAATCCATGTCCGGGAAACCGGCCCTATAAAATACATTATCAGCCAACCGAAAAAGCCAAATCATAACTTCAGGGGGGGAAAAAAAAGTGCCAATACTACAACAAAGCATTTTTGGAACCAAAATTCAAGACAAGAAGAGTTCTGCATTTCCTGTTAAGCAACAGCAGAGAGTTTAAGTTTTGAAGTGCTTGCTCATTAGAACGGTTTTAAACTGTTGAATCATTCCACCAACTGAAAAAGTCTTTGACTTCAACCATCAAATCTTGTCATGTTTAAATTCTCTCATCAATCCCAAACCACATCTTGCCTAAATATTCTCTCTGTGGAGATTAACAGGAAATCTAATTTAAATGCATCTTATATTGATGGTGCAGCTCTGTTTCATAGCTGAAACAATATGAGTGAAAGAAGATGTGGTACTTGTGGGTGTTTGCATGGAATCAGAACTCTATACCCTTCATGGATATTGTGATGGAAACCTTTTTAGAGCAGACACTGTATCTCCGTTGAAAAGAGCTTAGACGGTGCAGCATAGCAATAGCAGTGGGCCATAAAGCCACAGACACAGAGAACAGAAGGCATTACAAAAGGGCATTCTTACGCATGCAGTCCACACACAGACATGCCTGCACATACCTAGAGTGGAGTTGCACATCCGCAACACTCTTACCTCAGAGCGCTCCATCTTGACCTGAGCATCCACTTGTGTGATGATCTCATTCATGTTCGTCTCTAGAACCATACCACCCATCACCATCTCAGCCAGAATGTGGTGGACCTGGGAAATGGTAAGCCACAGGCAAGTCCCAAAAATTGCACATTTTTGACGTTTCGAATATAAAAGAAAGTTCCATGTCTAATTACAACTGTGGGCAATGTATTTGGTCAGTGCAGGTACACAATATTAGTGAGTACCAAGAGTCTAGTTAGAGGAGCACATCTACAGCAGCATAATTTACCTTGTCCACATGGAAAATTAAGTCAAGCTCACAGACGTTCTCAAAACACTTGTCCAGCGTTTCCACGAACACCTGTAAAAGAAACAGATTATTTATTCTGAAATTGGAGCCAATGTAATGTCAAATCCAGACAAAATGAAGAAGAGAAGTTGTTAAAGTTAACATAATGTAAATTTAACAAGTCACCTGGATTAAATCTAGAATACCGAGTTCACTCTCCGCAGAGTCCACACAGAAGACGAAGTAGAGCGTGGCATAGTGCCTGTAGATCAGCTTGTTGTCTGACCCTCCTATCAACCTGAGTGGACACAAGAGAACTTTAACAACTGTTGAGTTGCATTTAAATATTTACTACCCCCCCCCCCACCACAATCAAAATTTTTGAATCCTTACAGTCCACCCTCAAGGAAATTGCAGACATTTTCATCCCTCTTTGACACCAGATGGAATGTTTCTCTGATGATCTGCTGTTCAATATCTTCATTCTGGGTTAGGAAGTACAAAAAAACAATTTAACATCTACATATGACAACTGTTCTGGAGGTTTCCAAAAAGAAAATATTAATGCTACACAAGCAAACCATCAGTGCCAGAACAGTACAAGTTATTTTTTTCTACCCTTATGCAGACTCAGAGACATGTTAGGCACAAAGCTACAGTACACATACAGTGTCTTTGCATAATATCATACTAACAAATCACTACAGTTAGGAAATAAGCCTTAATTCCAGTTTCCAGAAATGTAACATTCAGCGTGCATTTCACACTTTAAACATTTTTACAGCAAAAACACAAAATGGTCCTAGCTAATTTTCTCATTTTTATACTATTGCTTAGCCTAATGTATGGAACATTTACTAACTTACAAGGTATTTAACAACTAAAAGTTAAATTCAAACTATATGCAAACATTTTTGTAGTAGCTGAAGTAGAAGCAGTGACGAAGGCCATGAGAACTGGAAGCCTGAGGGAACATATAAAGGTGCACCACCTTGTCACCTGTATGCTAATCAAGTTTCACTGGTGATTCCGGCTTTATATACTATTTTATAGATCACCTGTAATCTTGGTTATATTACATTCTGATTACAACTGAAATTAATACTTCATAAATAGGCTAATCATTTATTATTAACATGATATTTAGATTGCATGTGCTGCTATACTGTCACTGGTTAACCCGAGGATTATGCAAAACCATTTATCCACTCATCTCCATTATGGCTGTGTCAATTATAGACTTTCCTTTTAAATGGTAAATAACACTACTAGCCTATGTGGTGTATGACCAAGTAGCCAACAAAAGGTTGAATTCTTACATGTTTCAATGGAAAACAGCAATTCCATTCCATCTATATTCACCTGCATATATAGTCTGCTACTGTATTAACTACTTCAGGATTGGCCCTCAGACAAAAACATTTACCTGTACAACTATAATACAAAAACCCCAATTGCCCATCATCATGCCTCCATATCAGAAGTAAAAAGAACATCATGCTTACATTTTCAATGATTATGCAGTGTATTGATAAGACTCCATTGCCAAGCAGGACTATTAATCGATCTCTAAAAAGGTATCATGCATTATGCTGTGACACAGAACCATTAGACTACAACATGCTTTCAAATGTCATATTGAGCCCTCCTGACCAAGTCACTTTTGTGCCACTCCAAAGTTTTAATCTCAAGAACTCTGCATGTGTGATTTTAACTCAGCCCTCCACCATGCCCCCAAACTGTAACCAAAACAGCTCAAAGTTAAGAAAATATATTATTTTTACTCATGTAATAAACATCACTTGACAATATGCCAAAGCGCTTCCTTAAGAGAGTCATTTGTCTTGTTTTTTTTTTCTTTTTATTGGCTGGGCCGAATGCTTGATTTTTACTGTCCAACAACTTGTAGCAGTACAAGAGCATAAGATTCAATAGAGAATTTGTCAAGGAATGTAACAGAGAAAAAACACCCTAGTCATGTGAGTCTAAATAGAAATACGCAATTTTATTTAATTGAGAAGATCTGATAGTAACACATCTGATAGTAACACTCTCGAAGAAAGTGATAACGGTGCAGCTGAAGAAAACGGTGTTGCATAATCACAATCCAAACACTTCATACTTGAAATACTGAAAGACATCTTAGAAAATACTGGATACTTTGTTTCGCCTTAGTTAGATAAATATTAAATAGTGACTGTAGTTTTAAACAGATCTGAATGGAGATGATTTTAAACATGAAGCTGCACTACATCAAGAGGAGGAGCCCTCCTTACATTACACCACGAGTCCATCACAAGGCGCAGGGGCGGTGTAACCCAATGCTGTGTAACCCTAGATCACACAACCCTAGCAAACAGTAAAACGATAGTCTTGCTTCATACTTTACATACTTTATAATTTAGCAGGTGCATAAATGATTCAGTTGGTTAACAATGAACCAAACGATCATCTATTTACAACTGCCTCCACAAAACAGACGAGGAGGCTGGAGTCTGAACTTCACTGTGTAACCCACTCCACACAGTTGCAAGTCAAACATACATACAAGTAGTTAGAGACGTTGGGATGGACTTCCAGGAAATAGCTTCTGCTTTATCTGTTTTTTTTTTGTCTGATTGATGCAAATAAGCTACAGTGATTCGGTTATTGAAACGCAAAGCATCCTTCATGAGCAAAAGCGAGTTGACAACTGTAGCTGTGGCGAGAGCTCATGACACAAACCCATAATGTAGATATCCTCGCCACCTCACAGCTAGCTTATATAACCTAGCTCGCTATGTGGCTACACTTCCACACAGACTAAACTAATAAGATGGACAAATAATTTCACATTAACATAAACATTTGTTTAGCTAATCACCTAGGTGAGTCAACTCTGTCAGTTTAAACACGTCTAGCTAGCCAGCCACGTCCACTCACACACAAGCTTATATTCAGACATATTCGCTAGCTAACGTTATAATTCCAAGACAGTTAACTAGCTAGCTAATTGGGCACCAGCTAAAATAAAGGCGAGCCCCTCAAGATGAGACACATCAGCTTTATCTCATATTGACATTCACATCACAGCAGCTAGCCAGCTAGTGTAGGTGATAGCTAGCTAGCCCTGCCTAGCCAACGTTAACTAAATAGTTTGCCAGAGAAAAGCGAGGTAGTTTCAGTGTAACTAATACTCACGTAATGTTCGTAAAATTTCGAAAGCCTTGGTTTTCCATGATTGTTGAATATCAGTATGGCCTTTATCATGTTACTACTTTATCGAGATGTATAGCAACTATACTATGAAGGTATCTAGGTAGCTAGTGGACAGACTGTGTGAGCGTACCTGAGTAACTCTACCATAGAGCCGCTCACCAGCACGGCGGAAGAGTACGCGTACAGCACCTGTGATGCGACCGTTTTAAAGATTCTTCCGCGGGAAAATAGATATTTTTTGTTTTACGTTTTTTTTCAGTCGATTTGGTATACACTTCTCACGTCATGATTTATTTTGGCATCACAAGTGCTTGTCTCAAAACAGTTAGTGCACACAGCAAAACTCTATGAAATACCTGCAAAAGAATGTACCTCGCTCAGAATTCTTTGTTTTTTGCCTCAAAGGCAAATTTTTATGTCAGTCTGGTTTTTATGTCATTGTCTATGAACAAAATACTTAATCATGTTGTCAGTGCAACAGTGTACTGTACACTGTAGCCTAAGTATATTCTGATGGAAACTAGCTATTGATTATAAGAACACTGCCCATTCTGTGGCATATCAATTAAAACTGTATGTGTTACACTCAAATTACAAACTTAGAAACTTAATCTAGACATTCAAAACAACCCGAGACAACAACATTAGGAATTATAGTTCTTTCTGTTCTATACATCCTGTCACTCCTCTCTGTTGGGCCACATGTTTTCATCTAAGTCACACTGGATATCTTCCTTTGCAATGCAGTATGGAAAGAATCTCCTGGAGTGTTTAATCCATCCTCTGCAGCCATCTACTGTTATATCCTCACAAGATGCATCCATGGCAATCAGCAGGTTCATCTGGGTGTGCGGTTGGTGATCGTACACCTTCAATCTCCTCAACTAGGGTACAAGAATGGGGAATAGGGTGGGAGGAATTCCATCAGTGATGAATGGCAAAGCATTGCCTGTGTTAGAGTGGTGAAAACTCACATTATCCCAAATGGCCACAAATTTTGACAAAACCTCTTGAATCACATCTCTCATTATCAGGGATGAGATCCCTGTAGAGGATGTGCATGAATGTGACGAGATGCTGTGTGTTATAGGACCCTATCATGGGAATATGTGTCAGCATGCCATTCTCTGACAGCGGCACACATTGTGATGTTTCCTCCCCGTTGGTCTGGCACATCAATGGTAGCTGTTGGCCAATCAAGTTTTGACCATTTCTTCTGAATTTTGCCTTATTCAGGTATATAAAAGAGTATAATGGTTCTCTTGATTCCAGCTTCTTGATACACAACAGCACAAAATGAATAATGAAGTACATATAATGTCCATTTTGGACAAGAAACAGTTACATATATTTCAAACATTGCCAAATATGTCAATATTGTTACGTGCATGTGCACGCAGGCCATAACTTAGTGTTTTACAGGTGCAGCCTCACCTTTTTACAGGGATGCCACTAGAAGACGAAGAGAGGAGAAAAGAGAGAGACCATAGATAAAGAGAGAGAGAGAGAGAGAGAGAGAGAGAGGGAGAGAGACCATAGGTAAAGAGAGAGAGAGAGAGAGAGAGAGAGAGAGAGAGAGAGAGAGAGAGAGAGAGAGAGAGAGAGAGAGAGGGAGGGAGAGAGACCATAGATAAAGAGCGGTTTTGGGCCATACTGCTCAGACCAACTGTTTGGTGTGTCAACCTGCGGTTGGGGTTGAGTTACATTCTGTAGATATGAGGAAATGAGCCTTACTGGACATCAGTGGTGGTTTTGATTTTATTGTCTTCTTTGTTGGTTTTGGGGATGGACAGGTAAGGATGAGAATGTCTTTGTCTACACACCTTGGGTAAGGGGCGGACACCATCCTTGGTATATTTTGATTAATAGATTAGGCAGAGAGAGTTCATTATTTTGTTTTCTTAGATTTAGAGATTGTTTACTAGCTTAAGGTATGTTTCTTTTTATTATGTTATTTGCTTTGGTGTCGTCCATGGTCCAGTTTCCTTGGTTTACTTGGTGTGCTTGATAAATTGATGGAGCTTGGTCACTCTGAACAAGAAGCGCTCACACCTTCTGTTGGTAGCACAGGTAAGAATCATGGGGGAGACACACATACTCCAGTTGTGTCTGAGAAGGAGGGTGTTAGTACATCTCCTATAGTCTAGGCAACATTGCCTAGGTTTGAACCACTTTCTTTGTCACCTGGCCCTAGAGATAAGAGAGGAGTGGGAAGAGCAGGAAAAAGCGGAGTTTGACTACAAGCTAGCTTCTCATCAGATGGAAATAGAGAAATTTGTCTACGTTAGTTGGAACTGAGGGAGACAGATTTTTTTCCAAAAACTGGGATCCGGTTGGATCCTTTTCCAGGTCTTCCTACTGGGCATGCACCTTCGACATTCTCTCTGGTTCCTGTTAGCTCTGGTGCTGAGGCAGCAGTAGGTAGTGAGTCATCACCATCTTTTTCTATCACTAAGCACATTGCCCTTGTTCCTCCATTTCATGAGTCTGAGTGGATACCTAGTTCAGTATTTTTGAATGTATTGCTGTTTCTTTTAAGTGGCCTAAGGAGTTTTGGACATTGTTGCTTCAATGCAAGCTAACTGGAAAAGCTCAAGATGTGTGCTCATCATTGTCATCGTCTGAAAGTATAGAGTATAAAGCCTTGAAAACTCATCTGTCGTCTGAACTCTCTTAAGTGGAGTTTGCAATGGAGAAAGCTCTCCTATATGATGAGTGGGTTGCCACTCATAAGGTCTGATCTAGAGTCGTTGAGGGAATTGGAAGATTAAAAAAATGTTTGCCAGATCGAATTGCTGTATATCTAAATGAGGGTAAGTTGAGTACTTTGTCTCAAGCTGCTATTCTAAGAGATGAGTGTTTCTTACTCCTCTTTCTCTGTTTTGTCCCCTCACTCTTACTCCTCTTCTTCTTGGCTGTTCACCTTGTACATGACCTTGTCTTACTATTGTGAGACTTTGTGACACTACGGTGTTTTGTATCTATAAATGTTTATCAGTTGAAGGTTCATGAGATGCACCTCTAACCTATGGTTGAGACCATTGATTGATCTAAACCTTCACAAATTCGTCTTCTTAATGGAATGCCAAGATTCACCTGAGAACAATTTATCAATTCGGGATAACTTACCAAAATGTATCAAAAACATTTGATTGAAATGTACAGATTATGCTATTGACAAGTTAAACATTTTTGCATGTAATGACCTAGGCAATGACCTAAAGTCCAAATGTTTTGGAGGGTAACACAATTCAACAATCAATGGAATACATTGACATCACTCATAGAATGCACATTAGAATGTTCAGGAGGCTTGAGTCCAAGATGCTATTGAACTAGGAGAAAAAAAATAACATATAATATATACAGTAAGTTACAGAACAAGATTGAAACTAAACAGTATGTGCAATTAATCAATACTAGTATTTCAATAAGTGCAAATCAATCAGAATCGATGAATAGATGGGGATCGTTTTTAAGACCACAATCTTACTGCAAAACATAGTTCAGTTAATAAAAATTTTATTCTCTATCTGTTTGAATATTGATTACATTAAATAATGTTTTGACAGCTACCTACGTTAACCTAGCCTCAAAAAAGAACTTTCTGATAAAGTTAGAAATATACAGGACCACACTGTGTACTAGTTGGTGAACATTGGGTAACATTGAGTAATGTGAGTGAATGTAACATACTGTAACATTTTGGCAGATATGCTTAGAGCAAACACCAGTCACTGAGCCAGTACAACAGTAAATTTTGTTTTGAACAGGGAATGAGTATTCAACAGAATACTATTATATTTGTTGTCGGTCTCTGAGAGTTGAAGAGTCTGATGGTTTGGAGGAAGAAACTGTTGCACAGTCTGGCCATGATGGCCCAAATGCTTTGGTACCTCTTCACAGACAGTAAGAAAGGGAAGAGTTTGTGTGGGATCACAAAAAGAACTGGTAGCATTGTGAATGCGTTGTGTGGTGTCAAGTGGAGAGAGGCCTTGGCAATCAGTTATACTCACTGTTCTCTCACGGTTTTGTGGTCCGAGATAGAGAAGTGGTAGGCAGTGGTGCAGGAACTCAGGATACTCGCCATCAACCCTTTGAAGAACATGGTTAGGATGTTGGAAGGCTCCTCAGGAAATAGTCACTGGGCTTTCCTGACTATGGAGCTGTCCATATGAGGTTCTCTGCTAGGTGAACTCCAAGGAACATGGTGCTTGTGACAATTTCCAGAGAGCAACTATTGATGCTGAGTGGAGAATGATCACCCCATGTTATTCTGAAGTCAACTAACATCTCTTTTGTTTTGTCTCAAATCATACCAATTGTTCTAGCTAGGCCTTTAAAGTAATATAAAAAGAGTATCAGGCCTCACAAACTGCATCTCATCCATTTATTTATGTCTTGACATGCTAGCTTTTTCAAAATTTGTATATAACCTATATATACAGTATATTGCCAAAAGTATTCACTCACCTTCCTTGACACAGTGACATCCCATTCCGAATCCATAGAGTTCAATATGACGTTGGTCCACCCTTTGCAGCTAGAACAGCTTCAACTCTTCTGTGAATGCTGTCTACAAGTTTTAGGAGTGTGTTTATGGGGATTTTTGACCATTCTTCCAGAAGCACATTTGTGAGGTCACGTACTGATGTTGGACGAGAAGGCCTGGCTCTCAGTCTCTGCTCTAATTCATCCCAAAGGTGTTCTATCGGGCTGAGGTCAGGACTCTGTGCTGGCCAGTGTGAAAGAAATATTGATTATATTCATGTGTGATTCATGTTAATCATGCCCATGCAGATACTATAGTGCAGTCTGTGTGAAAAGTACTGCTTGCACTGCTTAGTAATTAACTGTAACCATTTTGAAGATGTTTTTTCTGTAAGACTAAAGTCTTCTGTGCAGCAGCAGAGTTAGAGATAATATTGCTTATCCGTTTCTATGCACCCAAGGTTGAATCCCAGGGAAACTGATAACTGCTCCTGGGAAGCAGCATCCTTAGTTTTTCTACACACACTTTGACTATAAAGAATCTGGACTGAGAGAGACAGTTCAGAGTTACTGCATGAAGCGTAAGCTTCACATCATACTTTTATGTTTTGTAACTCTCTTGCTATTAAATAAATACTGCTTAATATAGTATAAAACCGTGACTTCTGTGCCAGTCAAGTTCATCCACACCAGACTCTGCCATCCATGTCTTCATGGGCCTTGCTTTGTGCACTAGTGCACAGTCATGTTGGAAGAGGAAGGGGCCAGCTCCAAACTGTTGGGAGTATGGAATTGTCCAAAATGTTTTGGTATGCTGAAGCATTCAGTGTTCCTTTCACTGGAACAACCCCACACCATAATCCCAGCTCCACCAAACTTTACACTTGGCACAATGCAGTCAGACAAGTATCATTCTCCTGACAACCGCCAAACCCAGACTCATCCATCACATTGCCAGATGGAGAAACACGATTTGTTATTCCAGAGAACATGCTTCCGCTGCTCTAGAGTCCAGTGGCGTGCTTTACACCACTGCATCCGACACGTTGCATTGCACTTGGTGATGTATGGCTTGAATGCAGCTGCTTGACCATGGAAACCCATTCCCCGAAGCTCTCTGTGCAGTTTAGTTAATCTGAAGGCCACATGAAGTTTGAATGTCTGTAGTGATCGACTGCAGAAAGTTGGCGACCTCTTCGGAATATGTGCTTCATATTGCTGTCATTCCCAAACACTTCCATTTTCTTTTAACACAGCTGACAGTTGACTGTGGAATATTTGAGGAAAGTGAGGAAAGTTCACGACTAGATTTGTTGCACAGGTGGCATCCTATCTCAGTTCCACACTTGAATTCATTGAGCTCCTGAGAGCGACCCATTCTCTCACAAATGTTTGTAAAAACAGTCTGCATGCCTAGGTGCTTAATTTTATAAACCTGTGGCCATGGAAGTGATTGGAACACTTGATTCCGAAAATTTGCATGGGTAAGCGAATACTTTTGGCTATACAGTGTATCATGAGTGTGTGTGTGTGTGTGTGTGTGTTCACAGATCTCCATTGTGTTTATTTGCCCATGTGATGGCGCAAGAACACTCCCTATTGAACCTATGTTCACTTGGACATTACAATAATTTAAAATATTTCCAACCTGTTTAGGAGCATTTTAATAAGTATGACAGGGATCCGGCTCATTTCACTGTCAAGACGAAAGACAAAGCCTTTTACATGGGAGGACAGTGCTTGAAAATAAAGCAAAGTTTAAATTGATATGTGCACAAGAAACATGTACAATACAGTCTGTCACACAATCTGGTTTTCCAAAATAATTAGACAATGCTCATCAGTTTTACAACTGCCTTGAGAGTAATTTTACTGTACAGTGTGATTTACATACTGTGGATACTTCCTTCTTCAGAAAGCATGAAAACCAGGTGTGCAGGTATTGTTGTCTAATTATCAGGAAGTAGTACTGCAAGTAATGTGGTCTCATCACTTCTCAGTGATCTGGAGGTATTTGCAACAAAGATGTGTTTCCAAATTAAGCTGAACATACTCTGTGTAGTTTGTGTAATTTGGAAGTTTGGAAAAACCCTTTGCTGATTTTAATATGCATGTTAAAAGAGTCAAGATGTCTTTGTGAAAAGTGGAGAATTGTTGAGTCGTTGTTGAGATTCTGTTGGGCATAAAGAATGCCAGCAGAAAGAAAATTGACAATTATAGAGCTGTGTGCCAATGACATGTGGATGTTGGGTGACAAGAGGTTGCTGGGGGTTGTTGGGTGTACCCCCTACCAAACACATGCCTGCCAGCCTGCATGGACACAGGAACAGTATGCGGCTGCGCCATCCTATAGGAGGGATGCAGCCGGCACCGTGCCCACTTGGGCAGGGCGAGCAACATGCAACACCACCTTCTTGCTCCGGGGCAAACCATGCCCACAAACGAACTTTGGGAAGCACCACCCTTCACTCACTGATAATGCCGTCCGCAGGCAAACAAGAGTCAAATGACACAAACAAACAAAATGAAACTTGTTGCTTCCTCGAAAGGTCAATTATTCTGGAAGAAAGAAGCACACAATTTTTTTATCTAGATTCATAATGAAAATGAAACAAACCCATCATAACAACAATAACTGACTATGACACAGCCCTCAATTTCTGATCTTTAAATATGAATATGCAAGAGTGCATTTTCCTATATCCTCTGTAAAGGTGTATGACACAACAAGCTAAATTACAGTAGCCCACAGACTGCGACCCTCTCCGATATCAGAATAACCTCATTTATATATGTCTGCCTCCCCAGTGAGTGTCGAGTTCATTAGAAACGTTCTACACTGCCTCGGTAGGGCAAGCCACAATGAGACAAAACATGACTTATGCAGTATATGTCTATATTATCGTCTACGTCTACGTTTGTCGCTTAAGGGATCAAGAGACGTTGAAAAATGGTCGCTTAAAAACGAATGACTGTCGCTGGCAACACAAAGTCACACAAACGTTATGTGAACATCACAGGGAAAATTTGAACATGGGCCGTTTACGAAAGGTAAAACCAAATTTTCTAAAGGTACATGAAAAGCGCGTGTTTTTATATACTCTTTTATATTCTTAGCCTTCATTTGCAATATTTGCAACTCAAAATAATAATTTGCAAAGTAATTAAGCATATACTGTATAACAATTTGAAATTCAAAAGCATCTAGTCTGAAAATCAGTAACAGCTGGCCTACAGTTGTGCTCCAAGTTCACATTTTTTGTGGTTTTTATATTCCACGTATCCATGGTCAAATGAAAACATTTATGAAAGGATATTCAACTTTGAGATAAAATTTTCAGTAAATACCCAAACAACAACCTGAGCTCACATTGAGCCAATTCTTTAAAAAAAATGCACAGTACCAATGGAAAAATATCTGCACACATGAAAAGACTGCAGCATATTTAGTTTAGTGGAATTTCTCTTGGCACCATATATAGTGTGAAGCTGTGTGTCTGACACAAGAGTCTCACAATGCATTTACAAACTTATCATGCAGTACAACTCTATGGTCATACAATACATATCTTGGGTATATGCCTCAGTCATCAAACACACAGCAGATATACTGCCCATCCAATTACTCTGTAAAGCCAAGAGTTATGGAGGCTTTCATAATAAACTCTACTGACTTATAGGCCAAGCACAATATGCTTCAGGCTATTACCTTATTCATTTAGTAACATCGGCGCAGATGGAAATTCTGAAGTGAGGGGGACCAAGCTGTACAATATATACGTTTATGCTTGTAGATGCTAGATTTCGGATGGGGTCAATATAAATCTGGAGGGGACATGTCTCCCCCCCCCCCCCCACCCGTCCCCGTCCCCAGTGCCATATGCGCCCCTGTTTAGTAATGTATATATTATGTATTGTCACAATAGTTTGTTCATATATATGAACGTGATCAGAGGAGCAATTCTTTCAAAATTAGATAGCTAAAGCGAGGGTAAATGCAGTTTTCCGTGATATGGGTCTTCAAGTTTCAACGCTGTTTACGTCATCTAGTTCACGTTAATTCAGCAGTGGTGATTTTGCTATGTATAACGTTAGTATCTTACACTACCTATAGCTACTCCACAGTACTCAAAATAACAGTAATTTGGCACGAGGAACTTTACAATTACAACTTTGTTTGTCACCCTAACATTCTCTCAAATATTCAGAGGCAATGCTCTAGTGTAAGATAGATAGTTACAGTTACGTCAAAATATTTTTGAACAAGTACAAATAAATAAATTCAGCAAACGACTCTCAATGGATTGTTGCAGTCGGTCTTCTCCAAAAGTAAGAATATCTTAGAAACTTATAGAGCAAACTTATAGAGTTTAACGCCTACGCCTGCACTCTTCCAGATTTCAGGCCCTTGGACCGTTGCTTTTCTGGTCCGTACTTGAACTGCAGCCCAGCTGAAAACTAGAATGCTTGGCAGATTGATCCAACGGATAGGGGTGATAAGTTGTTTGAGAGTTAACTCAGACGTGCTTCCGATTTTGTTCGCAGATTTTATCTTTCTGTTTGAATCTAACAAGTACGTCATTGTAGGCATCTAATTCAAACATTAAATGGAGTTTTTCAGTCGTGATATTGCTTTAAAATTGATTCTATAGACAGCCTACATCTCGCTGCACAGTGGTACAGTCCATTAAAGTTTTGCCAAAATCTATAAAACGTGAGTACTGCTCATTCACTGTAGCTTAGAACAACAGACGCCCAAAGGAAGATGGAGCAAACCGATGTGGTGAAACCAGAGACGCTGGATGATCTTATTAAAATTCTGCACAAAATTTTCGAGAGCGACAGTATCAATATAGAGGAAGTGCAGAACATTATGGAGGCGTATGAAAGTAAACCCCAGGAATGGATGAAATTTGCTAAATTTGACCAATACAGGTAAGATGATGAAGATTGTTATCATTGCGATTATTATTATTATTATGACGATTATTGTATTATTGTTATTGCGTTTTGCATACATTATATTGAAGAGTTTGTGTGTCGCTTATGAGAAGGACATTAATATTGTATGAGCATGGAAAGAAAGTTTCTTAAATGCAGCTCTTTTCAAGTGGGAAACTGCACTGTAACAACAGATAACTAAGCTAGCTGTGTTTTCCACATAACTATTTGCTCAGATTGCGTACATCTTTCGGTTTTGGAGTTAAATGTGTTGAGCTCGTCAGGCTACGCTGTCAGCCCAATACAGATAACTCTGTTTAGAAAAAAGCGTTTCAAGAGGAGGTATTTAAAGGGAGGGGGTGTGGGCGCCAATCACAGCCGGGGGAGCAGGGACCACACCCGCTGTTTGCTGCACGATTCTGGTCGAGGTCCGAGTCGGAATGTTCCAGTGAAAACTCAGGTTTCATGTTTATAAATGAAGTGGTTCTTATTCAGTGTACTTCTAAAATTAACATATAAAACGAGCCGTAAATTCTTGCAAGCGCTCTTACAATTCCATTCACGTTGAGCTCTCTCTAGGGTAGTCATCAGACATTATTTAATTACGGATATTTAAAAGATTACAGAATCAAGTACATGCAGTTTTACTGAGAAGCACTCAGCCATTAATATGAATTAAATAGCCTGGTTTAATATAATCTGTGAAAGTTAATGCAAGTAGTGTACAAGTGTTCATTTACGAGGATGTGAAGTGCCTCATTTGTGAGCTGTGATTCATTCTGTCGAGTTTACATCTTCGCCAGATGATTTTTCAATTTCTGAAAAAAAAGATGCAAATATATTAAGTAAAAACTGTGGGTTGCCAAGTCATCGCATATTCGTTTGTTCTGCATTATGTATTTATATTAAAATGTTTTCTGTTTTCGGCTTTTTAGTGCTTAAGACAGAAATGTATGGATATGAATTGTAGCTAACCAGAGGATCGAAGAGATAAATGAATGTCGTGAGTTTTAAAGGGCTTTTTAATGTGTTCATGCAGGTATACCAGGAATCTTGTCGATGAGGGAAACGGCAAGTTCAACCTTATGATTCTCTGTTGGGGAGAGGGCCATGGCAGGTATGGAGTTGTTGACACCCTTGAAATTGCATCAACTGCTGTGGTGTTGTAGTAGAGAAGTTCATATTCAATTTGCACATTGGTATATCAGTTTTATGTATATATCAGTCTTTCATGAACAGTCACTGTAATGTAAAGAACATGTTTCAATTCAATAATTCTATTTAATTCTATTTTTAAAAATTCTATTTAATATCCGTGTCCCTTTGGAGACACACAAGCAGATGGGGTTCAGCAGCCTCCTAATCTAGAAGTGGTGAGGTTATAAATTGATCTTGTGACATTGTGCATCAAAAGTGTTTTTATATCTTGATCCGTTTACTTGAATCGGCATTTTCAAAACTTCAGAAATACTTGTTTACCAAAGCAAAACTTTTATATGCACCATTGGGTTAGACCATTAAAATACTGGGTGAGTGTGAAATGATAGGTTTCCATAAAATATCATGCCATTATCGTGCAGTGCTGGAACTGCTTCCTCAGCAATGCCAGCTGACTCCATTCTTTGTGCTTTTCTCACAGAGGTTATTTTCATCCAAGATAAAATAAACTTTCTTAAATGCAGCAGCAGTTGCTGCACACGTTTCTGGTGCAGTAAGGATCTCAGGGCTGTTTGTGAGTGACGTGGACGTTACCTCTGTCTGACTGTGCCCCTGTGCTGTGCACA
Organism: Brachyhypopomus gauderio; assembly: GCF_052324685.1. Classification (NCBI taxonomy): domain Eukaryota; kingdom Metazoa; phylum Chordata; class Actinopteri; order Gymnotiformes; family Hypopomidae; genus Brachyhypopomus; species Brachyhypopomus gauderio. Next base: position 27,530,211 of record NC_135214.1, on the reverse strand, counting down.
CCTTGCAGTAGTATCCACGACCACACAGACTCCCACTGCTTCTTGAAGCTACTGCAGGGCCAGCTGAAGGAGACGCTGTTCGATTGGCCTGATCGTAAAGCCCACGGTGACATGGCCCAGAAATCTCAGCGAATCTTAATGGAAAACCAGTGTGCTTACATCAATGGTAATGCCGTCTTATATTGCTTGTTGCAATGGGGCACAAAATGGTACCTGTATCCAAAATACCTTTATTGTAATGATCTTTAGTAATCTTTAGAGCCATATCAAATAATTTGTAACATTTTGTGTTGTGTTCCTACGGTTAGGGTCATTGATATTAATTTCATAGTTAATAATGTTCTATACAGTAAAATATGAGAGTATATTTCTGTTCCAAAGAAGGTCCAGTAATTTGATCTACTACTAACTCTAGTCAATGCCAACCCTAGCTTTAAATATTGCTCATCTTCCATTACATGACTAAGACTATAAATATGAAGTGAAGTATTTAAATAGAACTTGAAGTACTTGCAGTACAAGTCAAAAGTTTGAACACACCTTAGTGATTGGTTTTAATGATCTTAAAGGCATATCGATCAAAGGATTTATACTTTTGGTCATGTTTTTTTCATACATAAATGTATGTATTTAAAATAAATAAGAAACAGTTTTTATTTAAAGCTTTAGTTCCTTTAAGTGCAAAGTTGTTATTTTGAAAAACTGAAATATAAGATTTTTTATTTATGTATTGTTTTTGGCCCCTGGCTTTACTTTTTCTTTGGAATGTAAATAAAAAATGAATAGTGTTTGAACATGTTCTATAAATTAAAATACAATGCATAAATTAATCAATCAATCAATTAATTACAATTATTTTCATTTCAGTCATATCGGCTAAAGCTACAACTCCTTGCTGGATTGTGTCACTTGTGTGTGAAGTATGATACATGGTACTATGTGTCTTCTAATATGTCTTTTGCATGTTTCCCCTGGAATGTGTGTGTGATACAGATTCCATAGGCCTGCACCGGGTAGAGAACGTCAGTCACACAGAATGTGCAGTCAGCTTGCATCTGTACAGCCCTCCCTTCACACACTGCCAGACATTTGACCAGCGAACAGGGCACAGGAACACCGTCAGAATGACATTCTGGAGCAAATTTGGGCAGAGCACACCATTTGTAAGTATGTTTATTAGTCACATTTCATTACTACACCAGACTCTCCATACCCATATACCACGCTCAGCTAGAACTCTGATCAAATCGTCATAGTCCTCTCAAAATTCCACACCATTTTAGTCATGGTTTTTTGTCCAAAATGTATGGCAATATGTCTAAGGTCAGTCCAAGGAATTAAACTTGTCTAGTTTACATCAAGGTGACTCAATAGAATCGTGTTATAATGTTTCATCATTAATGCATTTTTAAAATAATGTTTTCAAGCCTAAAACACAAGCACAGTCACCTTCACTTACGACTTACAAGCACGTAGCATGTACTATATGTACTATATGTATTGTATAGCATGTACAATACTACCAAATGGTGTATTTCTCATTACAAAAATCCCTAAAGACAGCTTTAGTTGAAATACTGTGCTGCAGAGTTTCGCCCTGGTCTCATCACTAAAGTAAAGCTAAAGCTTTGTAATAGGGTAAATCAGGGTCAGGGCTTAACTTATTAGTGTCTTATCTCTATCTGACCTTTCTGTTCTAGCCAATGGCCTGATTTTAATCTTACCATAAAGGCAAGATGGACCTTATAATGACTGCCAACATCACCAAAATTAACGTAAATTAACACTCCCGTCATAGCTATTTACGCCTTAATAATGGAAGACAGGGATCAGGGATATCTGGGATTTGGAAAGAGAATTTCTGTACACAAAGAAAAGACAGGGCCGTTGATAAAATTAGTTAAGACTGAACCTCTGCCTTGATTATATATATGAATGAATGTTCAATTTATGTAGCACCCTTCAAGATAGCCAAGGTCGCTTCACAACTCTAACACATGTACAAGTCTTACACGACCAATCACACACCGGCAAGAAGCAGCAGCCAATTGTGCACAGCATATTCTCTACCGGAAACCACAGCCCCCTGGGGGACTGAATGGGGTGCAGGAAGGGGAGAGAGGACAGACCCTAGTGACAGCACCATCCACCACTGGGCACAAAACGCCACCCCCTCCAGGCTCAAATCTCACTCAGAGCGGTCTTGAAAAGGTAGATCTTTCTGACTTGGTCACCTTATAAGTAGCTCACAAGCTGAAAACTTGTGGGCACCCCTGATGTAGGGACTCTGATAGGGACTTGAACCCAAGACCCCAGGGCTGAGAGGCAAACATGCTAACCACCAAGCCACTGTGTTTCCCTGGTTGTATTTTTTTTTAATAAACAGAATTCAGGAATATTGTAGAGCGTTGGGGAATATATAGTTTCATATAAATGCATTTTTATGACCAAAAGGTACTTCTTGCCACTCTAGGCTACACTGTAGGTTAAGAAGGCTGTGTGATGGTTATGGTTTAATCCCCTAGATCTCCATTTTTAGCGATACATATAAACCTCATGAACATCCTTGACTGATTGTTACAGTGTTGGGTTCCATTGACACTGAGTGGTTATAGAGTCTAGCAGTCTCTTAGTTATAAAGACCGCAAGCATGGATCAGTTTGAAATGTTTCATCAGATGAATCTGAAGTTTGAGGTGAGGCATTTGTGGTGTTGTACAGGGGACCCCAGGTCTGCTAGTGTGCATTTAACCAAGTGGATGCATCTGCTCATGCCTCACAAAAAAGGATCTAGCTTTCAATCACTTTTAAAAGGCTTTTTTGTGCAGCCAGTCCTCTCAAATTCCACAGAAGGCTCAGATGGACATTGCCTTTTTAAGCTTAACTTTTATGCAGTTGCTTACTGGCCTCAATACAGAGCAAATAATCAAAATGATTATGACTGCTAAAGGTAGCTGAAATCCCACACAATGAATTTAGCATTTAGCTCCCCACAAAGCTTTTACAGACTATGTCAATATTGCCTGTCTCAACAAGATTACATTTTATATGTAATTTTAATTACATCTATATACTACTGCAAAATCCTTCATAAGAAAGCACTAATTTTAACTTGCTACATATCCCATCACTGCAACAATCTACTCGTGTTGCTCCTACAGCTGACTAATTCCATGATGATTATGGTTTTCACCGTGTTTTTAATACATAAGATCCACTTTGTACATTGCATTTGAATTCTAAGAATTTGTCTTTGAAGCTACCAGGTGTGTGATGACTACTGCTAGCTCTGCAGGCTGCACACTGCCTAATTCCTTCAACATGTGAGAGCTTGCAGTCAGTGTTCTGGCCAACAGACCTGTGGATGATCCACTGCAGCCTATGCAAATATAGTGGACTTATCGGCCAATCAGAAGTTGCATAAGCTCACCTTGACCAAACTACTGTCTGGCAGGAGCATTGCAACATCAGACGCTTGATAAGATATGGAGGAACAGATATGCTTACCTCACTAGTTTCTGTACTTGTTGTGTTTTCTGCATCTTAAAGTCATGGGAGGTTATCATATAATGTCAAGCTAAGTCAAGATTTGCACACAGTATTTTCTTGTATTTCGCAGGAAACTACAATCTCGCAAGAAAACAACTGAGATGGGGGGAAAAACCACACGTGGAATTCTCAGATTTGGAAATTGAATCATTGAATCAATACTGACCTGGCAATACTGTGTAATAAAAAAAAACAATATTGATTCAACACATCACTTGCAAAGGACATTGAATCGGGGACAGTGGTAATTAAAAAGATGTTTAGTCATCCAGTGTTATCTTGACAAAAAGCAAATGTATACCGCTGATCACAGGCTGGTTGTCTGATGAGCAGTAATGGGTAGCACCGAGCCATGAATTTCTTCTCTGTTGAATAGGCTTGAAACCCCCCCCCCCTCCTTACAGCATTCCTGTGTGTCTATAACCTGTGTAATCACTTTTGTACTGTAATGGGGCTGACGGATGTCTTGATAAATTGTGTAATTTATGAGAAGAATGTGTTTTCACTTCTTTTGCTCAGTGATGACATCAAAGTAACAATGCCCTTCATGGATATGATGCTTGGAAACACATTGGGTCACTTTTTTGGCAGACATGTTGATTTCCATGTCGTCTAACATGTAAGAAAACAATGTTATGACTTTCATATTCAGTTTCGAGATTTGCCTACAATTTCCATGAGCTTCTTGCCTTTATTTAAAATTGAACTGCAGTCTTACATGAAGTTTTTTTTCTTGCTTCCTTTTTTAAAGCAGTAGAACATTTAATGAATGGAACAGTGAATAACAGTTGTTATTCATCAGAATATTTCCAGTTGTAACTGTAGAAGTATTTATAAGTTTGCATAGTTTGAACAGCCATTTCTGTAATGCTGCTTATTCCATCAGCAGAGCAGCTGTGATCTATAAAATTCTTGCTCTGATTATACACCAATAAAATATTATTTCTATAAATTTTGTCCATTTTAATTATTTATCTATAAAATGGGTATAAAACCATAGTTGCACTTTGAACATATGCTTGTAAATATGGCTTATCTGTACTATACTAAAAATTACATGACTTGCATACACTCACTGGCCACTTTATTAGGCACACCTTCTTAGTACCGGGTTGCACCCCCTTTTGCCTTCAGAACTGCCTTAATCCTGGCATAGATTCAACAAGGTACTAGAAACATTCCTCAGAGAGTCTGGTCCATATTTATATGAAAGCATCATGCATTTGCTGCAGATTTGTCAGCTACACATCCTCTTCAACCACATCCCAGGTGCTCTATTGGATTGAGATCTGGTGACTGAAGGCCATTTGAGTGCAGTGAACTCTTTGTGTTCAGCAAACCAGTCTGAGATGATTTGTGCTTTATGATATGGTGCGTTATTCTGCTGGAAGTAGCCATCAAAAGATGGGTACACTGTGGTCATAAAGGGATGGACATGGTCAGCAAAAATACTCATGCGCAATTGGTACTAATGTGCCCATAGTGTGCCAGGAAAATATCCCCCATACCATTGCACCACCACCACCACCCTGAACTGTTGATACAAGGAAGAATGGATCCGTGCTTCCATGTTGTTGACACCAAATTCTGACCCTACCATCCGAATGTCACAGCAGAAATCAAGACTCATCAGACCAGGCAACGTTTTTCCAATCTTCTATTGTCCGATTTTGATGAGTCTGTGCGATTTGTAGCCTTAGTTTCTTGTTTTTAGGAGTAACACTCGGTGTGGTCTTCTGCTGCTGTAGCCCATCCACCTCAAGGTTTGACGTGTTATGCGTTTAGAGATGCTCTTCTGCATGCCTTGGTTGTAACGACAGTTATTTGAGTTACTATTACCGTTCTATCAGCTCAAACCAGTCCCACCATTCTCCTCTGACCTCTGGCATCAACAAGGCATTTGTGCCCACAGAACTGCTGCACACTGGATATTTTCTCTTTTTCGGACCATTCTCTGTAAACCCTAGAGATGGTTGTGTGTGAAAATCCCAGTAGATCAGCAGTTTCTGAAATACTCAGACCAGCCCGTCTGGCACCAACAACCATGCCACGTTCAAAGTCATTTAAATCACCTTTCTTCTCCATTCTGATCCTCAGTTTGAACTGCAGCAGATCGTCTTGGCCATGTTTACATGCCTAAATGCATTGAGTTGCTGCAATGTTATTGGCTGATTCCACATTTGCATTAATGAGCAGTTGGACAGGTGTACCTAATAAAGTGGCCGGTGAATGTATGTCATCAGTATGTCTTAATATCAATCAATGTGTCATTTTAGCTTACCTATGTCATGGACATAGATAGAGATAGACATGGATTTTTGAGATAAACATTCATTAGGCTTTCATTAGGTATATTAGTCTAATAGACCCTGTACAAATCAAAAGAAGAAAGACCTACACCAGCCATGTCCTGACTAGATCTCCTGTATTTGTTCTAAAGGGAAAAATGAGCAAATTCGATTTTATTTATTTATTTTTTGCATATCCATTTTTCAAGTTAGAATGCACATCCAAATAGACACTTGCCCTTTGCATGAAGAGATGCAGTGAATCTAATCATGGCCTCACAAAATACACAAATCTCTGCATCTGCAATATTGTTTGAACTTCAGGAAGGTATAAAATAACACTGATTCCTTTGATGCTGATTATGACGAACAATGTCCTGTCTAGACGATTGATGGATCCAGCGATGATTAGAACACTTAAGCTTTATAAGGTGTTATGTGATACTCCTCTGGGTTACCGCAACAACTAGCGAAAGCTGAAGTTGCATAACAGTCTGGTGAGGACGGGATGGATTGTACTAGCTTGCTTTTATTGGGAGGCAGTATAAATATTTTACTAGCTAAGTCAATATTCCCAAGAACCTTGAGCCCAGTCCGAGGGAGCAGTTGATCACGTATCAAACCCCATTATCGCACGTTAAACAAACACATTGCTTTTTGCTTCAAGCTACCATAGTCTACATGTTCAGCTGTGTCCTGGAAAGACATGGTGAAGAGCAGAGTTTGTTCTGTGACTTTATTTTGACATATGCCAGGGTTAGATTAAAGACAAGGTAATATGCAATCTGACTGTTTTGATTACAAAAGGTATGAGCTGTCATACAATAGATCATGTGTGTGAATAAGTAGGTGATGTTTGTAGGTAGGATAATTCTCACTCTTGGGTAGCACAATACTTATTTAGCTCTTTTAGACAAAAATAATGTTTTCCCTCTTTTGGTTTGAAGTATTGCCCAATTGTATGATGCACTTTCTACTGTTCAATATCGATTTAAAGATAACTTCAAAAGAAAACACTCATAAAACCTTAGTGCTGTATTTATCTACCACACCTTTCCATGGTTTTTCTCCCTGGATAATGAAAGGGGAAATTCTGTGAGCAGTTGTAATGAAGAAACTAAATCTCACCTCAGTCTCATTGCATCAAAATTTGCAATTAATTTCCAAATTTCAGTACAACTGGTATTGACACAGTTGTGCCTGGAATTTTTTTTTATTACACAGAAATTTTAATCAGCTGTGGTCTACAAACTTCTGTCATGTTACTATATATTTCAACTAGTTATTTTCTTCTAGGTTAAGGAAAGCAACTGTATAATAACAGTGTGCACTGTGTTCTTTAGCTCATTTGAAGAAGAAAGCAGCATAAGATGTTGTGTACACTGTGACATATCTCTCTTCAGAAGACATACATGGTAAAGTGACCGACATTAATTGACAGGACAAATCTTTTACCAAGAATACTGAAAACATACATATCACATGACGCCGATAGATGACCATGGCAATTTGGTATTTATTACTGTAATTAATGTGCAGATAATAACCAGTCAAACTTCCTTTCTCCATCAGTTATTACTGTTATTATCAAGGTCTTACAAAACACCCATAAACATATCACATGGGGGTTTTAAAGACAAAGATTAACCAGCTGTATTCAAATCATGGACGTCTTTCATTTTGAGAGGAAGGTGCATCATACAAAGCTGTATTCTACGGCCCTGATGCCTAAAGGATTTTAAAAGGGCTATTTATGATTATTAGGAAAGATACTGAAAAAGTAGTCAAAAATCAGTGTCAAACTCAAAAAAACACAAATGCTCAATAGAGACTGCAAATGTACTGTTTTGCAGACAGGACATTTTCAGGATACACATATGTGCAGAGTTTGATTCATCCTGCAGTCCACACTCCTGTAAAACCCATACTATGGTCACTTTTTTTCATGGAAGCTCACCATCACTAACCTCCTGTGCTGCAGTTTTTCTGCGTGTACTCTGAAGGCTGAGCAGACCTTCACAAACATCACAAAACATTGTCATAGACATCACAAAAGTCACATCACCCAAAATGGTACCTTTCCTAAAACACTTGCATGGTCTCATTCTACAGTGCAATGTCAAAAGTCAACCATGCAAAGTAGTTCCAAGACAAGTGTGGATTTTGTTTTACTTTTTTAATGTAAATGTTGCAGAATTTATCACTATGCAATAATTCAACGTTTTCTTTATCAAACTTTACAGTGGAAGATATGATGCATGACAAAATGTTTTAACTGGGAGTCAGAAAATCTGATCCACACTACTCTTCTATTGTGACATAAAGAAATCATACCGATCTTTTTCTTAACACCACTTGATTTATTTACTGCACAATAATGTATGGGAAACTAAAAATGGTGTTCAAAATTAAAACCAATTTTGAAATACAGTCCACTCTGATATTCTGCTGCTTACAGTATTTTACAGTTGCTAAATGCTACACCCTTGTGGCCAGAAATAAGAAATGGAGCACCGGTTAAAATTCAACAACGCAACATAGAAAATCTCTAATTGGAAGAATTGCAGTTCCTTAAAATGACGTCACAGTGTCGCGAGAATACATCTTTATAAGGCTAAAATAAAGAATATTGTATGTTTAATATTTGAACAACTGCGAATACTTATTTAGGCTTTTTAAGCTCTGAAGGTCAGCTGAATACATGTAGGATACAGGGAACTATATATAGTCATTATATATAGTCACTATATATAGTCATTGCACTTCTCCGACAGATTTAGGTTATAACGAACATAGTGGCCTAGACCAGATTTCTCGATATCCAGGCACCGCGCTGAAAGAGTTAAAATTAGAATCGTTCCCTTACTGGCTCTACCCATTACGTGATGACGTTGCTATGTACGTGCGTACGTGTTATGTCACCGTCACTAGTGCACTTCCTTCATCCGGGTAGGAGATTTGAGGTAAGTGACGCTTCATTGATGAAGTTCTTACAATTTCTATTGCTACATTTCATTATCGGACGTACAGTCTTTAATTCTGCGATATTAGCTCACGTACTTCCATTCAAGAGGTAACTGACACACCTATATCACATCTAAGCGTCTCTTATAACCGACGTCAACTCTGCATTAGCCTAGCCAGTGGGTTCGTTTGCTAGATTTAACAGTAAGCTAACTGCAAACTCGCTGCCTTACTTACTGGTTTAGCACCAACGCGCCATACAGAGAGATAAAACGTGAGCTTGTTTTCTTCGCTTGTAAGCATGTGGCCAATGCTGTGTTTTATTATTGTATTTATCTGTTTTTTAGGCCTATCCATTTGTCATCCATCACTTTGCAGTTAGCCATGATGTTGGGCTATCGTCGTGGGCCTGATATGAGGGTGTGGGTGCAGGTGTTGTGTGTGCACCTGCTGTGGGGGTGGGTTTGGGGCTCGGAACTCACGTTCGAGCTGCCAGATAATGCCAAACAGTGTTTCTATGAGGACATTACAATGGAGACGAAATGCACACTTGAGTTCCAGGTAAGTAAAGTGTATATATGTGTTTTTTTTTTTTTTGTCTGATCAAATACAGAATTTACATCAGCCTGAAGAATATAAGCCAACGAACAGTTCATATATAAGTACAATAATGCAAGGAATGTACCAAAGGTCTGCTAAATTTGTGTAAAACGTTCAAATTCTATAGATGTAATCTGCCATCTGGCCAGTCCCAAGAATGACCAAGTTCATCTTACAGTCTTATTATATTAAAATAATATTTAGAAAAATGTGTAAATACTTTTGCCCTATGCAGGTAGTGACCGGGGGCCATTATGACGTTGACTGTCGTCTGGAGGATCCAGACGGTACTGTTCTCTACAAAGAGATGAAGAAGCAGTACGACAGCTTCACGTTCACAGCTGCCAAAAACGGGACCTACAAGTTCTGTTTCAGCAACGAATTCTCCACGTTTACCCACAAAACTGTGTACTTTGACTTTCAAGTGGGTGAAGACCCTCCGCTCTTCCCCAATGAAAACAGAGTGACCGCACTAACTCAGGTGTGCACAAACGTATATGCTGAAATGGTGTATGCACCAATCGTACCAGTTTAATTAATAAACTGAAGGTCGACTCTTTTGTCTGTAGATTGCTGATTGGTTTTTTTTTTTGCCCTCTTTGTCTCAGATGGAATCGGCATGCGTCTCCATCCACGAAGCTCTGAAGTCTGTCATCGACTACCAGACACACTTCCGTCTGAGGGAGGCCCAGGGTCGCAGCAGAGCTGAGGATCTCAACACCAGAGTAGCATTCTGGTCCATTGGCGAGGCGTTCATCCTGTTGGTGGTCAGTATCAGTCAAGTCGTGCTGCTAAGGAGCTTCTTTTCAGACAAGAAAACCACCACAACCCGTGTGGGATCCTAACATCCCATGGTCCTCTCCGATTTTTGTCTCTCGTACACATGCGCACATGTGCGTACACATACACACATGCACAAGGGACTAAAAGCAGTGATGCTTCATGGTTCATTCTTCATTTTTAAGACTCCATGCGCAATCTGATTATTTAAATTGTTATTGTTTGGCCATACATCTTTTAGACTTATGTATGGATTTGGGATTCATATCCTACAAGTGATATTTTCATTGTTATGAAGTAAACATCTTAATTTATTATGTGGGTGCGTGTTTAATTTTTACTTTAAGACAACATGTATACATGTGTTGTCTTGACTATGTAATTGGATACCTACATCTCACACACTCAACACAAAAACGATGCATCTAGATTTAAAAACTGCTCCTGTGATTCGCATTGTGCTCATTGTTGTTTCCAAGTATTAGATATGAAATAATAAAATAAAAACCAGTTTGTTCAGGAAACAGTACAACCGTACTCAAATTCACATTTCACTTAAATGCATTTTGCTATGTCTTTGACAATGTGTTTCCTTATATATATATATATACACACACACACGTTAATTTTTAAAAACATTTTTTGGAAGAACATTGCTGGTGCTCTTGTGTTCCACTGTTCAATGAGAGGCACAAAGAAATGTGTTTTCCCCCTATTGCTGAATTTTTGTAATGTATTTAATTAAAACTGAGGGCTTTCAAAATGTAGGAAACAGACTGGAAGCAAATTTTAGTTTGATTTTACATGTATTACATTAAACTATAATCTGAAGATGGTCAGAGATTCTATTTCTTTAAAATTACTTACTGGGGTCAAATGTTTCCTGAATCGTAAGATTAAAGATTCGCTATTGAGCTAAAACTCAATGATTACACAATCACATACTATTAATTTGATAGGAGGGTACCTTGCTTTGCCAACTGACCGCAAAATTGAGCCAGTGTCTTCAAACATGTTCCAGGGTTAACCATCCTCCTGCAGGCTAGAGTGCTGCTCTGGTCTTTTATTGAACAGAACTTGATGCTTGATGATGCATGGGTGACAGCCCTCACAGATGAGGCTCAGAGATACCTGGAGCACAGGGTAATTCCAGTTCAGGTTACAAGTGCTGAACACCATTTGTTAAAAATTCGGGGCCTCTGTGTAACAAGAACCAATGTGACATCAGAAGCAGTTTAAGATGTTTCCCCCTGAGTGTCAGTAAATAAATTGCAAACTCGCAACCAAACATTTTGAAATATCACTCATTTTGCAAACCACAGCCAGAAATGTATTTAAATTGCCAAAGCGGTGCATTATATGAAGCAATGTTTTGATGAGGTAAGGAAGATGGTTTTCATGCAAGGAATCAAAATTTTAAAGTTACAAAAAAAAACAAAACATCATATACAAAAGTTTGCCCAGAGCCACAGTAGAGTAGAGTCTGTCCAGTCCACAGCTGTGTTCGGGTGTAGGGGTGGTGGGTGGGGGTATGGCAGGTGTAGTCACCCTTTTTCTTTTTAACTCTGCTTTGGCCCATCTTTGTTTGCTTAGCAAAGAAAACCAAAGCACCAGTTGGTTTGATTAATTCAAAATGTCTAGTGGGGGTGGGGAGTACACATCAAATAACTTAGTAACTGGTATAAAGTTATTGTTGAGGAGCCTTGTTTAAACTAACAGCACAAAAGGTATAGGCCTGTGTAGTTTTCTAGCAGTAACCCAGTTATGTTAAGTGTGGGGGAAGTAGGGAACATATATTAGAAGCTGATGGTAGTTTATGTAATGTACATTCACAGTTGCTCATCTTGGGTCCTTAACAGTTTCTTTTTCTTGACAATGTAATTCACAACTGTTTTATTTATGATAATCAAATTGTACACTGACTTTGTTTGGAATTTAAGTCTGTAAACGAATGTACCTTGTATGCATCTTCATATCAACAGCCCCTTGGTGAACAGTGATTTCTGGGTGTAGAGAATGAATAAATCTAAGCTCCACCTCGTTCTGACTGTCTGGTCTGATTTAAATGCTTGTGCTTCGGAAATGGTCTAGATATTAAAATGTTTGACCACTGGAGGGCAATATCAAATTTAGGAGTGGAAGCGCAGCGCTAGTCAATAGTTCATTGGCTCGTTGCAGAAAATCTACGCGCTAATGTACATGAGACGTAAGAATGCGTTTTACGTAATCTAAGGATAAGTAGGGTTAATAAACTAATTTAAGATATTTACTACTCCCCTGTTATATTTCATCATTATTACTTTCGTTGTTATTGTTTTTGGTGCCATTTTAATATGCGTGTACATTCTCATTTCTTAAAGTAGTCGTCGTGACTACTGAAAAATCATTGTTTACGTTTACGCAGACGTCGCATCAAAATGGGCTCAGCTGATTGGACAGATCTCGTGTCATTAAACGGGGCGGGACAAATACCTCTTTAACCGAGAAGCTGCCGACAGGCGAGCACAGATGGCACCCTACACTTCCTTATTCGTCGCGGAAGATAATTACAAGTTTCGCGTTAAGATAACATAAACAAACGGAACAGTCGTTGTGAAAACTCGCGAAATTTCCGGTCAGTTTCTCACGAGAAGACCCCATGGTGGCGAAACGGGACGGCTGTTACCGTCGCAAGAGCCTTGGCTGTCGGGTTAGCTTAAGCTAGCGCGGGCCGCTCGAGCTCGCCGACCAAGATTAGCAACAGGAAGCGAGACGAGCGGGGGTGGGAGACCGCGGTCGCATTCCAGCACAAGGGCTTCCCTTCACCTCGGTTCGGCTCGCCATATCTCGACAGCTAGCCGACCGCGTTATTCGGCGACGTTATGAGCAAAAGCTCCCCGACCGCCGGTTCTCGCCGTCTTCACGCCGCCGTGATTATGCGGGTCAAGTGAGGAGCGGAGTGGGTTCAGCCATCTACGAGCGACGCCGAAGACCCCGCGACGACAAGGTAGAAGTCGGGCCACTCTCGGTCAACACTTAGGACATATATCAACGTTATGTGTGGTTTGAGGGGAAAATATTTCCACTGTTATGTTCATATAATCATATATCATGAAGGAAATGTGCCGTTAAAGCTGTGTGAACGTTATAGGTTAGCTGTGGGTGGCTATTGGGCTCCTATATACACACCTAGCTACGTTGGCTATTAGACCTAGCTAGTTAATGTTAGCCGACTTTATTAACTATAGTTAGGTTAGTTAGCTAACTAATTTGGTTAATGTTTCGGATATTACTATACAGTCTAGTCTAGATTTTTTTCATTTGTTTACCACCTACTTAACAGTGTTGGCAAGGCAGCCTCCGAGCCCCGACAGTAGGGTTCACTTGTACTCTGTCGCTTAGACGCGTCGTGATTGCCCACGACAGACATTGTGTGATGAATTCACGACATGTTCCCGACATGTTGGCTCTCTTCCAGATACACCAGAAGTCAAGTGTATGTGGCCTCACTGGGTTCTTTCTTGTGTTCATTTAGGAAGGAGACAAGCGAGCAGATGCAATGGATTTAAAAACTGCAGTGTTCAACGCTGCCAGGGACGGCAAGCTCAAGTTGCTTCAAAAACTTTTGGAGAATAAAACTGACCACGATATTATAAAACTGATGTCGGAAAAAACAAGTGGAGCTACGCCACTATTGATGGCTGCACGATATGGGCATCTTGAGTTGGTTGAATACCTCCTGGAGTGCTGCTGTGCACCGGTTGAAATCGGAGGTTCTGTTAATTTTGACGGTGAAACTATTGAAGGAGCCCCACCGTTATGGGCTGCGTCAGCTGCCGGGCATTTGAAAATAGTGCAGTCTTTGCTGGGACATGGTGCATCTGTAAACAATACAACCCTTACCAACTCTACGCCTTTAAGGGCTGCTTGCTTTGATGGCCATCTCGACATTGTTAAGTATTTGGTGGAGCACAAAGCAGACTTGGAAGTGGCCAATCGGCATGGGCACACATGCCTCATGATATCTTGTTATAAGGGCCACAAGGAAATTGCTCAGTATCTACTGGAGAAAGGTGCAGATGTAAATAGAAAAAGTGTCAAAGGTAAGAGAACCATACTACGTACCTGCTTTGCTAATGACATTAAGACATTATTATTTTAAGCACTTTATAGAATGTTGTTTTTCCTGTCATGGCTCTGTCTGTTGAAGTTGATTGAACAGTTTAACCTGTTACGTAATGCTCTACCACTGAATTCTGACTGTACTGCGGTGTGTCATTTTACCAGTAGCCTGTCTCTTTGTTCTGTAGGTAACACAGCGTTGCATGATTGTGCTGAGTCTGGAAGTTTGGAGATAATGAGAATGCTTCTTAAGTATGGCGCCACAATGGAGAAGGACGGTTATGGAATGACTCCGCTGCTCTCAGCCAGCGTCACTGGGCACACAAACATAGTAGATTTCCTTACACAGCACCCCCAGACAATCAAAATGGAACGCATTAATGCTTTGGAATTGCTGGGTGCTACGTTTGTTGACAAAAAGAGAGATCTTTTGGGAGCCCTAAAATACTGGAAAAGAGCCATGGAGATGCGATACTGTGAGAGCAGCAATATACTTTTGAAAGACGAACCTAAGGAACTTATTATGGCATATGATTACGCCAAGGAGGTTAGTAGCGTTGAAGAACTGGACAGTTTGATTTCAGACCCAGACGAAATGAGAATGCAGGCGCTGCTCATCAGAGAACGTATACTTGGCCCGTCGCACCCAGATACGTCATACTACATTCGCTACCGAGGAGCCGTTTATGCAGATTCGGGAAATTTTGAGAGATGCATCAATCTGTGGAAGTACGCACTGGACATGCAGCAAAATAATCTGGAGCCTCTTAGTCCCATGACGGCCAGCAGCCTGCTGTCCTTTGCTGAGCTTTTCTCCTTCATGCTGCAAGACCGAGCCAAAGGCCTTTTGGGGACCTCCGTCTCCTTTGGCGACCTCATGGGCATCCTCAGCAAAAGTGTGCTGGAGATCGAGAGAGCGGTGAAGCAGCCACACCCAGGGCCGGACCCCGCCCAGCTCAGCAAGGCTCTCTCCATCATCCTCCACCTCATCTGCCTGCTGGAGAAGGTCCCGTGCACCGTGGAGCAGGACCACTTCAAGAAGGAGACCATCTACAAGTTCCTCAAGCTGCAGCCGTGCGGTAAGAACGGGTACAGCCCTCTGCACTTGGCCGTGGACAGGAACACCACGTGCGTGGGTCGCTACCCCGTTTGCAAGTTTCCCTCGTTCCAAGTGACGTCCATTCTTTTGGAGTGCGGCGCGGACGTGAACTGCCGCGACGAGGATAACAACAGCGCTCTGCATGTGGCGGCCACCAACAACCACCCCGACATCATGAACCTGCTGATCGCGTGCGGCACTCACTTCGACAGCACCAACTCCTTCAAACAGACTGCGTGTGATTTGCTGGATGAGAAGGAAATGGCCAAGAACCTTATTCAGCCTATAAATCACACCACACTACAGTGTTTGGCTGCCCGGGCAATCATTAAATACAATCTCACATATAGGGGAAATATCCCAGAGAAGCTGGAGGCCTTTGTGCTGCTACACAGATAATGACTGGGAGGCTGTAGAGTTGGTGAAAAGCATCTTGGAGCCTGGAGCCCATTTTAAGTACCTCCTTTCTCCACATATGCTGTTTGTACAGAATATATCTAGACCGAGGTTGATAATGGATGGTTTCTATTCTGTGGGCATGCCTAATAATTTTGAACACCCCCCCCCCCATGCTTATTTCTCGCTGTTTATTAACATATTTCCATTTCTGCCTGATCCCTCTGCTTTGTATTTCTCTATTTATACGGAGGTGGTGGGGAACGTCCAGTCTGATCCTCACCTCCTTGCTGGTATTTGGTCATACTGCTATTCCTCCAGGTTCATGGTTATGCCCTCATTGTGTTATTTTTGTTGAGTGGTATGCACTCCTTACTCCCTTCAAGCATAACAAAGCTTTATGATGTGGTTGATGTTTGCAAATACCATAAGTGCTTTATTTATCCTATGCACAGCCTATGATATTGCGACTGTTCTGTGTTACCGGACTGTGTCACTGTTTTGTAACTGCCTGTTTTTAGTCATCATCTTCAAGCTTCCTTAAAATGCAAATTAGTAAGTAAACCTGCGCCAGGGAAGTAATTGAGGTTTCTTGAGTAATCATGTGTTCAAAGGTCTAGACTCCACCCCCACCCACCCCCCCTCCAGATTAAATGTAAGGGGACCTTTTGAACCCAGTGGTTCTGAGGCAACCTACAAATGTAGACTAAGGCTGGTTCCATTTTCTTAATGCACAGCATGTATTTAAGTTATTACAGTCAGCCATCAATGCTCATATCCTCAGATCTGCTCTATTGAATCAAATCTCTTATTTCTGTCGACATTTGTAAGTTTAGCTAGCTAATACCTTTCGACTTCATTGCTCAGATTAGTATTCCAGCTACAGTTGTGCAGTTTGAAAACAAGGGCTTTTCATATTTAAGAGCACATCTCAGAAGCCAACGAAACTAATGTACAGTACTAGCTAACAGATCTTGCACTTTATTGCATTGGTATATCAAAATCCTTTTTTTCAGTTGGTTTCAATGTCCTCAGAGCAAATCTAACAATAAACGTTTCTTGCACTTCTTACTCTTAAATCATTTTATCTTCTTTCTCATGCCAGATTACCAACAGTCATTCATAGTAGATTTGCTGAGGGGTTGTCGTATTGTTTCAAGCCGGGTGAATTCCAAGATTGCATCAACTTGTTTCCTTGTATCGTTAACTGTTTGCGTAGTCACTGTTCCCTTCTGAGTCATGTTGAGGCAGGCACATTATGTGCATTACAACACCAGAGCTATTCACCCATGAACTTTGAGCATGACAATATGGTTGTTTATTTCCGTGTTATTTTCAGCATGGCAGATTTCACCCCCTGAAATATTGCCTGTGCTTGAGACGTCAGTTCACAATAATACTATGATGTTACCATGCAAGGGCAAAGGGGATTCAGTT
The DNA here is from genome assembly GCF_052324685.1 of Brachyhypopomus gauderio. NCBI lineage: Eukaryota > Metazoa > Chordata > Actinopteri > Gymnotiformes > Hypopomidae > Brachyhypopomus > Brachyhypopomus gauderio. Next base: position 27,512,998 of record NC_135214.1, on the reverse strand, counting down.
TAGGCTAGTAAGACGTATTTACCCTTTAACCAGAGCGTGTGTCGCCTGTTTTTAATCCAACACGGTGTGTATAATTACAACACTTGCAGTGTTGCTATGTGGCAAGCATCAAGTAAATCATACCAATGGACAAATTCTAGTCTCTTCATCTCTGCTCGTTTTCTTTCTATTTTTCTCTTTTTCATTATTCGACATGTGACGCTCAACCTACTTATGTGGTGCCTTTAAATAACCTTGAATAATGCCCCACTGAAACTGTGTCCTACATGCAGGCTTGACACGAGTGCTTTCTCAGGTGATGGATCGCAGCTCGTGAAGCAATCTGTGCGCTCTCTGCCCGGAGAGCTCCTGGCCTCTTGTCTTTTGGAACTTATCCACTCATCTGCTCATTCCTTTTAATGGCCGGCGTCACCCACAAGTTCTTTGTGTTCCACCTTTTACGAGGACTATGCACGCAGCACCACTTAAAAGCAGCTTTGTGTTGGCGTGGAGGGCGCGCTCGAGTTGTGACTTAGGAGTGGTTATTAGATGTGATCCTAATGGCACATTGCATTCTCTGTCCCATCTTTAAAAGCCTGACCCTGTTACACACGAGTCTCCCTACAGTATCCTTTAAAAGGAGAGGGTGACGGGTTGAGCACAAGGAACTTGACACCCCAGCACAAGTGGATCGGTGACGGACAGGACGTTGAAATGGGGATGATCGTGTTTGGTGGATGGTCTGTTAAGCAACAGAGCGGCTAGAAAAACCCTACACCCAGTTTGAGTGAGTCAACCAAAAACAATACATTAAGGGATTGAAGTGGTGCACATATCTACAGTACAAATAAATCTACATTATGAAAGCTACTATGAGGCACATCAGCATCTTGCTATGACTAAACACTGGCAGAGGGGAAAACGTGTTTCTGAAAATCAAGGCTAACGATTAGCAAAGAAGTTCTGCAAACATAACATAAGGCTTATTTGAGTTTATGTAAGCTTGGCCTTGGTTGTAGTGCAGCGGTGAAGCATTAGCGTGCAGTGCAGACTTAAAGCTGTCAGAGCATGAGAGATCTCCTGTGGTCAGTGACGCAGGCAAGCAGCTGTTTTCTTAGGATATGAGAGGGGTTTGCTTTCTATGGTGAGGTTTCATTCCCAAGCCTGGCAAGGACACTCATCCCTGGGGATTTATGTAGTGGTGTACATTGCTCCTCATTGTATTGCCAAGCTTCACAAGACTAGACAAAATAATGGGAACAAAGGTCCTCTGTTTTGACTAAAACTATTTAAAAGCTATGTATGTTTTCCTACCATCTATATATTTCAGAAGCAGCACAGTAAATTAGGAAAAAGACCAATTTATATATGCTCCCACATGTGGATGTGTGTTCATTCATGTAAAGCTCTTCAAACTAGAAACGTGATCATTAAAATAATTTTTAAAAATACATCAGTGCTTGCAAAGATTGGTTGGTGTATCTAAGAATAAAATGGCAGATTAAAGTCAGATTATTACGATATCTGTTATCTGGTTTTGCCTCTTCACTCCAGCACATTGGATATGAAATGGGCTAATGACAGATTCAATGAATGAGAGCAAAAAAACTGATTTTAAGATCTATACATCTGTAGTTGGTGCCACACAGGAGTTGTGGCCTGGTTTTATACACAGTCCTCCTGTTTCAGGGGCTCATAAGTATTTAGACAAATGATCAATCTTAAAGTGGTCATGTTTAGAACTTTACTGCAAATCTTTTGCAGCATCTGCATGACACCTGCAAGCCATCAATGTCTCCATGTCTCCAAGCATTGGCCGTCCTGATGCTCCAGCGCAGCTGTAATTGAACCAGCTCTGTACCCTGTGAAAAACAGCAGAAGCCCAACAGCCACAGCATATCATGGAGACCGTCCCTGCAAAGCCATAAAGAATGTGAGTGCATGAGGCAGATGATGGTGTCCCAAGCTGTGAGCCCTGCTATATTTAACAGGTGTTGTAATCATCTGTTCCGTATGGGAATACACAATTGGTATAAAGATGTTATTCAGTAGTAATGAGTGTGTTTGTTTCATTCCTGTCAAGCCCGACTACAGTCCTTTTCTATGGTATTAAATTACCTCAGGCGAAAAGAAAAGAATATAATTTATCTACACTGATCTTTCTATGATACATTGGTATAAAATGTTTGAGTAGAAGAATTTCCTGTCACATTTAAAACGTACTTGCTCTTTACAGGACTGGTCATTCGTCTAAGAGCACTCTGCCTTAATCGCTAAACTGCCATGGCTTCTTGAGTTATATCCAGAGAGAAAGACTCAAAGATGCCTTCCCACTGGCGAGGGGTGCTGAAAGGTTACTGACCTAAGCTGAAATGTTGCAAGGTAAGAAGTGGTGCACCAAAATGTGCACGGTTAGTGGAACTACAATTTCACTGACACAGCCACAACGTGAGAGAACCTATGCTCAAATATAAAATTATTAGTATGTAATCTAAATATTTGACATGGCAGGTTTAATGGTTAAATTAGCAGCAAGTTGATGCACACTATGAAACTCAAGAATTCCAGTTAGCTGTTATAATGAAAGAATGTATAATGATCTTAAAGGTCGGGTGGGAATGAAACATTTTATGCTTAAAAAAAACAGGTGATGTGACAGGTTTATTTATATAGAATGCTGCTAGTACACAAGCTTAATAATAGACCAATACATTTTATGAGGTTGTAATTTTTTCTGATTCTTCCAGCTCATAGATGCACTGTTATAATAATTAATGATCCTCAATTTTCCCTTAAACACCTTTTCATTACAATAGACTTTAAACTTTAAGAGGTTAGGAGACATTTCTTCAGCTGTTGTTACATTTAGAATATTATAATAAAACAAATGGTGATACAGTTGACTGAATGTGTTCAATGGAACCACCCAATGGCATTAGAATATGTCAAAAGTAAAAAAAAACAAAAAAAAGACCTTATCGTGTGTGTATAACTGTCTTTCACCTTCATAGTGGCAGTTATGAGACAGCTTAAATGACATGGAGTGAGTGCTGAAAATCTGATAGCATCATTTGATCCATCTCGTGAGCAGTTAATCTCAAGACTAGCCTATGTTTGGGAGACCACCCCTACCTATGCAGTTGAAGTGGTGACCTCGCGCTGCAGTTGGGGCACACAGGCTGTTGAAATGCACTTTGGGATCACTTTCAGCATTGCCCTAGATGCACACTGCTATGGTCAGGTCCCTAAGGGCCCCTCTCTCACCATACACGTCACATGGCATGAGGGTGTCTGGTCAAATTTCACTGATGGCACAGCAGCGAGACCATCGGTAGCACATACTATAGGCTAAGTCTCTGGGTGTGTTGGAGTGTAAAGCTCTAAATGAACACGAGATCCATCGAGCACTGGAATAGACACGCAATGAATAAAATGTATGTAAATATATGTACATTTAAGAATGCTGCTTTTGCAAAAACAAAATCGTGGCAAATAAAACATGAATTAAGACACAAAACTTGTGGATATGATCAAACAATAAACTAGCCCATGTCTACACAAGGCTCTGAGAATAGCTGATGTAGCTCATGCCGCCTCTATGGACATAGTACTGTGCCCACAGGATCAATTGCTATTTTGGTTTCAAAGATAATTATGCCATCATATCAAGGGGCTAGACTCTCCCAAATATCCTCTGTCAGTAATAGCTGTGTTTCTATTCCTAGCTGCCTGATTAGTTTGTTACATCACAGGAGACACACAACATCATAAGGAACTTGACAAAATCAAGCCTGTCTGGCAGCATTCTGAAAGTACGTTAGAGCAACCTATATTTAGAAAATCATTAGAGACATGATAATTAGCTTCGTCTAGTCCTACAGAACAGATTGTGGTCCTTTAAGGTGCCCAAATAATAAAACAAAGGGGAAAATAACTGATTGAACTACAAAAACTTTTGAGTGCGGTTTTGTTACTGCGAATAAAGTTCAACATTCAAAATTGAGCATGGCCACCTTAACAACCATTTTATACAAACAAACGGAGGCGGTGCTATTTATTCATTCTCTTGCAGCTACAAATTACACTTATTAGCTATATATTAACATTGTAACATACCTCAAAGTGAAACAACTACACAGGGCATTTGAATATTAATCGTCAGGAAATTATTAGGTGGTTCAGAAACTTTCCTAGCTACGACGCTAGCTAAGCTAATTAGCTAACCTACATAATAACCTACATTATCTAACGATATTTAAGTAGTTATGGTCATTTGCCAATCTCTTAACCTTAAGTAATATATTAATTTAATTTGCTTATTGTGATATAAATGACATGTCATGAGCATTGTACCCGGTGACTGTTGAACGAAACGAAATTCTATCGGATATTGGAGGTAAAATGCAGAGTTCAGAGGACAGAATGACGAAGACAACCGATTTCCTCCGAAAAGCAGAACATCTGAGAAAATTGTAAGTGATGCCAGTATAAGTAACAAGTCTTAAGACTTAATTTAAGTCTTAAGTAACAAGAACGAAGATGAACACCGTTGATATTCCATGTATATTTATTTATTGCCCAGGGCTGATAAACATGGAAAAGAAAGAACACTTTACAACCACAAGAGAAAGAACTGTCTCGCAGGTTGTGGCTGCATCTTAGATGAGCTTGAGAACAAACTTAACAGTGACCGTAAAGCTGAACGTAAGTAAAATTATAACCAATAGCTCTCCTTCTATTTCTAATTCCTTCCTCTTCTATCTATCAATATCTTGTTCCCCTTCTTTCCTAGTAGGCTATATACTATAATAATTGTTGTGTATGTATCTTTACGACCGCTGTGCCAGTGTTTGGTGCGTTGGTTAAATTTTTTTAGTAATATATTTCATGGACTTTCTCTTTAGAAATGAGAGTGCAGCAGCAACTGCAAAAAATCAGAAATGCTGTCTACAGATTCCAAGGGCAGCTGATCGATGTGAAGCCATCTCCTGATTGTAAGTAGTCCAATTAAACCAGTTTGTAACAATAATTGTGGACGTAATATTGTTCATAACTACATCTAGACAATATTGTTTGCATCATAACAGGCACCATTTAAGAAATTAATATTTTATCTCCAATAGTAATAGAAAAATTAAAGGACATCATGAGTGAGATTGAATGTTCGGTCAACACGTTCAAAGAAGAACAGCACCAAAGGTATGCAAATGTAATATAATCGTTATGATCGATAGACTGTAGATGGTTAACTAGATGCTATAAAATATTTTAGTGAGGAAAACAATCTCTGTTTTTTATGATGACACTGTGCAGTTTTGAGGAGCTCTTGAAAGAAGAGAGAACATCTTGGCAGGAGATATGTGCCTTAGAGAGGAAGATCCATGCTTGGTCTTTGATTGTGAAGAAGGACAGTGAGGTTTCCAAAGTCAGGCCCAGTATGGAGCAGAAAGGGAGGGAGCAGCTTCCTTTGGAGGTGACAGCCCTGGAAAACTTCCTGCAGCAAACTGGGGGGAAGCTGGGTGGCTGGGATCAATACGACCATCAGAGCTTCCTCAAAGTGTGGACCAAGCACAGTGGAAAACCCTCATACAGGACAGAAGTTAAGTTTTACTTACCAGACAAGACTGAGCAGGAGATTAGACTGCATGAGGACTGGTATGTTGAGCTCTGCTGTCTCCAGGAAAAGAAGAAAGAGGTACGCGTTAACTATGGAAGCAGTTTCTGTCTTGTTCCATTGGGATTTTGAACTACTGACTCCCACCTGTTAATGATTTCTTATTGCCCTAAATAATTAAAATATAAGTCTTGTTTCAGAGCAGATACAGTGCTGATGTTTGCAGTAATCATCTTAAAGTGCTGTTGCCTGTCTGTCTAGGCCATTCAGAGATGGAGAGCAGAGAGACAGAGTGCACGCTTGGCCCTGCTGCAGAGCGGAGACCAGGAGGTCGAGGTGGAGAGGAAGGAACGTGAAGCTGTTGCTACAGATGCGCGGCGCCTCCAACAGCAGGAGCGGCGCAAGGAGGTGGCCAGCCACCTGGAGGCCTGGAGGAACCTACGGAGGGAGCAGCGGGAGCAGGAGGCGGAGCGGAGGCTCAGGGAAGAGGTGCTCCAGAGAAAGAGGCTGAAGGAGGAGAGACGGAGACAGTTAGAGGTCAAGCTAGCCGTGGAGGCTCATCTCAGGCAGAAGAAGGAGGAGGAGGAGCTGCTCCTCCTTGAAATGGAAGCACAGGAGCGAATGGACGTGGCGGAGAGACAGAGGCTGGCTGCCAAAGGTATTAGGCGTTTTCAAGAGAGGGTGAGTCCATGGTGGCCAAACTGTAGTCAGTTCAACATAGTGGTCCTGCTAAGTGAAAATGTTATTTATTTTACCTTTCTCTAAAGGATCTACGTAAATTAGAGATAAAACAGCAGGATAAACAAACCAAAGAAGAGGCAGAGTTGGAGCGTCAGCAGAAGCTGGCTAAACTCAAAGAGAAGGTGACCATCTTTATCAGTGAGAATACTAGCTAATTGCTTTGCCATCTTACTTTCAGAAATAATCCTACATATTTTTGTTATTTTTCATAAATATGTCCAAATCTCGGCCGAACCTTTGTAGGTTGAAAGTCAAGTTAACCGAGACCCTTCGAGACTCTGGAAACCAACCAAGGGATGGCAAGAACGTACTAAAGAGATTGGTCCAACAGGGAGTGGACCTGTATATCAGATGTTTCATAGGTATGGATACACACATGTTTCTGTTTACTAAAAATGTAAGTAAATGACAGCCAATTATTGCGAATGATATTGGTTTTCTTACCAACACCATGTTATTACTATAGTTTTATTTTTGTGTATACCGGTGTTGTATATGAATGTAACACATTTTCTTGCTTAAACCCTTTTTTTTTATTACAGGGCAGTACCAACATGGAGACAGGGCCTTTAAACTTGAATTCAGTCTTTAAAAATGATCAATTGTACAGTGTACAATGATAGGTTATATGTTTATCATGTAAATAATGTAATGTTCCTTTTATTTGAATGTCAGTTAATGAAAAGTGCTTCATAGTTTTGATGTTTTTGTAATTGTAGTATTAGTAGTCAATGTTAACTAGTCATAAGCTTATGTAATTGTGGAGAAGGCAAATGTAAACCTGGCCATTGGGTTTGATGGAGGCGATACGAGAGGGCAAAACCTGCATGACTGTTGCTTTCATTTCCTGCTTCCTCTTAGTTGTTTTCCAGTGCATTTTGTCTAAACCCACATTCATGGATTTTTTAAGTAATCAGTTTACTTTAAATTAGTTGTTCATGTTTTTATTATAAAGAATGAAACAAAAGCTATTTTTGCTCATTGCTTGGTATAATAATTAAATTAACAATTTACTAATAAACCTAGTAATGTATTTAAGATCAAAATCACAAGGATTGAAGAATAATCAGTACATTTGCCAGTCACCTAATGGTTATATTGGACCCAAAAATAGCAATAAATTATTAGTCTTTGCTTTGTGCTTTTCTTTTTTTGAACACAACTTTGGCTCACCTTATGCTGTGTTTTTGTTTTTAATATCTTATCAACAAATTTGCTACCCTCACTAAATTCTCAGACAGATTATATCTCTCAGTAAAGTGATCAGAATAGACTTGGCTATGACGTTTATTACTACAAACAAAAGATTCTAAATGTTATAGAATGCATGTAATGATAAATTTTGGTTATGTATTTCAGGCTGAAGATTACATTTATGTGTTACAGTATCATCAGATAGACTAAGTATATTTATTGTAGCTTTTGTTCATGTGTTGCCCAAACTATACTGCACATCATGGAATTAACTTGTGTTAAGGCACATTTATACTGAAAAGTTTAACGCTACACAACATAAGAATACTTTAGAAATTAAGACCCTGTCTGAACTATTTACATAATCATGATTACCTGTGAAATTCCACCAACTGAAATGTAATAATTCTTAAGAAATTTATAAGACTGGCATGTTGAAAGAACAAAATTATTTACAATAAAACTCATTTATTATATATGATTTATGTTTCTGACATAAAAATCTGGGCTTCAGTCCCACGCAATCTATCAGGTTCCTCGCATTAAAATAACATTCAGAATCGACCTATTGTATCTGTCTAAATTATGCCATTACGTGTGTATACAAATGAACGCTGCAGCCTTTGACGAAAAAAAACTTTTGTTTTGTAGGTTGTTTTCCCATAATTACGCAAAAGCCGGAAGCGGTAAAGCGCTAACGCTTTTACCCTCAGAAATGAAGATGGCGGAAGAAGGGAATTCAGTTGATGATTTTGATCAAATTGATTTTTTACGAGACCGACATATACGATTTTTTCAGCGATGTCTTCAGGTGTTACCAGAACGATATTCCTCATATGAAACAAGCAGGTACGAACAGACGTTTTACCTTAGTGCTCGTCAGCTAAGCTTTGAACCTAGCTAGCTAAAACAGCAGCAATGTTTGCAGCTAGCCAGCTCACCTGCCAACACAAATGTCGAATAGAAACATGGAAGGTGCACTGTGCTGTTGATATTGGGAATGTTTTTGTAATAAGGAAAATAAAAATACGAACATGGAGTATACTGACGACAAAACAAACTCTCCTGGTTAGCTACCTAAACCTGTCACTACAGTATTAGCCTAACGTTTCCTGCCTGGAAGTGAACTAACTTAGCTAGCTGGCCTATCTCTTCTATCCAATTTGCACTTTGGAACGAATTATTCTGGAATAATATAATACTGTTTACGTTTGGACAATGATATGTAACACGTTGGTAATTCGTGACGAAACACTTACTCCAGCTACTTGCATTTTGAGTTACATTGCCAGTGGTGTAAAACTAAATCAGTCTAAACCTCTTTTTATCCAGGTTGACAATTGTGTTCTTTGCCCTCTCTGGACTTGATGTTCTTGATGCACTGGATATTGTAGACAAGCCTAGCTTGATTGAGTGGATATACTCACTACAGGTTCTTCCCACAGAAGATGGTAAGTCTGTTCTCCTATTCTGGATTTAAAATATTGTATCGTTTTGTAATTAAATAATCTTTACATGTGCATAAAGGTTGTGTAAAGAAAATGGGTTTATAACCTACATATAATATTCTTATTACTGCATATAAGCACTGTAATATAGGGCTGATTAATCCTTTTCCTCCTGTCATAACCTATCCTAAGTAGAATAATAATTCCCCCATTCCATTCAGAAATATGAACTTGAGAGAGGGTCGACTTTGGAGACAGGCAGAACTGGGAGCCTTTGAGATAATCTTCTCAGTTTGGTGGTTTGAAACAAGTTAGTGAACTGAGCAGGTTTAAATGGTATGTTTTTGAATTACCAGTGAAAAACGGTGCAGATGTGTTCAAACTTAAAAAGTAAAAGTCCTGCCATGATTTTTTTAATCACCCAGTTTTCACTAATTAAATCTATATACCTTCTTGATGTAATTAGCTAATCCAGGTACAAACTTTGTCCAGGGACTTTTACTTTCTGAACCTGAAGAATCCAAATGAACACTTCCACCACTAGATGGCAGCGTTAATGTTTTTCAAGCTGTAAATCCTTTCACATAATAACGGTTCATGTCCATTATTCTCATATTTACCAGAATCCAACCTTTGGCGTTGTGGGTTTCGAGGATCATCACATATTGGAGTTCCATACAATACCTCAAAGGTTGGTCTATGGTCCTGTGCTTAGGTTTTGTGTAGTCATGGTCAAAGACGGATGTGTTATAACCCTCTAGCAACTGATACAGCATCATGCCTACGTATGATGTCACAAATAATTAACATAATTAGGCAAGATAGAACATAACAGTTAACTTCACTAAAGAAGCAACAGTTAGTCTTATCAAATATTCAAACACATTAAACATTCTAATAAATAATTATTTTCTTATTTCCATAATGACTCTGACATGGACCATTTTTATTCTTGTTTGCTTGTTACATCTCTTTTAGGGCCCTGGATCTCCTCATCCCTATGACAGTGGCCATGTGACTATGACCTACACTGGCCTAGCCTGTCTGATTATTCTGGGAGATGATTTGAGTCGGGTCAATAAGAAGGCTTGTCTGGCAGGCTTGAAGTCCTTACAGCTGGAGGACGGCAGGTACCTGATCCCTCTGGTACAGGTTCAGAATGTTAGATCTTCTTAAACACTATGATTCCTATCTTTTGTTAGAAATACATATATACATATATAGCTTAATCTATATATACCATATATAGCATATATAGCTTATAGCAGCACATATGTACTTCTAAACTTGGTACTTGATCCTTCAAATGGATCGTTGGGGTGATGTTTACGGCACTTTTTTGTCACTTGAGTGACTTCCTGCCCTGCTGTGCAGCTTCTATGCCGTGCCGGAGGGAAGCGAGAATGACATGAGGTTCGTGTACTGCGCCGCCTGCGTCTGCTACATGCTGGACGACTGGTCTGGGATGGACTGCAAGAAAGCCATCGATTACATCCGGAGAAGCATGGTGAACCCTCCTCTCTCAGCCTTCACCTTTGCTGCCTCAGCGGCTGTGAATAAAGACCTCGCTCTGCGCTATACTTTTGCCCTGCTTTGCGTTTAACTCCACAGCCCGATTGTCACAATAAGCCGTCACCCTCTGCTTGACTCCCAGAGTCTGCGAACGATGCTGTGGAAACGGTATATTAATGACCCCGGCACAAAAGGCCGGGGTCTGTTACAGGCGGCATGGGCCCCAGGGGACGGGGCCACTCAGAGGTTAAAGGGGCAATCAGGCTTCTGTCCTGCCCTCTCTACTCAGTTCACAGCTAGATCCACCCTGTTTAAGGCAGCTCTAATCCTATAGATTATTCTTTACCTCCCCCGGGTCCAGCACGCTCACTCCCTTTTGTTGATCACAGTCAGTAGTGTGGGGTTATTTATTTATTTATTTAAATCCTTTCACTACTATGAGGTGGCCTTGTGCCATTGGCCCTTAACCGCGGGGCTATTTCCAGAGTGCTATAAATAGGGATGGATGTGTTCTAGAGGGGCCTTCACGGATTCCATTTTGGTACTAGGCTGCGACAGCCTCTGAGGGCAAGTGAAGGAGAGAAGAGGTTGTCGTTGACGTTCTTCTAAACGCTTGCGAGGCTTTGATTGACGTATTTCTAGTGCAGGCCCACGGGGCCCCTCTCGCACACTCGTGTGTTGATACACGGCGCAACTCGAAAGTCACATAACGTGACTGTTCGCTAACATGGAATAACATATAAAAAATGGATTAGCATTTTATAAGATACATAGATAAACAATGGTGGAATGAAAGAAATAGGGTTAAACATTTTTTAATGAATATTTTTTTTCTTCCTCAAGTCTTATGACAATGGGATTGGCCAGGGAGCAGGCTGCGAGTCTCATGGTGAGTACGCACGACTGTGAACCTTACGCACACACCCACAAAATGATCCAGAACGATTCAGGATGTCCCTGCCATCTGCTTCAACACAGTTGTGTTCTCTAGTTACCAAAAGCCCATGTCTTTAGCTACTCTCTTCCATCTATTCATCCCTCTTGTATTGTCATGGTTAGAGCCGTCTCTATGGCTACTGTGATCGTTGTGGTGTTTCCACAAAAGATCACAGGATACACCTGACAGCCCCTTTGATCTGCCCATAACTACACATCAAACAATCATTCTGGGATGCGTAGCAGGTCAGACACTCTGGTTCTGAACGCACAGGAGTGGATTTCTCCCTCTTATGTTCTTGTCACGTTATTGAAACTCACTTTATTTGCTTTTCTTGCGTGCTCCTGCCAGTGTGCTAAAATTAGCACTTTTCATTTAAAGTAAAATTAAAGTCAGTTAATCTTTATTTTGGTTGTGCAAATATATCATTGTAACTATAGAAACCTTTGTGCCTAGTTACTTGGTACGCGTAAGATATATTGCTGTCCTCGCTGACGTTAATTGTACCGCACAATTAAATTGTGAACCTGCTGGTTTTAAGTGCTGTTAAGGCGAGTTGAAAAGAAGTGTTTACCGAGTGACTTGCAGTCAATGGTGCTTAAAAACGATATAATGAGAGAGTGAGAGTGTGTGTGTGTGTGTGTGTTTGAGCTTTTACAGTTCTGTGTTCCACTGCTGTAACCCCTGGGATCAATGCAAGTTCTGTCTAAACACAACCATGGGCACAAGGCCCATCATCACTGCTTCTCTCTGTGCCCAGGCGGCTCCACGTTTTGTGCCATAGCCGCGCTGCGCCTGATGGGTAAATTGGAGGAGATGTTCAGCGAGCGAGAGCTGAACAGGATACGCAGGTGGTGCATCCTCAGACAGCAGGACGGCTTCCAAGGCCGGCCCAACAAACCAGTGGACACCTGCTACTCCTTCTGGGTGGGTGCCACCCTGGAGGTAAGAGAGCCCCGTGTGTCCGACGCAGTGTCTGTCGTCCGTCTCTTTTTGATTTGTTTAGATGCACTGCAAACACAATCCCAAAAAAGAAAGACTCTAAGTCAGCACCACTCACTGGGCAAACCGAGAACACGTGAGGTATCGAGAAGGCACGAATAGTAACCGTGAAAACATTTTGAAGAGCAAGGAAACTTTGTATCTTTAGCTGCACGCACGGGTACGTGTCCGGATGCACACCAGGTCCTTGACAGCCCTTAGTATGCATCCAGGCGTGTACGTAAATATTACACCTCCTAGGAAGACCTTGACAGGCCTCAGTAGGCCTTAGTATGCATCCAGGCGTGTACCTAAATGTTACATCTCCCAGGAAGACCTTGACGGGCCTCAACAGACCTCTGTGTGAGATGTACCGTTTCTTGGCACGGGAAAATAGCCCTATTTGGCAAGTGCCGGATTCTACAAGAATGAGGTTGTCATCTTTAAAAAGATATATGTAAGCCTCATTTGAATATAATGGTACCATACTTAAGGTAATGCATAATTCATGATTTGGATATAATGGTGTAGAACTTAAAAAAGTAATCTGCAAAAAAAAAAGGGTGGGACGACTGTACAATCACCTTTGAAAGGTTTATAAACATTAAATTCCCCAGGGCTCCTCACGCATCCTCTGTAGGGTGTCTAGGTAACGCGTGTTAACCTTATCTGCAATGAAAAACAGGCCCAACTCTTCAACCGATACTTGTCTGCACAGCGTTGTCAGTGTCTGCGTCTTCATTATCGAATGTATTTTTAAACGCGTAGCACCTGCATCACGAGCGGCCGTAACGTCTTCCTTTCGGGCGGGACCGCTCTCTCTCCAGTCCTCTACACGCTCTGTACTTCCAGTGTCCCGACCGCAGCTCTGATCCGCTGCTGCAGCTCATGAGCAGACGCCCCGTTACAGCCGTACCATCCGTTGCAGCTGTCCACGCACGTTACAGCGGCCGAGCACGCAGGACACGTGACTAAGCTGCTTTTTATGCGCTGTCGTCATTTGTGCGTTACTTCCAGCTATGGCCCGTTCTTGCAAGGTCGCTTTCTTTTCACTCTGCGTTGGATCCCTTTACTGTGATAAATGAGACTGTATCATTTGACAATAATTCTCTGACTAGGCTTGAACAATACATCAGTTAATAAATTTTATTGCGATATTGGCAGCCGCAGAACAGATATCGAGTTCTGCAATATGCATTTCCCAGTTGTCGGTCTCTGTGAGCTGACCAATCTCAGACTTCCCAGGTGAAAGGTTCATGGGTGTTGTAATGAATTGTGGCATTCACGTGGTCCAACAGATGTAAATAAATATGTTGAAAATAACTCTACACTCTAACCGTGTCATCTCAGGGGTGTGCCAGTATGGAAACCTAATGCAAGATGTATCGCATAGTGTGCTAGGTTTGTCAAGCCCTCGTTAACAAATTTGGTTTGACATGTATGAGAAATGCTGAAAAATGTACTTAAAAAGCTGCATCATGTATTCATCCTTCTGAGGTTAGAGTCCAAGCCTCTCTGCAGAAAATCTACTGTTGTTGTTGTTGTTGTAAAGTAAGTTCTATAAAACAATAATGAGTCCATAAAAGCACTGGGTGGAAAAGCTGCACGCTCTTTTACTTTAGAGGAATTAAGATTTATGTAGCATAACCCATGCCAAAAGGTCACAACTGTGCAGAAGTCAATAATGTACTGTTACTATGGAGATTAATATAATCATGGCCTAGACTCCGCAGTCCCTGTAAGCTAACATCAGTCCTTCTGTTTCCAGCTTCTAGATGTGTTTCAGTATACTGACTTTGAAAAGAACCGAAACTACATCCTGTCCACTCAGGACAGTTTAGTGGGGGGATTTGCAAAGTGGCCAGACAGCCATCCAGGTAAGACTGCAGTGTTCTTCAGGGGATTGGGTGCATTGTGGGTGTGGGTGTGGAGGTGTTTACATGTGAGTGCGTGTCCGTGCACACGTGCGTTTTTGCCGCTAACGGGACTGTTAGTTGAGACCATAGTGTAACTCGGTACATCGTTGGTTGTGAATGTCTAATTGATGAGATGTTTGTTCAGACTTAGCCACAGCACTGACGGAGTAACGTCTCGGGTGACGGGTACATGTGAATTGTCCTGCTGATGTTCAAACGTCCTGGTTTGTCTTTGAAAATCGTTTATGGAAAGGTGTCCATAAATGTAATGAAGTTATGTACTAGAATTAGTAGATTAAAATATAAATCATTTATTTACGTATTATATTTCAGATAGTTTTTCAGCAGTCCCTTGAGAAGGACCTGAATGTCCTTGAAGGATGTACTTGGTTCATTGATCACTTGCATACTAATGTGCATTAGTGTTCGATTACATCCTATTGTCTCTTTCATTATAACTCGATTCAGACCACATGCTGAGCAGGAAACCCCTTTTAGTGAAACACTCTGGGGACCGTCAGAGTTAAAAAGGGTCTCTGTGCATTATTCATAAATTCTGACCTCAACAATATAACTCTCCAAATCAGATTTGGCACCGTGTGTAGATACTGTCCATGAATTCTTAAGAACTGCGCAGAGATTATGAATCACAGTTATCTTAATGGTTGTGCTGCGACAAGCTTGTCTGCTCACCATCGGTGTGGTGTGTGTGGTTTTCACACTCCTCCCACACCGTGGCTACTGAGCAGACACCGTCTGCCACGTGTGCACCATCTCCACTAGCGGCAGTAGCAGCTAAAGTGCCATCGGCACTAGTGTCTGCGCCAGCTGTCCTGACGCTCTCTCTCTCTCTCCGCCTCTCCGCGCCAGACCCCCTGCACACCTACTTCGGCATCTGCGGCCTGTCCTTGATGGGCGAGGCCGGCCTGCGGCGGGTGCACCCGGCCCTCAACGTCAGCGACAGGGCCCTCCGCTGTCTGCAGCAGCTGCACCACACGTGGAGAGAAGGCTGCACATGACTACGCGATCCCTCGCCTCCAAACCAACCCGCACCCTAGCCCATGACCCTCGACCCCTGACCCCCCCACCTGTGCCCGTGCCATCTGTATCAAGACCACCGCAGCCTCCAATCCACATGCAGTTCCCAGTAAGTCGAGCCTTGCCCCCTCTGAAGCCTGGCCGCATGGTTCAGCCCTGACTGAAGAACCTGAGATGTGCACACACCATCTCCCAAAAGGGGGGTGGAGGGGGGGCAGTTGAAGATGAATTAATAATCAAGTCTGCCGTCATTAATCATTGAACATGAAACTGTCAGAGAGTCGCTGCTTGGCCCTCATTGTTTGGGTCCTACACACATGAACAGGTTTTATGGTTTCTTCCCTCTTGATTAGCTGTTTTTAAAACTGCCATTACTTCTTTTTTGCTAGACATTGACAAACATAAATCTCTTGGGTTCTTAAGACATCCATCTTTCTCTGTGTTGCCTTTTTTATTGCCTTCGTATCAGTATTTCTCTGTAAAAGTCAAATAGATTAATGATGTGAACATCCATCTTATGTAAACCTTATTTAAGTATTCTTTAGAATATTAATTTTTTAATCCTAAATAATATGAATTGTATGTATCATTGGAAAACCTTCTTTTCAGCGGCAGAAATTATGACTTTATTTTAGTAATTGTAAACTGATCGGACCACCCAGTCAGAACATTGTTTTCTCGTTCACCGTGCCTCCAATAACTGACATTTATAACACTCCCCTCACAGTTCGCCTGTGTTGCTGCAGATTCACATTTCACCAAGACACTTGAATGTTGGACAAGATTGGGGTAAAAAGAAAAAAAAAGATTTTATTTTTTCTATATCTTAAAAAAATAATAAATCAATGTTTAGGATGCCAATTATAGCACCTCCATTTCTATTATGATTACAAAGTGCTATTAGAAAACTGAAAGTGCAGTGAGTGTTGACTAACACCATCCTTTCATATCACAAAAGCATTCATAACCGCTATTGAGGTGGTGCATATTTAATCGGGACTAAAATAAAGATTTTTTTTTTTTTTTGCATTCAGCCATGGGTTTATTCAGATTACCAGTTTGTATGTCTGTTATGAATGGCCTTTATGAAATCCTTAGTTACTTGATCTGTGAAAAGAAAGGGCTTCTGTTCTTCTAAGGGCTTGTGTTACTGTACGTGTGCCAGTAGAAGCTACCTCCTCCTGCCCATTTCACTCCCTTCTCCCAGTGTGGAGCACTGAACTTCAATATCAACAGATAGGCTGAGTAAAGCAATATGTGGCTGTACAGCAAAAGATTCATTCAGAAGAAATTGCTAATGGATGTGTATTTTTTTTTGGGCAAACACAGCTTGTGTAGGTCATCACATTTGATCAAAGTCTGTCTATTAACAAGGTATAATGGGGAAAAGCCATGATCTAGTTTGTCATGATTTGTGCGTTCAATTAAATATATATGAATTCTACTGTGGTTGGTTATATTGCTACAGCCAGATCCACTGTGTTTGTGAACATGTTGGTGAGAGTGTTGAAAAACAAGCAATATAGAGGACTTCATTGTTGTTTCTAACGTGTGTTAGAAAGCACATTATAATTTACCGCAAACTAGATAGACCACAATACTGAAATGACTAAGCAGGCACTTTTGTTTGAGTAAATAATCGGCAGCATATTTTGGCACTTGCTGAACCCGAGCTCTGCTAGAATTGATGTGACATTACAACAGTTTCTGACTTTTACTGCAGTTCTCACCTTTCAGTAGTCATTTTACTGCAGTTCTCATATTTCACTACTCAGTTATTTTTCCCAAGTATTCGCCTTTGCTTTAGCACTGTGTAATTTAATCATAGGCCCGAAAAACACTGGAACATGCATGAAGATAGCGTGTGAGCATGTGTGGCCTTTATATAAATGATGAATGTTGAGCTGGAGTTCAGATTAGACTGTGTTATTCAGTTATTCCTCTGATGGATGGGCGCGGTATGTCTCATTGCAAATTCTTCACCTACCGCGTTACTTCACGTTTTCATTACGACTCCACGGCTAAGCTAAAATTGCCGTTGTTGATTTAATGCAGCCTAATATCTGTTCCCTTTTGTTAGAAAAAAGAAAATGTATATTTATGGTTAGTAGCAGCCTTGTACGAGTCGCTATGAGGGACCTCAGGCAGCAGGGCGACACAGATGAATCTGTCGTGTTTCACACTACAGTGGACATGGACTCCGTCCGCCCAAACACGAACCTTCTCCAAGTTTCACCTTTCCTTCTCCGAACGGGTCGGAGTGGTTAGTTTGGACCCGACCTGAACGCGTCCGATCACCGCACACAAAGAGCCTCGCCAGCCTGACGACATCGGACTGAAGACCACGCCCAGAGACCGTGGGCGGGGCTTGAGGTTTCAAAGACGATTCCGATAGTTTATGTAAATGTCCTCATAACGCAGCGTGTTATCGTACATTATAGGACAGTATATTGTCTGGACGTTACCCGGGTGGAGAGAGAAGATGGTGGTGACCGAGTGTCGTAGATGAATCATTTTTGCGTCTTCACAGGGAATCTGTGTCCACGGCGACCAAACCTGAACCGAACCGGCTCGGCTGATTTATTGTCGAGTAGTCTATCCTCTCTTGGCACCTGTTTGTGAAATACACTTCATTTGCTATCAGTCGAATTTGTTAAGATGTCCGACTCGGAGGAGATATTAGAGTTTGGGAACATAGTCGAGCGGATTGAGAAGGGAGAGGTAAGTGTCTCATGATCTTTTCCAGTTTACCTATGTCTTAGAAACCTGTCGAGTAGGCATTTGTTCCTCATAAGATGCTGCAGGTCGGTTTAAGATCATTGTATGTCTGAGATCTCGTGCACAATAAGCTACTGTGCAAATCTCCAAGTTAATTCATAAGGAAAACCCAACGTGCAAGCTACGAGCTTAACATATTTTGCATTTGTCGTATTCATTTTTAACAGTAGTCTATAATAACGTTCATAGCGTGTCTGATAAATAAAAGCCCATTGGGTTTGTTAAAAGACATGCAGAAATTCAGTCAATATAGTTTGCAAATGTCAATCTCATACATGTTCTGCACATTTTTGATGCAGACAAAGAAAAATGGCATTACTTCATTAGCGAGGGGAATAACTGCTGGTCCTGGTAACGGGTTCTGCACAAGCCAATTCTGCACGTTATGGATTCTCATTATTCTCAGCTAATAAAAATAGGGTGGGGAAGTGAAGTGGTGATCTGTATCTTATCCGAACTAAATACATACATACATACGTTCGTGCATGAAATAGCCTGACATGAACTAGACCTTTCGGTATATGAGCAGCGTCTACCTGCAGACACCAGCTCACCTGTAGGTATCGGTCCATCCCTCTCTCCCCACCCCCTACTTTGAATAGACTAGCAAGAGCGGTTACTATGGTGATTTGCGGTGTCTCCACCCAGTGCGAGCTCGTCGCGCTCCCTACGGCAGCGGTCCGGGTGCTGCTGACTCACTCGTGTGATCAATAACGTCAGGTCACGTTGTTCCATTCAGTCTTAGTCTGTGCTGGCTCGTCTGTCCGAGTCATTAGTTCAAGAAAGTTAGCGTGCGGATCCGGAGCTGTTAAGTAATTAATGATGTCTGCGACGCAGCGACGCGCCTCACTGCTGGTAAGAGACATGCGGATACATCTGTAGCAGCATCGGTTAGATCTGTTTTATACTAAACCGGTTGCGTTTGTTTAAAAAGACGTTATTTACCCAACCTAGCTAAATTGAACCTTGTCCTGCTTAATGTTGCATTGTTATTCACAACAACACTTCGGTACGTATAATAATGATTTATATGCATAAACATGCATATAGTACAAATCAATGAGTTTGGCCTACTTGGCTCCTCTCTTTCCTAATGGCTTCTTTGTGACGCCATATGCAAATGAGTGTTGGGCTCAGCTGCACACACTCCACACACCAGACGTTTACACACCAGACACACACGTTATGCTTTAAGTGTTGCTGTTCAGAGTTATTTGCGTGTGAGATATGGTCCATAACCATGTGTACAAGCACATTGTGTTTAATATTTCTATGAATGAAACTGGCAAAGCGTGCAACTTGGCTTGCTAGTTACTTAACTAGTCGGATAGTGTGGGCACTTCCAGGTTGCTAGGTTAGAAATATTTATAACCTATTCCTCATAAACTTCTGTTCTCTCTCTCTCTTTCTTTCTCTGTTACTTTGTAGGTACCAATAAAGAACATAGAACGGGAGCTCATATGCCCGATCTGTAAGGAGCTGTTCACACACCCCCTTATCCTTCCATGTCAACATAGCGTTTGTCACAAATGTGTAAAAGAGCTTCTCCTGGTGAACCACGAGGACTCCTACAGCACGGACGCTGGTTCCGAGTGCTCCAACCCAGGTAGTCCTCGTTCACGGGTCCCGTCCCCGAGCATGGAGAGGCTGGATAGGCTCGTGCGATCAGGTGCGTTCCAAATCTAGCACTTAGGGTCAATATGAGTTCAGAGTGTATACGCGCAGTGTGTGTGTGTAAAAAAAAAAAAAAAAAGAGAATATATTTGTTTTTCTTAACCGTCTTTCTTCCTCGGGGTGCCCGTCTTTTGTTTGCAGACACAAGTAATTCTCCTGGCTAATGAAAATATCCACACTTGATGTTTTCCCAACATATGACTAAACAAGACTAGTCTCTGATTCCCTTAAAAGTATCTTTAAAAGAATTACATATTGATTGAAAATTATTTGGTACTTACTGGTTGGTGCCCTAGTCCCCACTTGCACAGGCATTTTTAGTTGTCCTGCACTTAGTATGCAAAGCCCATTCACATTCCCAGGACCTGAATAACCTTCACAGGGTTGTGGGGGTGTTGCACCTAGCGCCCTGAATTTTCGTACCACATGTATAGGTGAAATAATTGCCGTGTCAGTAAGACGGTGAGTTTTATAGAGGTCACATGCTTGTGCATCATGTGTGGTCATATAGACGGAGGCCTTTGATGTTTTGTAGTTATATTGCTCACAAAGAGTTGTCATGGTGACTCTCCTTAGGTGGAAGCATGGAGGACTTATTAAAAAGATGCAGGGTGGGTTTAACATCATCTAGCTTTTGCTTCCTCCAGGTTTGTTTAAGCAAATTAGGTCTGCATCGTCCAATAGCGAGAGAGGGGTGTCGGGCCCTTTTTACAATAAAGAGTATTTGCCTGTTTCCCCTCTTCAGTGTCTGTTTTGCACCGGTGTGTTTTCTACGAGAAATGCGACGCTGTTCTGTCATGTTTGTGCAATCATGGGCTGCTAACCGGGCCTCACTCCTCTTTTGTTCCCATTTTGTTCTCTGTTAGTCTTATTTCACTTCTCTGTTTGTCGCAGCTTCGCTGAGAAGGTCGTTTGGGAGGAGAGGTAGATGTGGGTTACATTATTTGAGTAGCTATAGTGAGTATCATCCATTTAGACCCCCTCCACACTCGTGTTGCACTGTTTCTGTGTGCCCCCCTCTGCTGACCAACTTCCTTTTGCGAGACGGCGCGTAATGGAATGACGATAGCTGGAGAGAGAAGTTTTGAGACTCCTGTAAAAGTCTGCTGAGCATATTCACAAGATATTGTGGTGACCCACTGACGCCACATTATTGCAAAATCTTTAGGGAATAATGGACTGGCTAGAGTTCATCTCGTGTTAGCGGTTGAAAGGACTGTGGATGTTGCCACGGAGATGTTTTGGGATTGGAATTTTGGGGGTCATGGTGCATAACTGCTGGGCCCCCCATTTTGTTTTATAAATGATGGTCTCAAAATTACTATGCAAACTTTTTAATAAACTGGAGGGACTGACTGTTAGGAATTGAGTTATGGGAACTGCTTTATGATGCCAGATAATGTTCATCCTTTCTGCAACCAGATAGACTGCATGGCCATTATTAAGTGCAATAAGTGGTTTGAAGGGGTGTTTTGCTGAAATATGCTCAGTAGACATAAAAAATTAAAAACATGCAGTGAACAAGCTCTATTCCTACACATCTTTGATGTTAATGGCCCAGCCAAAGGGATCGATCAACACAGGATGTAGCTCACTTGTGCAAAATTAGTGATGCTACAGTCGAACCAACGGAAATGGTGTGAGATCCTTTATACAACTCATGTAACTTCAAACTTTCGAACCCCCATAAGACGTGGACGCTCGTGCGATACTTCGCTCAGATTTGCGTCGTGTTCACGACGGGCAGACACGACTGTTTACAACTCCGTCTCCTCTGCGATTTTTCTTCTTGGTTTCACTGCCCTCATAGAGACGGCACCTGTTGCGGTTCTCATAGGGGGGGCACTGCCTCCGTGTGCCCTGCCTGCTCGGCCTCCCAGTGTCGGGTCTGTGTCTGGTCCGAGCCTTTGATTTATTCATTCCTTTTTCTCCCCCACCCCGCGCTGAGTCCCACTGCGGCATTGGCAGCAGCAGCCGGTCCCGGCCGGCCGTGCTGCAGACGCTGTCTGCTCCTCCCCTTCCCGAGCGGCACAGCACACCCACAGCCTAAGTACATGCTTCTTCTCCTAACACCCACCCCTCCCATGTGCCATCATCACCCCTTCAATCTGGCCACCTGTGCAATTCGTTCTCATCAGTCACCGCTGACACGCTCACCACCGCATCCCACGTGGTCATTGCGTCACACCCAACGCGTCAGTCCGTCATGTCCAGCAGTCACGAGTCTGTAGCATCCATTAAAATGACTCCTAATTATCTGGGATCACTGCATGTTTGTCACAGAAACACTTTCTCTTTGGTTTGGTGTGCATCCACCGGTCACTATTGCGCCATGCAATGTGATGTCACTGTCCTGTGTTTTGTCATGCATCTCAGTTTGTTTGGCTCATTGCTGTAAACATGCTGCTTGCTTCTGTCATCAATATCTGTGAGTCAGTGATTGTGCATTGATGTCAGTGACTTTTTTTCCACCTGAGTCTTCCCTCTGGGTAAAACCCTAGGAGCTGGTGTTGTGTAAATGTACTGTATATGAACGCTTAACTACATTGAACTGGACAAGGAACAAAAACAATTATGCATGTATAATTTAATATAAATATAAAAACATTATCCAAAGTAGTGGGCAGTATTGAGCTTTTGAGTTCTCATACAAAGGTTTTTTGTGTTCTGAAAGTTTCTGCGTCGTATGTCCATTTTAGTTTCGGTTTCAGTTCAGATTATCATCTTTTTGTTGACTTTGACCTGTTTATTGTCCAGATCATTGTGAGCACTTGTGGTGTTTTTCCTTGTGTCGCTGCGCTGTGTTGCGAGCACCTTGAAACTCGAGTCGCCCGACTAGGGTTTCATCTTTTTAGGTCAGCAGCGCTTGGCTTTATCTCGTGGCAGTAAAATTCTGTGACGCCCCCGCCCCACACCCTCACCCCTTTACCTGACGGTCTCATGTGTCTGCCGAACCAGGGTCCGTATCCTCCCCCGGCTGGAGGCGTTCGTCCGTCACCCCCCGCGTCACCACCTTCCCGTGCCCGGGCTGCCAGCACGACATCGACCTCGGGGAGCGGGGCATTAGTATGCTCTTCCGCAACTTCACCCTGGAGAGCATCGTGGAGCGCTACCGGCAGGCGGCCCGTGCCGCCGTTGCCATCATGTGCAACGTGTGCAAGCCTCCCGCGCAGGAGGCCACCAAGAGCTGCATGGACTGCAAGGCCAGCTACTGCAATGAGTGCTTCAAGCTGCACCACCCGTGGGGTACGCCCAAGGCCCAGCACGAGTACGTCGGGCCCACCACCAACTTCAGACCAAAGGTAGGACGGGCTAAGCCACTGCTTGAAGTGTTCCTCGGTGGCGGGGCGCTGGAAAATCCATCTCTGCTTTTTTTTTGCATAATCTTTCTTTTGTTTGGTTGGTCATTTGATGTTTAAGTTTGAAAAAAACAGACTACTTTTTACTTAATAGTGAGCACGGGTGAGATTTTGCTCATGGATAACAGTATAATTTTTCTGTGTGACTTGATTTTTCATTATTCGTATATAACATCAACAGTGTTTGAACTGAAGTAAAATCGATGGGAAAAAGTCAATTTGTCAATGAGGGATGGCAGAAAATACAGTTGCTTCTCTTTATCTGTTTCCTCTTAATCTCAATCTTTCTTTGAAATCAAATATTTGTTCAGACCATAAACAGTATCTCTTAAACACACCAGTTTTTGATGCATCCGCTCCAAGATCGGCGTCGACAAATGGCACAAACCCAATGGCGTCTCCTGTGTGTGTCCCCCGATGTAACGGGTCTCTGTCTCTCGCTGATCGCAGGTGCTTATGTGTCCTGAACATGAAATGGAGAAAGTCAACATGTACTGCGAGGTGTGCCGTCGACCCGTGTGTCACCTGTGCAAGCTCGGCGGCTCCCACGCCAACCATAAGGTCACCTCCATGAGCAACGCCTACAAGATCCTCAAGGTTCGCCGGTCATGATAACTTTTTTATTTTGTGGCTTAAGATGTTGGGTTTCCGGCATGTTCTCAGTTCTGGGACCGTTCCAAGAGATGAGTTCTATATGTGTGTAAAGGTTTAAGGTGTCCTCTTTTTCAACTAGCTAATAAATAATTGCGTGATGTACTTGACCCTGCATGGCAAGTATTCCGGGGATCGTGTTGCTTGCGAATACATGGTAGTGGAGCAAACGAACATACATGTGTCTGTCTGTAAAGGTGACTTTGTTTGTCTTAGCAGACAAACCTAATGTTTCCACCTAATGTGGAATATTTGAATACTTGGCCAGGAGAACCTGAGCCATGTATTTTTAATGCAGTCAATTGTATCCAACAAGCTTATATCTTGCATTCAGCACTGTACCCCCCCAGCAGAGCTGCATGTCCGGAACTGCCTGGAAATCACGTGGTCGGGTCAGTTTTCCGTCATGTACGTTTGTATTCTAATAGACTTCATTTTTCTGTCAACAGGAGAAGCTAGCGAAGAGTATCCATTACTTAATTAGCAAAGAGGACCAAGTGAGGACTCAGATTTCTGAACTTGATGTCTTGATTCGTCAGACGGAGGTAACCGGTTTGTGGTACACTTGAGAGCCTTTTGTTGGAAACATTCAGTAATCCTTACACTGATGCACTAATCTCGAGTCCATCTCCCTCTTTACCTCATGCAGTACAGTATGTGACCCGGTTCATACAGATGTTAATTACCTGCTTAGAAACTCTGTAGTGCAATATTTTATTGATCCTCGTCTGCATAAAGTGTCTCCTGATTTGTTTACCCTCTGGCAATTTAATGCAACATGAGCTTCCGAAAAGGGTACAGGGGAAGAAAAAAACAAGTGGAAGGTGTGGATTACTAAAACCTTTTGGCTGTGGAACATCTTTACCTGGGAAATGGGTCTTGCAGTCAGGGTTTAACAGCATTTAGTGTTTTTATTTTTATTTTTTTATATATATGAAAACGCCAAAGGCTTGGTGTATACATTTGTGACTTTGTTGGAGAAAATTCAATTTTACTTACATGAATGTTAACTTTTTTAAATGATTCGGTCTCTGTTAACCCAGGAAAACGGACAGCTCGCAGAGAGGCGGGCCAATGAACATTTTGAGCGTCTCTTCGAGGCCCTCCAAGAAAGGAAGACGGAAATGTTGAGCTCCATCGAGCAGTGCAGGAACCGGCGTGTGGAGAAGCTGCGTGGCCAGGTGGAGGAGTACCAGGGCATGCTGGAGAACAGTGGTTTGGTGGGCTATGCCCAGGAAGTCCTGAAAGAGACCGACCAGTCCTGCTTCGTCCAGACTGCTAAGCAGCTGCACGTCAGGTTCGACCCGCTTGTCCGTTCTCGTTACGTCTCGTCTTTTACTGACCGACACCCCATGACTGCCAGATGTCATTCTATCAGTTTACCTTGAACCGTTAAGCAGACCTAATGAAGGAAAGTGCTGCTTTTCTTGTGCTGGTAAGCTGTTTAGCGAGAGCCAACGGCGCATCTTATGGTCATGCTCGGTCGAAGACGGTTACGTGCCTATAAGCCATGAGCTTTGCAGATTGACCCGCATAAGTGGATTTGACCCACCGGTGACTCATCTCAATTAGACGGAAGGCGTTTTCAGACGTGCACTATGCTAGCTTACTCCCCCAGCGAAACCTTCTCGCTTTCTTCATGTGTGCAGGGTTCAAAAAGCCACAGAGTCGCTGAAAACCTTTCAGCCTGCAGCCGATCCCTTCTTTGACGAGTTTGTCCTGGACACGTCAAAGGAAGAGACCTTGCTGAGAGAACTGTCCTTTGGGGGAGGTAAGAATGAGCTGGAGCCCCCAAGACACTTTCACTCGTTCTATAGCTCTAATTGAATAAGCTGATTAAAGGCCTAATGTATCCTTGGATTTTTCGGACTAGGGTGAACCTTTAGTTCAGTCCATTATATAATGGCTAGCATTCTTGGTAGTATAGTTTTTTTGACTGCAAACTTTGCCTTCAGTGGTGAAGACTTACTGGAAATGTCTCTGGGTTTGGAGTGGGAAAACTGAATTTGCGATGAAGTGCTGGGCAACCTCTGTGGATGTGGGAAGCCAACGCCTCCCAGATGGATAACAGATACTAAGTAGGAGAGGACAGAGAAGAGATGAGGGTGGGAAGAGAATGTTCATTACAGAGGAAGGCAGAAAGCTTAAAGGTGTAATTGGGCAGTGGAGAGGGTGGAGTTTCAGGTGGGCCTTTTTCATAAACTTGTAACTGTATGACGCCATTTAGAAAATATGGTAATAAGTTATATTTTTTTCACTGCCTTATACTACATTGGAAATATAAGAAATTGGTAGTAACTTTGGCCTTTTTTTTTACTGTGTTTAATGCATTTATTCATGATTGCACCAGTTCACTGTCCTTGAAGAACGAGGTCGCTCTTAGAGCAGCAGTCCTCTGGCTTGGCTCCAGTGGCCAGTCCCAGGGCCAACACGATGTATCCCTTGGTTCAGACTTCAGCAGTGTTTATGACCAACGCCCTGGTTCTTCTTGACTTTCTGATGATTAACTGCATTTCTCTCTTGACCTGAAATCCATTTAAATGTATAATCTAAAGATGCCACTTCATTGTAATCATGGAAAAAGATCTGGTAGCCTATCGACACCTCCCTGTTCACATAAATTGTGAACAATAAGATTTGGCCATATTCATTTTGTAAGTGAAAGCCTCTTGATAGTGATCACAATAAGAAAAGCATCACAATAAATCATTTGCAAGAGAGAATCACATAGGAATTGGATAGAGAATTATAATGGTGAAAGTACTGAGAGAACAGATGTTTTAAGATAAGAACCCTGTGTAGAACACTGACCACGATTGTGGTTGTGTGTTCCAGAGTTTGGGGGGCTATGACCCTAGAGTTCTACGCCCTGCAGAGGTCTAAATTTGGGGAAACGGAGACTACAAACATCTGGAGACCTCTGTGTGGAGGCAGAGCAGCAGGGCTGTAAGGATGTATATGGGCAGTAGAAGTAGAATTAGTGTAGAGAGATGAGAAGCCAATGCAATTGAAACAGAACTGGGTTGATGTAGGCAGAGTCTGTTGTATGCAAGAGGATTCTACTTCCTGAATTTTGGACATGTTGAGGTGTTCTTGGGGATATCTGTGAAAAGAGTTCCAATAATCGGGACAATATGAAAACTTGAAACAGAATGTCTGCTGTCCACATGGAAAGCATGAAAACGGGTGATTACAGAGGTGAAAAAAGCATGGAGTACATCAAGATTCAAAACTACTGACGTTTTAATAATTATGCCATCTAGATTGAACACAGTCAGAAAGGGTTGAGAGAATGTTTTACAACCAAGTAAATCTTCAATCTATTCTCATCAAATGTTTGACTTATTGAAAGGAGCACAAAAGAGCAGGGGTGGGAGGGAAATGGTAGATTTGGTGCTGACAAATTTACATTTCAGTATAGCAATGAAAGTGGAGGCTATGGCTGCAAATGAAATGATCTAACCAGGAGATGTATGCATAGATATACATGTAGGTTGTGAAAAGGACAGGACCGGGGACTGATCTCTGGGGCACTCCTTGCTCAACCGTTTTGGTGACGTTTATATTTACCAAGGGCAACTTCGATCTATTTGAGATATAGGAGATATCTGGTGGATGAGTGAGTGCATTATTAACTGAAGGATACTCAGAGCAGCAGAGTCAGCACAGAGGAGCTTGCTGAGCCATCTCAGTAGTTTGCAGCTGGGAAGCTTTGACCTTTTCTAACAACTTGGCTAGAGATTAGCAACCAGCCAATAATGATCAAGAATCTAGTTCTGCATTTTCATGGTCTTGTTTGTTTAAGAATGGGAGTTATGTCTGAGGTTTTGAGGGCAGTAGGGACTTGAGTGACATAATGGCAGAACTATATTGAACTAATAGCGGAACACTTCTAAAAGAGTGGCTTGGCACCTTCAGTCATTTCCATAAACAGCAAATGTTGATAGTGTATGTGAAAGAGCTGCATTATACTGTAGTACTATATGGATAAACCTTACAACATTACTTACTACACTACTTACTACATGGCCAAAATATATTTTGGTGGTAAACCCATAATGTGTCATGGTTAAAGACTGTCCTACTTATTTATTATTTATCAGAATTATTTGCTGTTTGGATCATAAATTCTATGAGTCAGCAAAAAAAGAGCTTGTTCATGTCGTACAGAATGCACAAGAGAAAATTATTTGTTTGGAAGGTGCATTTTGCATATCACGTCCTTCTGTGATATCAGTATTGTAAAGGCAAATATCACAATGAGGATTAACAAATTAGACTGTGCAACCCCTGTAAATATCAAACTCTTTTAAAGTCATCATGCCTAAAATCCAACCCCTTGTCACTAATGTTTTTTTGTGGATAAAATTTGTTTGGAGAGCCCTCGGTTGGGAGGGACTTGGGGGGCGGGGCAGTGGGAGGGGCTGAAGGGGCAATGGGTGGGGCTAAAAAGGCAGCGGATGCTGCAATTTCAGTGATTGAAGGAAAAAGCAGACGAGGCAGGAAAGCAGCCCTGCTCTGTCCATCTCTGCACCGCTTCACTGAGTCAGGACGGGCTGTGATGGTGGTTCTGCCGTGCTGATGGAGGCTTTTAAATTCCTGCACATGCCGCTGCTCCTTAGCTCGCAGCCCTTTTAAATCTGCTTCCTTTGCCATGCTGCATTTCCTGGTGCTGCTGCTGTCTCCATCCCCCCTCCCCCGTCCAACTTATTGGCTCCCCTGTTCCATCAATAGGTTATTATTCACGGAGAAGCGTTTTTTTTCCTTTTTCCGTTTTGGCACCGTGCCTTGGCTTGGCGACCATCCTGGCCGTGACAGGCTGTGTCACCACGGTGACAGTCTTCGCTTCATCCGAGTCCTCGGAGTGCACATCCATTCTCCTCTTGACAACAGCTAGGGTTGAGGCCCCGATACAGGCATAACAGACCTGGAACTGTCTGGAGAGAGCTAGCAGTGGGGCTGTGGAAGTTAAACAATGTTTTTTACATTTATTTATTTTTTATTATTTTTTTTATGTTGTTTTGTAATGTACAATAATCATGTCTTCTGTTGTAGCTAGCCTTAGTTTGCATTAGGTTGCAGTGGTCTTTGGTGCATTAGTCTTGGGTTGGGGGAGTCTTGGCTCTGCTGTACACATGGTTTTATACACCAGCACGATGTGCTCTGATTTAAAACCAGTCAGGTCTAGAAGTGTGTGTGTGTGTGTGTGTTGCGTGTGTAGTTCCTCACCCCACGTCACTTTTAACCCTTTCGTTCTCAGTTCCCGATCCTCCCGTCATCGACCTGTCCCGCAGTCGCATGTACAACGAGGGCCTGATCCACTGGAGGCTGCCCGAGGACTCCCTGCCGACGGACCACCACGTGCTGGAGTACAGGAGGGTGGAGGCGGAGGGAGCGGAGGAGGAACCTTGGCAGCTGGCCGAGCGCGTGTTTGGCCCCAGCACGGTGGTGTGCAGCCTGGCCAGCAACTGCCGCTACGCTTTCAGGGTGCGGAGTTGCCGCAATACCATCTTCAGCCCGTATAGTCCAGAGGTGGCCTTCCACACTCCCCCAGCTCCAGGTAAAGGAGCCCAGCCTGGTCCAGTGTACAGCTTCAGTACCAGTACCACCTGGTCTTCATATCCGATTGGTCACTAGTGAGCTGGGCAAAGGTCGGTGGTATTCAAATCTGGACCAGAAAGTTTTGTAATGTGATTTTTGTAAACACTTGTAGTAAATGATTCATGTAATTGGTTGGCTGCTATGGCTTCACATCTAACTCGTTTTGTCTGTTGTTTTTTGGGGTGTGTCTGTCCTGTATTTAGCTCACAAACTGCTTAAACAGGTGCTCCTTTGATCAAAGCACATTTTAAGTACATTGGAGTGCCGTTTGTACATCTGTTGGATCTCGTTAGATTTACCTCAGCCCGTAGCCGTTTGTTTGCTTAGACCAACAGGGTACTGTGCAGACCTCCTTGCTGTCTTTCATCTCTCGCTGTTTTGTAACTCCGTTAATGAAGATCAGGTTTTGGTATTTTTTACTCGTGAGCTGCTGCCACTGTAGGTCATCTCTTCTCCCCAGTTGATGTTAATGTCAGTGTGAAGGACAGTACTTTTCTGTTTATTTGTGCTAATCTGTCAGAATTCTACATATTGTGTGAAGTGTGGGTTATTATTTTATCACATTGTACTTAAAAATTGTACTTAATCACATTGTACTTGTAGTGTGTAATTCTAGGTCCAGTTGACCACTGATTCAGGCTAGCATTTCGGTGTTCTTCAGACCATGTAGTGACAGACGCACTGTGTTATTAATGAGGTAGAATTCTGGGTCACTACAGTGCTGGGGGGGGATATTTGATGTCTTTAATGTCTGCTGCTTATTTGAGGGTGTGAGTGGAGGGGGCTGCTGTAAGGCGTCACATTTGTATTTTAACATATTTCATATTCAGTAAATTGTTTTTTTTTTTTTTTTTTTTTTTTTTTTGTATTTTTAAAATTTATATTTGCATTAGATAATATAGTGGCTTATTTCATTTAAATTATGTAATGGCATGAGACTAAACATTACAAAGCACGATTCTTGGATGCTTAGTGTATTGTATGACTAAATACAGATGCAAAGCATTTTTGTCAATAGCTTGATTAAACGGTCGCTGAGAATAGTATTATTCAAAATAGTATTATAGCATCATTAGATCTATAATATATAGCAAATGAAGAGCGGGAGAAATAAGGTGGATGCCATCCTGTGTAACATCAAAGCCCCATTAGTCCCTTATTTAAACGACCTTGTTGCTTTCGTTTCAGTGTTTGGGTTCCTGTTCAATGAGAAATGTGGATACAGTGCAGAGCGTCTTCGGTTGAGCAAGAGGCGTGAGTCCGTGGAGAGTGTGGCTGGCATGTCCTTCCTGTTGGCGGCCGAACGCGTCCAGACAGGAAGCTACATCTGTCTGGACTACATCGTTGGTGACACTGGCATCACTCACGGGCGCCACTACTGGGCGTTCCGTGTGGAGCCCAGCTCGTACCTGGTGAAGGTGGGAGTGGCGTCCGACTCTAAACTGGTGGAGTGGTTCCATAACCCCCGTGACACCAGCAGCCCCAGGTAAGAGCAACAGGCTTTACATTTGTAAATGAATCCAGCCACTCTACATTTGAAATGAGGTCGTGCCCAGCAATCTGGCCACGAACCCTCAGGTGATCTGATGTTCACCAGGAGAAGGTCTGTGACTTACTGCCTTCGTGCGCTACTGTAGACCCGACCAGTGTTCTGTGGCTATACCGAGCGTTTCGCGGTAATGCTATGTGCTGAAGTGGAAGGTGTGTGGTTGGTTCGCTCACGCTAACTCAAACCCTCTTCCCAGGTACGACCACGACAGCGGGCATGACAGCGGCAGCGAGGACACCTGCTACGAGCTCTCCCAACCCTTCACCCTGGTCACCGTAGGCATGGGCAAGCTCTTCATTCCCAAAGCCTCCGTCACCATGGCGGCAGGTGACCACGGCAACCGCGTGCTGCCCCTGCCGCAGCGCGTGGGCGTCTGCCTGGACTACGAAGCGGGCCGCGTCTTCTTCTACGATGCGGACGCCATGCGCCTCCTATATGAGCGGCAAGTGGACTGTTCCGGCACCATGTACCCCGCCTTCGGCTTCATGGGGGGCGGGGCCGTCCACCTGGAGGAGTTCATCACGGCCAAGCGGCTGTCTTACATGTAAGGGACGCGTGTACGTCCAAGTCTGTCCACCAGTTGCTCTCGTCTCGATCCGTCCCCACGTCCATTTCTGCTGGCTTCATCGCCCTCGGCTTCTAAAAGCCCACAATATGTAGCTTCCTGTGCGAATGGCTGTTTGGCGTTTGACCGCCACAAGTAACCTGACAAACCTTGCATCAGTGCCCTTGTGCCTTTTTAATGAGATCAACTAAACAGGTGCTCCTTATGTTATTGTAATACGCAAGGTTTGATCAGCATACATACTGGAATGCAGAATACCACAATACACCTTAATGACGCACAGTATTCTGAATGTCACTTTTTGCTGTTCACTTGTGTATGAACAATTGTCTGAACGTGCATAATGCATTAGAATTTGTACATCTTGCACATAATTAAATGATTTGGCACTTCTAACACTTGTGCACTAACAATAACCACGCAGATTTGTTAAATGTTCTGATTGTAGCAACACTCGCAACACTACCTAGGCTTTTCTTAAGACAAGGATCTAATGAATAAATTATTTACAATGAAATCTAATCAAAACGGAGTGTTCTTAAAATGTCATGTAATGCTACCTAGCGTTGGTTTGTTTAAAATATGCAACTAGACATCATGTGATCGGAATTGAACCTCAACATGACCAATAGCTTTTGCATTAAGAATGTATCTTCCTTTTTTTTTTTATTTATGCAAACTACCATATGAATCACACCTGTGCTGTTGGACCTTAACTAGGTTACAGTTTGTCAGAGCTACTTTTAACACTGCTAAAAAGGCGATCAGGTCAATTTGCACTATAGCCACCAATGCAAACATGGCTGGATTACTGGAACACCAACTGACATGGCCTTACTGAATGATACAGACTTGTTGCAAGGGTGACAAGGTTACTGACTAAATGGTTATTTTCTTGACTTGGTAGATATAGTGGGATTGCTGTGTGATTCCTCAGGTACTTGCCCTATGGGCGTTTTGCTACCTACCTCTAAGTCCTGGAACCTTTAAAAAAAGTCAAATTCAGCCACTGATCTTGTGCATGGGTCGTTTTGAGGAGGCGGCATTCGTCTCTGCCTGTTTGAATGGAATAATCGCTAAAGCTCGTTGGGTTTCATTTGTTTAAGCTGGAAACCTAAGAGTAACTTTTATTATTACTTTAATATTTAATGGGCTTTAATTTTAAACTTTCAAACTCCGTTCCATCATTGAAAAGGCAAATTGGCCTTCTAAAAGGTTTCTTTTTAATAAGTATGTCATTTTATTGTAGCATTAAACCTTTTGAGAAATGAATTTTAGTTTGGAGTTGCACGTAATCACTAAAGTCTTTTAAAAATCTTCATGATAACAATCAAATAGATTACAACTGTTGTGTAAGAATTTAATGTGATTGAATCATGTGACCATATCTAGTTACACTGCTATTGCCACATGGAAATGGTGAAATAACCAATCCTGTTTGCTTTTCTTTTTGTAGACACTAATTGTACATTTTCACATTTTCTTTTCCAAGTTAAGATATGATGGAGGTTATATTGGATTCAATGATGAATCTATGCACATTTGTTTACTTCTGGGTGTTTTTTGCTATCATACAATATCATAATATGTAATTGTTTGGGAGACACATATCCAAATGTTTTGTTCTTTGTACATGGTGAACCACTGGGGGACTTTGGGGGAAAATATTCACTAGTTGTTTTTGAAGTAGTCTACTGGTAGAATGTTGAGGTAAAGCTTTACTTGTTTATTAAACACGACACTGTCTTTTAATAGCCGTTTAATTTTTACTCGTTTCCTTCAAGCTAGCACTTTATAGCATGTTAGCCACTCGGCTTGGTGCGGTTGTGTGTGAATTGGTGTGCAATATAATTTCACTCACGGGAAGTACTGTACTTGTTGTTGGCTGGGGTGTGACGTTTGCTTTTCTTTGTGATTGTAACGCTTTAATGGAAATTATAAGCTGTATCTATACTGTTATTTTTTATTTTCCATGTGGGGTTTTGATATAAAAATAAAGGTGTATACATTGTGATTGGTCGACTGAGTCTGGTCTTCATCTGGCATTGGTCGGCTATTTTCTATACGTACAAGATATTTTTAATAAGAGGAGGACTTACTGTTTATCCATATTTTGGAAATCCGGGTAATGGTTTACGCACGACTCACGCATTTGTAGGCCATGTAACGTTTACTTTAGAGCTCCCTACCGCTACAGATGCTACTGGTAGTGTACGGGTTGTTCAGTATTGCGAGGCAACACTGCCACCCTGTGGGCTTTAGAGGAATTCTCTAGCTCGAGTAGGTAAAACACACTGCAGTTTAGTATTTATTGACCTCAATGCATCAACTAACAAGCAAGCCCGTTGTAAATAAATAAAAAAGGGTTATCGGGTAGGGAAAATGTACTCATTGAAAAGATAAGTCAGAAGCAGGACTTGGAAACTACTGTAAAACATGTTTATATTGAAGTTCAGGTTCACATTTTCACATTTCATGTTTGACAGTTTTACTATTTGATAATATGGCACAAACGTGCGTGGCCGAAGTATGCGACGGATCACATTCCCCCCTGGAAGCACACACCGTGACAGCATCGTCAACATTACGACTGCAAAGAAATACAACCAAACGCACCCGCGGCGCATCCACACGTGCCGGTCTCGCACCTGTTATGACGGCGCGCGCGGCGGTGACCAGGTGTTGGCGTCACGCGCCGCGGCGGCAACACGGAAGCGGAGCCGCGCGCTCCACGTCATTAGAGGTGCACTCGTACGCCCGGACCGCGGGGCCGTGTGCGGACTTACACGCGTAGACGAGCCGCCGCCGGCCGTACATCACCCGGGCCTCGCCAACACGTCGGGAGCGGAACGGAACACCGGGAGGGTCTCGGCTCCGGAATTCTGCAGGTAGCGCGTTTTTTATCCGGCGGAGACTGTTGACCTAGCGCGCTTAGCTAACCTAGCGAGGTGGGCTGCTAGCCGGGCCGCGGTTACTGCAGGCGTGCTGGTCCGGACGGGCTCCATCGTTCTGCGTTTGATTTGGACCTGAACAATTCACACCCGCCACAAGTCACCAAATTAGAGCTGAGCCACTATATATTGTTCTACTTGACATGGAAATAGCTAGTAACATTCCGCACGCATCGTTATTATATATATATATATAATATATATATAATTATAGTTAATGCTAATGTGTATATATAATAATAATAATAATAATAATAATAATAATAATAATAATAATAATGTATATCTAATGTATATGTTAGGCGGGCTGCTGTCACAGTCCGTTAATCATTGTTCCACATAGTTGTCGTTACTAACGGTCATTGCCAGTGTTGGGTGGTATGTGAAGGTCCACTAGGGAGAAACTGGGTTTTGTGAATGGATCTGGTTTGGTCCTAATGGGCCTCGGCGTTGAGCTGCGACACGTTTAACCGCCCAGTAACGCAGCGGCTCAAACGTTCCGTCAGGTGTTTGTTGTGTCAATTCAAATGAGTTAGAAAAGCCGACTGGGTTTTCTAGTTCCTGGTTCTTCGGTTCTTGCAGTGTAAGCAGCCCTCAGCCACCTTGTTTTAACCATTCATTTTGAATACTGGCAGAATATAGCCTAAGAAATTAGATTTGGTGTGCTGTGAAACAGGTGTTTAGACATGCTGCTGTTTCTGGCTCAACAATAAGACAGGACCATAGGTAACCATTCATTCCTTTAATAGGTGTAGAAGAGGGTGTATCACCCATGGTCACTCCATGCTTAGGAGTGTACTGGAAACTACCCTGCATACCTCTTGTTGATAGTAAAGAACGCTCCACCCAACCTTTGACGGTTATGTCATGTGTTTGTTAACTATGCTTTTGTGTGCTCTCCCATAAATAACAAACTGTTTCATCAGCGTTCGGTCATTTTTTTTTTAACCGAACGTGCCCCTGTTTTTCTTTAATCAGACCGACGACTTCCATGCGTATTCTTAATGGGCGAATCAGGACCACGCCGCTCCACCCTGGTCTCCAGGTTACCCATCTTCAGGCGCAGTGTGAGCAAGAGGCAGGATTCGCTCCCGTCCTCGCCCTCCTCAGGAGGTGTGGGCAATGGCCTCCACACCTCCTCCCCCTCCAGCACCAACTCCAGCTCCAGCAGCACGGGCAAGCGGCGTAGCCTCTTCCGGGCCCCCACCATTGGCTTCCACAGCAGGAGGAGCGGGGGGCCCTGCGCGGACCCCGCCTCGCTCAGCTTGGACAGCCGGAGCCAGACGTCCGAGCTGGGCTTCGCCGATGGCTGCGGCTCCAAGACCCGCCACTCGTTTGGCTTCGGACGGCACAAGAAGAGGATGAGTCGCTCTCAGACGGAGGACCTCGAGAAAGCCTCCAACAATCGCAACGTGTTCATCAACTGCATCAGCTCAGGGACTAACGAGGGCGATGACTCGGGGTTCCTGGATGATGTCAGCAGCAAGAGGTCCTCCAGGCACAAGAAGCAGTTGCTGCCCAAGTCCTTCTCAGCCCACCACAGATTCTCCAAGAACTCCTCCAATGTGCCCGAGCAGGGTAAAGGCCAGGAGGAAGTGGGGGAACCCCCTAAAACGGGAACCCCAGGTTCCTGGCCTGGAGAACTGGTCGAGAGCTCTCTGCAGTCCCCTATGATCTCAGAGGACCGAACTACTGCCATCACGCCCTCTGACTTCGTCCACGTCACGGAGGACTCCGTCTCCGAAGTGGACGCGCTGCCCGCCCCTAGTCCGGCAGCCCCACCCGAGAGCCTGTGCCCCGATGCCCCTACCTCACAGCTGTGCTCCGGCCCGGCTGAGGCAGCTACGGAGGAGCCCGTCTTGCCAGACAGCAGCCACCCAGCCAACACTCAGTGCGAGAGCACCACGGCCCACACGGAGCCGCCGACCCTGCAGACGGTGGAGGAGCTCCAGCCGGACCAGCCGGACCAGCCCGAGGCCAGCGTGTGTGAGCAGGCCCCAGACTTAAACGAGGAGAGCAGCTCCAACCCGGAACCTAAGGAGCGGAGGCCCCGGAACCCGGTCCACATCCAGCAGATGGGAAAACCGACGGGCCTGGGTAAACTGGAGGGCAGGCCCAGCCACCTGAGGAAACCTCACACAGGTATGACAACTGGAGTCTACTACAACACTCCTAAGATCACATTCCCTGCTTAGTCAGGGATGGATGGTAGTGTGGGTGGGTAGGTCTGTGGGGGGGGGGGGGGGGGGGGGTGTTGTGAGGGTATATGTGTGGCACTAATGTTCTAGGTCACTGCTAGTTATATTCTAGGACATGGCTTTATATTTTAGGTTTCGATTATCATTTGAATGTTTATATTTGACATGAATAAAAAGCTTGAGCCTGTTTCTTATCCTCTAGCTAGCTAGACTGTTCTAATTAATTTGTGTCCATGAGCTTTCATTTGAGCTTTAAGGGAAGGAACAGGGACACCAGAGACTAAGAGACTGAGATGGGAGTATTCCATAACCCTCACCCTCAGGGCCATGAAAGATCTGCTCTCAGTAGTGACCAATCTGAAGGTTGGCACAACTAGAACACATGCATCAGAGGACCTAAGTGTTGAAGCAGGGCGATATGAACACAGAACTCATTCGAGCATGAGGGTGCTAGACCGTGTAAAGATCTGTACGTGAGATCTGAAGGATTTTTAAATGGACGCATAGTGCATAGAGTCAGAGTGACGTGAGTCGATGTAGAATGACACAGAATTCTAGCAGCTGAATTGAGGACATGCTGGAGAGAGTTTGCTTTAAGCAGGACGATATTTGAGCACAACACAGAGTGTTGTTGCAGAGGTGGAGAAATACAATTTTGACAGAGTACATCTAATTTACAAAACACTTGAAGATGTCACAATCTCACCATTTACAAAGAAAAAATGTTGCAGACTTTGAGCCAGTGAGTAATACTTCAACTTTATCGCTGATCACGAGCGATGGAGACAGACGTGCTAGTGTCGTGATTGTAACTGTGAGTGAAGACTCCCGCCGTAAGTTCAGAAGAGATGGAAACGCTTCCCTAGCTGTCTAGACACATGTCTGCATTTCAGTGTAATAAAAAGTGTGGTCTATGAAAGTGTATTTTTTTCAGTTTATTCTACATGCCAAATCTAGAAGTATTTTGAATATTTATTAAGGACCATTTGCTGTATTATGGTGATTTACAAGTCCAAAGGGAAGACGTGTCGGTGAAGTTAATACAGGCGCTGTGCTTAATTGAACAGGGGTGCTAAGTGCCATGATGAAAAGCACTTGTGAAGTTGAAACATTCCAGAGAGGCTTTTATACTTTGGCAAAGTTCTTTCAAGTCGGGCCAGTTGTCCACTACTACAATCGCGTAGTGCTGTGTTGTAGTAATCACAGCAACGTTATTTTTATTTTCAGATTTCGGCTAACGACGGCTAATCTTGCATCAGTCTGATAACTCACAGCCAGCCTAGTCCACCATGAAATGTTGTTTACCTACATTGCAGACTGCTTATGACATCACCGTACCCTTTCATCAGCATATAATCGGTGAATCTTTTTGCAGTCAGAGCAGGAGGTCCTGAATCTGACGTATAGCCACCCTGATGTCGGGAAGCGTGTTTTATGATCTTTATATGTCAAATGTGCAGCAAATGTCAAATTTGCAGGATTTGCTTTGATCCTGTGGAACTTTTTGAACATAATTAAATGCGCTAGTATGCCTGTGTCTAAAAGATCTCTTGAGAATCTACAAACCAAAAATGTGGTCTGTGATTCTAATAAAAACTGAGATGTGTATCCCAGCATGTTTGTTGTTTAGCAATCCGAGAGAACACAAGTCTTGTCAAGACTGTCCTTAGATGACAGTAGTCACCTAAGCAGTACACTTTTTTTTAATGCAGTCCTAGTTATTATAATAACAACAAATTGAATAAAATTTTTTTTAATTTTTTTTGCTGTGTATAAGAAGAAAAGGTGAAGTGAAAAGTCTTCTTTTATTCTGAACTGCATCAGATTAGATTTTACCAGGTCTTTTTTTTTTTTTTTTTTTTTTTGCGTTTTTATCTTAACAATGTCTGCCTGCATTTTCATAACTTCATCATAACTTCGTCTGGAGCTGTCACAGCAGATTGCCCGTCGTTAAGAGGATCTCTGGAAACCGTCTTCCCCATCCTGTGGTGGAGACCTGATGTGGGCCTTCACCCCGTACGCGGTCTCTCTTCCCCGTTCTCCTGCAGGAGGAGGCGCACCCCGCCCGCGTTGGTCCGCATTCGCAAAGGACACGAAGATTCTCAAACATTCCGTTCAATCCTGTCAGAGCTTGTCTTGTCGTCGCAGTAAAACAATGAACTAGAATGTTGCTCGTCTCGGGCAGTTGGTCCTAAGCAGGACTAATTCAGTGGATTCATTTGGTTGTGTCAGGATGTTTTATAGGCTTGATGAGGTATTAAATTAATTTGATCTGGCTTACTGTACAGCAGACTGTAAGTGTTTGATTCCCTTCAGTGGTGAGTGCACATGGAGGCCTGGAGGTGTCTGTAATGTCACACACACTAGTGACACAGGCTCGCCTAACAAGTAGCATTAGGCTATTGTGTATTCAGCAAGGAGGGTAATGTTTTTGTAGCATTATGCTTGTTGAAAGCCATCTAGAAGCCAGTGAGAGGTACATTGCTGTTTTATGACTAAAAGCTAAAAGTGATTTGACAAAACCATTTGAACTAACAGAAAACTGTACGGAAACGTGAAATGTGAAATATGACTACCTAAGTAGTACCTAAAAAAGTAAAAAATAAAAAAGTATTAATTTCTCAATTCCTAAATATGCACCTTGTTATACGTTTTTGTTTGGTTTTGTGCAGTGGCATCATTCTTGGGGTTTAATACATGATCTGTTCATTTAGTCGTCACTTTCCCGGGTTCTCAGTGTTTACAAACATACGTGTGCAGGCTTGGGCGGTTAACATTTCATATTCCATTAAGCCTGTAACTGTGTGCCATCTGCTGACTGGGGTGGTGGTTATTGTGATGAATTAGTTGTCTTTATGAAGTAACGGTAGTAACGGGTTTGACCGCCCCGGCCTGCTGTGCCCTCCACAGTGTCCATGTGCTGCAGCAGCAGCCCCTACCACGACGTGATGAGGATGGAGAGGCGTCTGCGCTCGGCCTCGGAGGGCGCCGGGGGGCCCCGGCTTCACCTCAACCTCCGAGAACCACACTGCCTGGAGACCAGCTCCCTCGCCAAGCAGAGAACCACCTCCTCCTCCTCCAAGATGGGCAGCCTGGTAAGCTGCGTGCGGGGGTGTGGTGGGGATGGGTGGAGGGCCCGGTGGGGATGGGGGTAGGTACCACTGATCTGAAACATGGCGTTGATCTTCTCATTTCTCTTCTCGAAAAGGTACATTAAGCAACTCTGTGGTTGATGTAATGTAGCGGGGCTTTAAAAACCCAGTGAACAAACGAGCACCTGCGTGTGAGGAAGACGAGCGCGATCTTCCACGCTGGAACCAGCGTGCCGCTCTGGGGTGTCTCCAATGCCACCTGGTTCATGTCTTGTCCTCTCCGGAGCGCCGCCCCGCTCCTCCGCACACTTTAAGCCGCACTTAGCCAGCTTAGTCCTTCACGCCTTCAGGTTTTCATCCTGTATGGGACTCGGGGCTAAGGTGGCAGCCTCTAACTGAACAGACAGGCCCTCTGCCCGCCAGCCGCCCAGGGCCCCACTGACCCACTGCCCCACTGCCCCCCCCCCCCCCCCCACACCACTCCTCCTGTTCTGCACCTCCGCTGACTAAGCCTGTCACCTGAGCTGCGTTTGTGTCACCCATGTACAACCTTTACGCACACTTTGGCTTATTTATTTACATATTTATTCATTTATTTATACAAGCTGCCGAAGAGTAATTGCACCCAGGCTGTTGTCTGAGAAGATGTGAAGTCTAATTTCTCATTACAGTCCGAGATGCTTCTTCTGTGCAGTCAGAATGTGGGTGCCTGTCTGTGACCGCTTGGAGCGAGTAGCTTTTTTGGAGTGGTCCTGGCAGCTACAGCGTGCTGGGGTAGGATGTCAGGGGCTCACAGCTCACATTGCTATGAATATTTATTGTGACACTATTTATTTTGGTGAAGACTTCGGTAGCCGTTGAGGGTTTCAGGGATACTTTTGCAATTTATCTTCTGAATCCAAGCATAATTTTATAATAAGGACGTTCGACTGTTACATTATCATAAATCTAGCCTCAGCTGTAGCCAAAACATCATTTATCCTGCGATCTAAAGCTCAGGCATAACTGAGCTTGACGTAGTAGGTGTAGTTGTGCGCTCGGCTTCTTCTCGTGATTAGCGGGGTCCTATTAATAAGAGAAGTCCCGGCCAACGAGGCGCCTGACGGCTGAGTTTCACTCGCCTGCTCACTGAGCTGTGGGGTGTCCTGTGGGGAACACGCAAGCTCTAAGCATATTTTTGACTAACGGTACTAATCTTGAGCTAACAACCATGCCAAAATAATAATAAAAAAAAAGAACAGTAGCAGATTAATGTATAGTGTAAGGAAGTGTGTTTTCCACTGAGGTTTAATATGTGGTTAAATTTGAGTATTTTTTAATTAACAAAGAATATTTTAAAACAGAAGGGCAACATTAATAATAGTCCACCAGACTTCAGCACTTCAGCTCTGAGGCTATTAGGGGCATATTAATCAAAATGGCCGATGTTGTTCTGGCTCTGTAGCGCATTTATCGCTCCTGGTTATGTTAATTAGCAGCAGCGTAATGCAATCAATACCGTCTGCCCACAGCAATACGAGACCGAGATTTGTAGCCTGAAGCTTCCTCATATCCGAGTTCTCAGAGAAGCACGGCGTTCCTGTGCCTTAAAGTGAGCTTCCACCACACCACAAGTTGTTTCTTTTTGAAAGCAAAGCCTGATCTGGGGTAACCTCTGTAGGTTTGGCCTGCTGCCTGACAGAATAATGAGGCTTGTCACTGCTAAACTTTGACATTTCACACTGATGCGTTGGCTTCTCTTCTTTGAGCATATATTACCATGAACTGTATATTTTAAAAGGTTAAGCTCCTTTATTTAATTATTTAGTAAATAGTGGAATTTATCATTCCATTTATCATTCACCAGTGCTCACCACCCAGCGTTTTGTGACTTCTAAATATGTGTTCTACTTGTGTAAGTGTAAATATATGTATTATACATCATCTTGATGTATAACAGCGGACAGCACAAGGTGTAACGCCTACCAAAAAAGTACTAAATCTGCTCCTTCTAGACAGCAGAGGCAGGTCTTCAGAAATATCCTTTCTGTCCGCTTTTGTATGGAATATTTCCTTAACGGAACACTGTCCTATTTCATGAGGCTCTAAGCATTTGAGATGATTCAGCCTGATTTTGTTCACGCTGGCGTTTTCCTTCGCATCGTATCGCATTGTTTGTCTCGACAATAACGTTTTCCATGACAGCTAAGCAGAGGTCCGCATCCTGTGCTATTGTAGTAGCACAAGAGGAAGTGCTGTCTCCGAATCATGTACTGAAATGGGATACACTCAGTAGCACACACACACACACACACACACACACCTGGCTTAGACAGGAAACTGCACATGTGCTTTTGCAGTTTAATATTTAAATCCTGCTGAATGTTGCACTGTTGATTGTCAGCATGTAGTGAGGCCACTCGGTGTTTAGTAGTGAAGCTGTGAAGTATTTAGAGCTTCAGGAAGACCATCATTTGTTTATCATGTTCATGTAGTC
This sequence comes from Brachyhypopomus gauderio, assembly GCF_052324685.1. Lineage (NCBI taxonomy): Eukaryota > Metazoa > Chordata > Actinopteri > Gymnotiformes > Hypopomidae > Brachyhypopomus > Brachyhypopomus gauderio. Next base: position 27,470,744 of record NC_135214.1, on the reverse strand, counting down.
ATTTTACTATTCTTAGAGAATGATGGCGGATACTGTCATTATTTGTCTTATTAAAAACAATCAAAACGAGCAAAAAATAAAAATGCTAGCCGGACCAGTGCCATCCACACCCGCTATGATTCAGTAGCTCTTGAGGAAAAACTATTTCTACCGGATGGAGCATCGGGGTTGGGTAAGACCTTACGGAGGAGAGGCTCATGCGCTCTAGCCTACAGCCCCAGGACGAACAGACGTATGCTGTAACATATTTGGTAAATATGCTTCTAAACCTTCACGAGAAGCCAGTTTCAGTTATATTTGATGATCTGCCAGATATGGATGTGCCGCTTGCAATCTGATATCCACCACTAGAGAAGAAGGCTTGTGAGAAAATCCCATCCAATACAGCTGAATCTGTTCCACGGCCAGTGTAATTGGACCTGAGTCAATGGTTTGGGTCAGACAGCGGAAGGGTGGGGGGGTGCGCAATAGAGACGAACGAGTTGGGTGTTGCTTTCATTGTTGTCTTGTTCACTTTGTGTGCACGGATGAAGATGTGAGGAGGTCCTTCACTAAACTGGTTTCACCTAAAGCTTCAGAACGACTTTGCTGGCACAGTTGATGAAGGAACTAAGACATCCTGTTCCACACAGCTGAATACACACTGTGCTGAAATACTATCTGAAGTACTGGTTGCAGAACTATTATGATCAGTAGTCTGCGTAGGAAAGAAAGCTTATCTTAACAGTTATGTCATCTAAGCATTTTGTTTAATGATTACTGCACTGTAATGTATTAATGATTATTTGCTTCTGTCAATGTTTCACTGGTGAATTTGTGAATGAAAGAAAGGTACAAAGTTCAGTAAGCAAAATGTACTACTAAAGTAGAGAGTAGGCGTCTAAAGGTGCGAGTCCTCTGTGAAGTGTAAGACACTGTGCCCACATGGAAGCCCATGTAACATTCGGTGAAGGCGCCAGGTCCAGTGTGAGGTTTGGTGAAGGTGTTGGGTCCAGTGTAATGTTCAGTAAAGGAATGAGATCCAGTGTGAGGTTTGGTGAAGGTGTTGGGTCCAGTGTAATGTTCAGTAAAGGAATGAGATCCAGTGTGAGAGTTGGGGAAGGCGTGAGGTTCAGTGTGAGGTTTGGGGAAGGCGTGAAGTCCAGTTTGGGGAATGTGTTTGGTCCAGTGTGAGGTTTGGGGAATGTGTTTGGTCCAGTGTGAGGTTTGGGGAAGGCCTGAGGTTTGGTGTGAGGCTTGAGGATTGTGTGAGGTCCAGTTGGCTTTATCCTTGATCGAGGTCATTAAAGTTATTTTGTGATATTTGCTTTAAAATGTTTTTGCTACCAATTGCAAATGGCAAGGAGGAAAAATGCATGCAACACCATCTTTCAGGGGGACATCAACAGCAGGTGTGATGATTCAGGTCTGTATGACAATAAGATGGTACATCTTAAATCCACATCTCAATCTTTCTCGATCAATGTGAAGGCACACGGTCTGACAGTATTAGCCAACATCGTGTGCCAGTCTGACAGTATTAGCCAACATCGTGTGCCGATCTGACAGCAGTAGCCAACATTCAAAGTGTGAAAGTGGTGCAAATCTGCACACTTCTCTGCCAAGGAGACATCTGTTTAGTACAGTGTGCAGTTGCCTGTGTAATCCAGTGTAACCGGGATGCCTGTCCTCAGCGGGGACCGGAGATCTTCTGAGGATTAGGACAAAAAGCCGGCGGCAAACTCCACACAGATGTAGCAGGAAAGCTGCTCGGGCTGCTAAGGTGAGCGTTCCTATTTCAGCAGTACAGTGAGCCAAGCGAGCTCATTTACCATAGCTGCAGTATTAAAGGGAGCACCACGGAGGAACCTCGCTCAAGCAAATAAGAGCGCGAACATGCATCGAATGCGGCACAGAGATACTGGAGATGTTTCATCCAGAAGCTTTGAGATCTGGCACTGCAGTCTGCTTTACCCTGCTTTCATGTTAAAGTCTCCTGTAGTCAGCATATTTTAGCATGCTTTAACTAACTAAAATAAGTGCGCCTTCTACTTCTTTTATATATTCTGCCTGCACATTTTAGTGTTTCTCTTGGGGAAAGTTTGAGGTGATTTTTATTGTGCCGTGATGCTTTAGGTCAATATCTGCATTATGGATCTCCCGAGTTCAGCGTTCATCACCGGAAGTGACTTTATGGCTAATCCACAACGCTAATATCCCTTCAGTTTGATGCTTGTACCAGCTGTGGGGGAACAGGGTAACTGTTTAACACATGTACAGCCAGGATGCTTAAGTGGCAGTGATGATTAGTTTCAACGGAAAGTCATTTCTCTCTCACAGGAAGTGCTGAATGGTCAGACTTTTCCTCAAAACTACATTTAAGGTTAAAATAATTCCTATTTTCATTGGTCAGCGTTCTTAAAGTCGTCTAGCAATGGATTAACGAATCTGCTTTGCCCTAGGAAGCTAATTCAGTGCCAAGATGTTGTTTATTTGCTGTAGCTGAAAAGCATGAGATCTGAGAAAAAACGTACGTGTTGTGTAGGTAAACGGAAACGCCCCTGAACTCATACGGTGTCTGCAGTTTGGACAAGCTGTTCAATTATGAATGAACCTTTTTATGGAATCATGTTTTATTTTGCTTAATAGTTTATAACTGTCCGGATTTAGCCTAGACTTGAAATAACCCATTATGCAATCCTGTCAAGTGTGTGCAATGATTACATTTAGACCTTGTGGAATTTGGGGCCCAAAACACAGACCCATTCATCATCCACTGCCAGTTAAGGTGTTCACTGCAGTGATTTTGCCTTATGTTGGGGGAGGCCTTGGCTAGCTATCACAGCTGGCCAAAATGATTAGCACTGTTTCATTTCTAAAATTCAGGTTTATTTAAGTATTTACTTATTACAGATTTAAGATCATTAGCACACTTACAATTCCAAGACATCACATGGTAATCCTTGGTAAATTATTTCCACTATTTCGTTTTATAATGCTTTGTCTATGAATATAAAAAAAGACCCTTATGCTAGAACAGTGAGACACTCCGTCGAGTTACATAAGGTGCATTGTTTAGATCTTCATCCTCGGGGGTTCCCAACGCTTCACCGAGCTGTAATGAGCAGCAGGCCGTGTGAACTGGGCCAGCGGCGCGAGTGAGCGCTCCGCAGCTGCAGAGGATTCTGGGTAGGTGGGGCGAGGGCGGCGGGAGGGAGTGCTCGCTTTCCCGCCAGGAGCCCTCCTGCGCGGGCGCCGCTCGTGTTCTGGGGCGGTGGCGGCTCAGCCGGCGTGGGCCGACGGGTTACAGGAATACACTTTCGCGAGCTCCTCGTTGACGGGGAGCTGTTCGCCGAGCCCCCGACGGATTCCCACAGCCTCTCCGGATGATGCGCCGGATTTTTCTTTCTTTCTTTCTTTCCCCCCTCTCCCCGCCTCCAACGTTCTGCCGGCGCCGGGTCGCTCTCGGCCCCGTCCCACCAGGGCGGCTCGATGCCAACGCGCGGGATTGTGTCCCGCTCAACGGCTTTCCTTCTGTCGTCTTTGCCGGGGGCGTCTCGGGCCGGTCCCCCGCTTACCGGCTTATCCGCGTCCTTTGGAGGACACTGGCTGGGACGCGTCCAAAGCCCTCTAATGCTGGGAATTACGTAACTGGCTGCCGCAGCTTTCGACCCTCGCGCGCGTCCTCCGAGGGCAGGAGGGAGCGAGGATGCCCACAGCGGCTCTGCGGACCCAGGCCCGGCTTTCTGGCTGGGACGGAGTTTGGGACGGTCCATGAGCCCAGATCTTCATCTGCGCAGCTCTCAAGATTGTAGGAGTTGCATACTGTTTCAATTTCTGTATTTTTTGCGATCACATTTCAGCGTTAAGACTTTTCAGGAACTGATCTTGGCCAAGAGTTTCACTGTGTGCATTGTAGAGACCACTTCCCCTCAGAGAGATCCGCTTCAAAAGTGAATTGTATTTTTCTCCTTTCTCTTTGTGATAGTGACTTTATTACATTATTTTGAAGTTTACAAATACTAAGCGCCTTTACAAATTCTAAGGCCTGGAATAATGCTGGCTTGCGCTTTCTGAGAAGAGCACTTCCCATGTGGAAGTTCTGTCTCTTACAGCCAGCCCAGCAGCGAACACTGCTGAATCACACTCACCCTGATGGATCGCCTCTTGTCCTTGATTGATCAGGACCTCGCTCCAATCACAGCGCCCTGGTGTGCCGGCATGAGGTTCGAGCTGTGCTGCTCATCCTGGAGCTCAGAATGCTTTAAGCAGTTCTGACTCATCTGCTCGTCATCGTTGTGTCGTGTAAATAGGCTTTCCCCAAATGGAAGCTGTTTCAGTTTGATTTATATGGCTTCTCTGTAGTGAGGGGTGTTGTGGACCAGGCTGTGTTCAGGCTCTGGGTCATATGATTTGACAGGTGGCTGAGTAAGGCACCCCCCCCCTCAAAAAATCAAAGAGACAGGATGCTGTTTGCATAGCCATTGCACTGCTTTGACCTACCTGATTGATGCAGTGAGATGTGGAGTTAATGAGTAAAAGTGCTTTGTCCCAGTGGCGAAGTGAGGAGAAGAAGAAGATATCGCACCCGATGTGAAGGGATAGATAGCCAGCCGCACCACAAAAACCCAACCACCCCTCCCTCCAACACAGTAATGCCAAAGTAAGGTGATTATAGAGTCAGTGCTTCAGAATCTGTGCTTGTGTCTGGGTCCCTGTGTTGGTATTCATAGATGTAAGCATATTAAAGCATAGAGTAAGGCAGTAACTGCATGTGAAAGGTATAGTATGTTTTATTGTGCCATGATGCATGTAGGTATACGAAAACTAATTACAGAAAGGGTATTTACCTGTACAAAAGGGAACTATGGAAACACCAGCTGATGAGGACAGAGATATAGACTGTTCCTGTTCACATCACAATGCTTAATAAATAGCCCATTCTTTTGGTGTGTGTGTGTGTGTGTGTGTGTGTGTGTGTGTGTGTGTGTGTGTGTGTGTGTGTGTGTGTGTGTGTGTGTGTGTGTGTGTGTGTGTGTGTGTGTGTGTGTGTGTGTGTGTGTGTGTGTGTGTGTGTGTGTGTGTGTGTGTGTGTGTGTGTGTGTTAATTAGCCACAGAACTGCTGTTTTGTTCTGTCTTACTGGGATTTCCTGCTGCCTGTTTGACTCTTTTACAATTTTTCATTCATTCTCAAGCGCAATTATCCCCAAGGCTGCATTTCAGTGGTATATCTTTTTTGTATGTATTTATTATTTATTTATTTTTAAATAAACCGGGTTTTTTTTGTTGCTGTTATTCTCCATATTGTTCACAAGATGGCAGTGTGTCTCTTTGGAAATCACCACCAAGGATTGGGCTCAGTCACTTAATGACCAAGCGAAACAAGCTCTTTAGGTGTGATGCTGAATCTTGTTCTTAATTTAGATGGTCCCCCCCACCAATCTCACATCACATTACTGACAGGGTGATATTGGTTCTTGGCTTTAAGTGGAATGCAACCCCCCCCAAACACTGACACAATTACTTGTCTTCCTACAGGATTTTTTGCTGAATCTTGGCTCTTCTGAACTAGACGAGGACGATTTAATGCTGGATCTGGAGCTCTCGGATGACCACCGGCACGGTATGATGCCTTCACATCACTACCTCCAACCCTGAGCCTCATGTTCAGCACCACAGTTAATCCACCGAACCCCCCGCTGTAGTCATTTACATGGTGCTCCAGTGACTGGATCGCTTGTAGGGTTATTTTCCTTCTTTTTCCATCTCTTCAATGCAAGAGGACTTCTCTTCTGAAGATAAGGAAACATTAAGTGATTTTAATATCTCATAAAATGTTGCCCTCAAAAGTTATGCATGCGCGCAGCCATGGAGATTAGAAATAGTCAGTCTTAATGTTCCAAATGCCCTGCTGTTTTGAGAACACTTGCATCAGTACACGTGACTCCGCACGAAAACAAACAACCCCTCCCCCCTGACAAAATAACTCTCAGGATAACAGTGTTGATGAATGCTCATGTAGTTATGGGAGAAATAAAAGAAACAAAACAAAAAAATGTGCATATGGCAAAAAAAAACCAAAAAAAATAAAACAGTGATTTATGAAACTCTAAATGCACTTAATCACATTACTTGCAGTAATGGTTTGTAAAAACAAGTGCACACAGTCCACTATAAATTTTATAAACTGATTTCATAGATGTTTCAATAGTTCTGTTTCTCTCTCTCTCTCTCTCTCTCTCTCTCTCTCTCTCTCTCTCTCTCTCTCTCTCTCTCTCTCTCTCTCTCTCTCTCTCTCTAATAAATGGTGTGTGTGTATATGTATATGAGATATATATAAACACAAACCTATGGACAAAAGTATTGGGACAATGCCACACTTCTGCCACAAGTCCCTGCCACAAGTCCCTTTCTTTAGTCTTTAGGCGTATACTAAGTCTTCCTCTCTTCTGGGAAGGCTTTCTACATGGTTTTGGAGTACGTCTGTGGGGGGGTTTTCCCCATTCACCCAGAAGAACATCTGTGAGGTTCTGGTCCATCCTAAAGGTGTTTGATGGTCAGGACTGTGCAGGCCAGTCAGATTACTCCACAGCAAACCCCCCCCCCCCCCCCCCCCCCCCCCTGCCTTCATGGATCTTGATTTGTGCACTTAGAGATAGGGAAGGGCCTTTCTTCTCCAGGATAACTGGCCCTAAAACCTCTTAGCATTATCCCAAGCTTCACCAAGCTTCACAGATAACGCGATGCTGTCGGGCAGGTAACGCTCTCCCGGCCTTCGCCAAACTGGTCCAGTGGTGGCAACGTTCTGCACCGCTCGACATCGTGATTGTTCTGCTGCTCGCCCACGCAGACCCACGTCATCAAGCTCCCAGCATGTAGTTTGTGCGATAGCGCTCATGCCAAGGGAGGTTGGCGGTTACTCTGCAGTTACTGGGTCAGCGGAGCGACGGCGACTCCACGCTCTACGCCCCTCGGCACTCTGGGTCTCCGCCCTGTAATGCTGCGTGGGCCGCCTCTTCATGGCCGAGTTGCTTCCACTTTTCAGTAATGGCGTCCCATGTTGACTGTGGAATTGGGCATATCTAGGAGGGACGAAATTGACTTGTTACAATGGTGGCAACCTATTAGGGTAACATGCTTGAAATCAGCGAATTCTTTAGAATAATCAATTCCTTGACAAATGAAAAGGCAGAATACATGGTTAGGTGCTTGATTGTACACCTGTGGCAATGGGACTGAAAATCACCTGAATTTAATGATTAACAGGTGTGTCCCAATACTTTTGTCCACATACACAAAGGTGTGTGTGTGTGTGTGTGCGCGCGTGTGTGTGTGCGCGCGTGTGTGTGTATTTATGTATAGTATATGTATACATAGAAATATTTATTTTTTTATTTATTTTTATAGAAAAAAATATGAAAATGTCTGAAGGATCTCTGTTCCACGTCCTGTCCTGATATTCCTTTCCAGATATTTATATCTCTACATCAATGTTTTTTATGGCATTTACACACATTTCCTCATTTAGATACTGTCAGTTCTTTTTCATGCGGTTACTTACTTGCAGTTTTATGGCATGTTCCATTTAATATTGTCCACCATTAAATAAAATCAGAGGAGTGACGTGTTATTATTATTTTTTTGTGACTTTATGGTTGACCTTTGGCCTTGCTGGTTCTTATTTTAGCTTCTCGAGAAGACTCCAGTCAATCTCTCGCCTCCTGCCTGAACCTGCTGCCTTCACCCCTGGAGCCCCCTGTGGAACAAACCCCTGCCAAGGAGTCCAGAGAGCACAACAGGTTCTCCTCTCCCCTCCTCTCCCCTGCTCTCCCTTTCCCTCCTTTGCTCCCCCCTTGCTCTCCCCTCCCCTTTTCTCCTCTCTCCTCCTCTCCCCCTCCTCTCCTCTCCTCTACTCTTCATTTCTCTCCTCTCCTCTCTCCCCTCCTCTCCTCTCCTCTACTCTTCATTTCTCTCCTCTCCTCTCTCCCCTCCTCTCCTCTACTCTTCATTTCTCTCCTCTCCTCTCTCCCCTCCTCTCCTCTCCTCTACTCTTCATTTCTCTCTTCTCCTCTCTCCCCTCCTCTCCTCTACTCTTCATTTCTCTCCTCTCCTCTCCTCTCCTCTCCTCTACTCTTCATTTCTCTCCTCTCCTCTCCTCTCCTCTACTCTTCATTTCTCTCCTCTCCTCTCTCCTCTCCTCTCCTCTCCTCTCCTCTCAACAGTTCCCCTTATGACCATTCAATTTCACCGACACGCTACAACGCTTGCATTTCAAGCAGGGAACAGAATTTGATGTGTCCACTTCTATGAAATAGTATTAACATTTTAACCCCATGTTAACTGCTTGAGGACCAGTTGGCATTATAAAGAAAGCTTTACAATTGAAGACAGCGTTTGAGAAGCACCATTTATTATATCCTACACTAGAATTAAGGTCAGATTTGCCTGGACTTTCAGTTGGCTACATTGTACCAAAAGTTGAAAGACTCAAAGACTCTTATCATTCCAGTCTTCCTCATCCTCTTTCTCTTCGTCATTCCTTTGACTTTTGCGATTGGTAGAGAGCAGTTGGTCAGTGAATGCTGGGTCAGTAATTCCTGTTTTAGGGGTATCCAGAGTTCAGAAGTAGATCATTTAAAAAGGAAAAGATGGCGTGTTGCTGTCTGATTACCCATGTGCCCCGTGTTGCGTACGAGTGCGTATCAGTACAGCTTCACCTTTAAAGACGACGTTTCATCTCTGAAGCAGATCGCAATCAGCCTGATTGAATTAGCCCCTCAGCTACTGAAACCTACCTCAGCCTCCTGATGCTAACTGTCTTGCTAACAAGACAGTTTGTTGATAATTCTGACAGCTGATTACCATAATTTATACAATTACAAACTCTCGTTTTTCTGTCCTCTTTCTCAATTATCTTTTTTTTAAAAGCCCACAATAACACTGGCAGTGCACCGCTGTTTGAACTTGTTGATAAAGCCGGGCCCTGCCGGAACCGAATCTCACTTCTGACAGCTGGCTTATCCTCATGCATAATGACAGCAGAGTCGTTTGAAACCCAGACGTTTCCCATGTGGATGTGCCGGAAATTATATTAGCATGGAAATTAGCCTAGAAAATTAAATATGCTTCCTGACCTTTTAATTATTTGTGCAATTTTTAGAACATGCCCTACAAGTGGTGTGGTTTATTTGGGAATCCATAAAAATGTATCTGTCACTAGCAGATTGAACAACTCTTGACTTTATCATGGCAGAACATGGGATGTTATAGACGCAAAAGTTTTTCTTAATAGAGGTCCGGAGAGCAAACGTGAATTGGTCTGGGGAAAGTGTTCTGGCATGAAGAATCATGCCTTATCAAAATTTTAAACACACTTCATGTAATATATGTCTGATTTCTAAATGTAAAACATTTGGGCTACAAAAAATATTCCAAAGCTCCCTCAGGAACAGGTGGTTCTGCTGCGTCAGCAAGATGTGCTCAGAACGACCTTGGCTTGGTTTCCGTAAAACACTTTGGAATTGGGCTTCCACTGCTGAACGTTAGATCAGCAGCTCATGACTCGTCCTTCCTCTCTGACTCTTGTTCCCGTCGTTAATGTCTTCACAGTTTGCATTATGGCACCATGCTGCTGTGTTTCACAAGGGTTTCTCTTGTTTTATTATAGCTCCAGCTAATTCTCTTTAACCTGCTATAACTTGTGATGGTGTTTTTTAAAAAAAAACAAGGTGTAATTATTTGTCCCTTGGTGTTCTTTAGAAGCTGCAAAAGCTGCAAAACATGTTGCTCTGAGCAGGGGTGTTAAACTTACCAAAGTTGTAAAGTAATGAAACTCGTAAAAGGTTTATAATTGCCTTTTTCCTCATAATCGGGGGAATAGAGCGAATGGAAGTCTCTGCTTCGAGGAAGACTCTGCTTCGAGGAAGACTTCGTGTCTGGCCAGTGGGCGGTGCAGGGAAGGGTGCTGTACGGGGGTGGCGCTGGCTCTGGGGCCGTGTGTGTGTGTGTGTGTGTGTGTGTGTGTGTGTGTGTGTGTGTGTGTGTGTGTGTGTGTGTGTGTGTGTGTGTGTGTGTGTGTGTGTGTGTGTGTGTGTGTGTGTGTGTGTGTGTGTGTGTGTGTGTGTGTGTGTGTGTGTGTGTGTGTGTGTGTGTGTGCGCTCTCACCCTGAGCTGGGCATGCTCTTTACCAGCTTTAATCCTGCACCCTGACCAAGTGACCAGATTTATTATGCCGAGGCAGATCACAGCTGTTTGTGGGGTGGGGAGGCAGGGCAACTGCATCTGTTTTTGACGAGGCCTGTGTGTACTGGTCTGTGTTGTGTTTCTTGTTGCATTTCAGAGAGAAGGAGAGAGAAAGTCACAGTGTGAGACACAGGGAGGTGGAGAGAGACAGACTGTGAGAGGGAGAGACAGCGAGGGAGAAAAAGATGGAGATGGAGTGAGTGAAAGATGGAAAGAGACAGAAGGAGAGACAAAGAGTGACGGTGAGAGACAGACGGAAGGGGAGAGACAGATGGAGGCAGAGACGGAGAGAAAGACAGGGAGAGAGACAGCAGAGAGAGAGAGAATGAGAAGGGGGAGGTGTACGGTTCACTTTATGGCAGTACTACGGTGCAAAGACTGAGCCAGTCGACGGCTTTATTATCAGTTTAATTGTCCTGTTATGCAAAGGCAGTGTGGAACATGTAAATGCGAGCAACCCCGGCAGCAGAGTTAGTTAGCGGATTTATTTTTAAAGCGAGGATGACAGCTTGCGAACAGAGCATCGCAATGGGATCCGGTTAGCCGCAGGTTTATCGCGTTGTTGACCCTACCTGGCAAACGAGAGCTTCCATCCAACAGGTTTTATGGTTCCTCCTCATAAAATCAATGCCTGGCCGGAGCCCAGCTGGTCAGGAGCTCATGCCCTCAGCCCCTAAGGGCTGTTCATCTTGTGTGTCCTTCAAGAACAGGCTTGCTGCAGCACAGGGTCTCTCAAGCTGTGGTGCCCCCTCGACAGAAGGCTCTGTGCCTGGCACTCCGCCACCTTCCTCCTCTCCTTTGCTGTCAAGGTGATTGGCCGAGGGAGGCTCGTAGGGCAGGGCGCGAATAAAGAACGCAAAGTCGACGCGCTAATCTCCGTGACCTGGGTGCCTGTGTCGTAACCCTTAGATCGGGACCGAGTCACGACGGCTCTCCACAGTCATGCTGGGCTTGGCACGCGAGCGCCTCTTGCGATTTCTTGATGAGTCATGCTAAGTAGTGGTTGGTCGTCACGCAGGAAGTCCACCGGGAGTCTGTGATGAGTTGCGGCTGTCGCGTTGGCTGAGAATTACTCGCCTGGCTAATTTGCTGCATTAGGCAACGTGACATGGGAGCGTGAGATCCAGATTTGAAGCTTGGTGACGTCTCCATACGATTGACGCCCTGTGATTGTTTTGCACATGCACAGTTCAGCATGGCTGCAGAAGAACAAATGACTGTAAAGAAGAGCTTCCCCCATTTGTGTACAACTAAAGGGGAATGCTGTTGAACTAGGTGTATTCTCTGCAGTTAAAGGCAGTCGGTCCTGGAGCTAAACACCGCAACCCCACAGGAAAAAAAAGTATCAGCAATTGCCACAGAAATGAGAGCTGCCCAACCTCCACCTCTGGACTCCGAACAGAGTGAATATTTCCTCAAGCATTACTGCAATGATATGTAATATGCTGAGAGTCGAATGAAAGCACCAATTACACCTGTTGGTGGTTTAAAGGTAAATGGCTCGAAATAAACAAAAGTAAGGTCGTTTCCTGGCCCGCCCTGTTTCGGTTTGGGCTCAGAACCAAAGGCGAAGAAATGCCAAGCGCTTGTGAGTCACGAGGTCGAAACGGGATGTCGGCCGAGAGGTCATGTTGAACCGCGTCGAGCACAGTGCTGCATAAATTACAGTGGTGTGACCATTTGACCACAGCTGCCTTCCCTGCTATTACCTACTGCATCAAATGAAAACCTGTGAATACCACAGAGAGTCTGAGAGAAATCAGGATAAACACCATAAATTCACGTTATACATGCCCAAATAAAACACGGCTGACACGAAGACCATTATGAACCAGTATGGCGATGCTCTTTTAACCCCAGAAGGCATCTCCATCCCTTACTGTTTCATTCTAGTCTCCCCATCATTACTGCCATTCCTCCCATCTTCACTGCCACTGTTTACCTCTGTACTTCTCTCTCTAGACCAAACCTCAGCCATTAGATTTGGTGGAACTCTGTCTGGACATTTGCACACTGGCGGCTTCTGCATTTCCTGTCGATAGCTCCCCCCCCCCCCTACTGGTCTCCGCCTCCTTTCATCTTGCCATGCACCCATCCATATATAACGATTAGCTTTACCCCTCCATTTACATTTTCTCGCCACCTCGGATTTTCTCCCTATAGCGCTGCGTTTGGGACTTAGAGCTCCGCCCCCTCTCTTGGTTATCTGCTGCTCCCAAATGTGCTCCACAGCTTAAGGCCGTGCCGGCTAAGGTACGGGAACCTTTTGTGTTTCTCGCCTTGCCGTCTTTATATTTCTTCACTCAGGATTTTCCTCGGCTGGTTTACCTTGGGTGCCGGTCCTGTCAGACGTGGCGCCGGGCCGGTCGGTATTTGTCAAATGTTTTGAAAGCCAGGTGTTTAGGATCCTTTACGGATATTTTTATGCTAATCGCTGACAAATGACTAAAACAAATGCCCTCATTATTTGATGCAGATACAAAAGTGATCATATAGTTATGGGCCTATTAATGTCTTGCTTTTACTGAAATGCCATTGTGTGTTGTTAATGTTGTCTGTAGGGTAATTATGTTTCCGAGCTTCGTTGCCATTGGCATGCCCGTGGCGTAGATCTTTCCTCATTGGTGCATGACAGAAGCACCTCTCTCCCAGCGGACGCCGCTATCGATCCTGCAGACTGATGAACGCCGACGCCTTTCGCATGTCTCAAGAGCGCGATATTGAAACGGAGAACGCGATATCGATAACGAATCCGCACGGTAACGGCGAGGATGCTTTTCATACGCGCTCTCCGAGGCATGTGCAAAGGTCACACTTTGGATACACATAATGAACACAACGCCATGAAAGGGTTCACGGTGCACAGAAGCAGCCCCTACTCCTGGAGCGTGAAATTAATGTGTAATTAGAAATCAAAGGCACCGTGTTGTATGATGCTGAAGGCCTGACGGGAATACCGCATTAATAACCTGAACGCTGAATAGAGCCGCAAAGAAGCCCAGCTGAGAGAGTCCATTACATCTGAGAGATCCCAGTAGAGTGTGCAGGGATGCTCGCACTCTGTGTCCTCTAATAACACAAGGCTTCCAGGTGATGGCACAGAGGGGGATGTCATCCAGCAGAGCGGAGAGGCTGGCATTCATAAAACAAAACAAAACTCCACCACCTAACTGCATGTCATTATTAGTATTCACACAGCAAAGTGATGGCCTGAACTCCGAGAGACCTGGGGGAGGACGTGATGACTATAATGATATTGTAATGGGATATTAGACGTGACTGTTGAGTCTTGTCAAAGCTAATGGCCGCTACTTTTAAATATTCAACTTGGACCCATGTGTTAGTGAGGGAAAGTAGGCACTAATGCGAAGTACGTTTTGGCTTGATGGCGTTAAAAGGTACCAGTGTCTAACTGGTGCTAATGGGGGTTAAAAGAGTGGTTAAGGAAGGAAAATTACATACCCAGTAAGAAAAGATGTAGTCGCATGTTAATGTTGTTGCTGTTGCCATAGAAATTTCAAGAGAAAGCAGCCTGGCAATATCATTTGTTTAGTCACCGTGTTTATCTTCACTATGCTTTCTTTAACCCGAAAACAAAGATGCAACAAAACTTTGATGTGCGGTCATTTTGTAGACCAGCTGGAATACAAAAAAGTCAAAACACGAAACCGCGTTCCGTGTTCTGAATCTGTGTAATTACTGTGTAAAAGCTCTCTCTCTCTTGGCCCTGGTGTAAATAATAGCAAGTACAGACACAACACGTTGACACCGACTGAGTCGTTTAGCTGGGGAGAAGGCATTTATCGCAGGGTCAGTTCGTAGTGTTCAATATTTAATGCATATACAGCCTGAGAATGTCTTAGATTGATTTTTTTTTTTCTTCTTTCTTTCCCTGGCAACCGTGTTGGCTGCCGTGGGCATGTCTGTATGAGTGAGAATCATCTGGATGGTTTGTGAGGGACCAATGTGCAATAAAAATCACTTGGTATGTATGATTGCTGTACCCGTATAGCTTTTCATCTTTTCATGTGTGTGGTTTTCTGTTGATGGAAAAACAAGGCGCAGGCTCCTCCTCTATCACGGATAAAGAAACCGCGGTAGGCTTCTTACAGGAGCTCTTCCATTAAGACACAGCACCGAAGTTCTGGCAAATAGCCTGAAGTGGCAAAGTCTACTGAACATTGATGCATGAATATATGGAAACCTGAAGCTGTGGATGATGCTAATGAGCTGTTCTACAGGCTCTGCGCCTTTGACGCCTGACTGAACTTTCCTGATTGTGCACCATGTTGGTTTTCTGATGAGGCCACATCAGACTATATTGGTGGAACACTTTCTCTTAGTTCGGTGTTTATTATAGAAAAGTGCAAAGCAGCAACCCATATATGGTCCAAAGTGGACAAACTAGAAGGACGTCGCTGTTATTATCTAAGGAAAGTTACATCGGCGAGTGCAGAAAGATGAGAGGGACATGTGAAAGTTGAATTAGTGACGCAAATGTTTTTGCTCAAAAAATGAACATCCCAATTTGTGCCAGATTCTGGCCATTGACAGTGATGCTATGTAGGGGAGGCTGAGCTCGGAGTTTTAGTGGGTTAGGATTTTTTTGGACCGGGCCCTGGTTTTGATGCGGAACTTTGAAGATGCCTGATACGGAGCGTGTCCCAGTGAGAGCATCACGAATGAGTACCTCCAAGGATTCTGAAGAATCCAGTCCAGTCTGTTTAAATTATACATGTTTCAATACATATTTCAGTAACTGACCAGCACAAATCGTTTGATTAAAAACGCATATATGAAGATGAGATGGATTCACAGGGTGGAAGAACAGATGTATTTGAATCTCTTGGGGTATATAATGATGAATTCCAGAGTCAGTCTATTGAGTTTGTTTTCAATAAACATGCTTCCGTTTAACCCTAATGATAGAATGACCCTCACTGAAGAGCTGTTCTGCAGTATTGAGTTAACTTTTACCCAAATCTGACATGGACTAAAATCTCCTATGAAAGCCCACTCAAGAAGTCCCGCCCTATCCTCTTAATAATTTAAATACACTTGAAGCGTTTTAATTAAATGCTGTCTGTAGTTATTGATGGGCCCTGTTTTGTTGTAATCATTCAATTTCTTTTTTGAGGAAAAACTGGTTGGTTGAAAATATCAAACAGCATTATGGGAACTAAACAAAATATGAAAAAATGGCTCGTGACATTTCATGACTTTTTCTTTATTTTTATTTTTTTTAAATATCAGTTATTCTTTCAGAGCATGTGGTTTGCTAAGTGGAATTATTATTCTGTTCCTTCCAAAAGGAAGAAAGAATCTGTTCAATTTTCCATAGAAAGGACAATTATCCAGGCAATATATGGTACTATGCATTTACGCAGTGTACTCCAGTGATGAGTCTGATTAAGAGTGAAAGACTGCTTCAAGTTCCCCACTAGAGAAGAGCTCTTAATCAAGTCCCATTTGTGTCACACTGCTTGTGCATAGATGAGCCTTTGATTTGCAAAGGTATCTAGAGCAAATGGATGAAAGTGGAAGTGATTCATATTTAATTATATCTGTTGGTAGATTTCACATTTTTCTTTGAAACGAGTTCTGTCAGTATAAATTAGCATGGGTACAGGATGCCCTCTTTTAACTGACGTCCCTCGAGACAAAGCAACAGGTCGTCGGGTGGCAACAAGTCGTGCGGCGGTCTTGGTATTGTTGCCGAACCCAACCCTGCCGAGCCGGCCGTGACCCTTCCCCCTGACCTCTAACCTTCACCTCCTGCGTGTGCTTGTTCCAGGGAGCCACGTCCACGTTCCCTGTGCCTGCCTCGTGACGACGAACCGCCAACCAGTCTGGACGCGCTCCCCTTCAGGCTGATGCAGCAGGACTGCACGGCAGCGAAGACCCTGCTCCTGCGTCTGCGCAGACTCCTGCAAGAGGTAAGAGACCACCCCCCCCCACCCCCCACCCCAATCCAACATGTAACCTCTGAAAGCTGCCTTTTTTTTTTTCCTTCGTTTTTCAATTCAGTGACACAGTGCTTTTGCTTGGCGTTGCTGTATTGGTTAACAGGTTTAGCAGACCGAATGAGAGACCCTGCACGGAAGCTGTGAACACAAGCTTGCTTGTTTTCATCTGAAGGCCTTCTCCTCCCTGCCAACTGTAGCTCATTCCTATTTCTTTATTGACCATGACTGTTAACCAAAATACCCACCACACCCTCCAGACAGCCCCTCCAGATCTCTCTAAAGATTAGCCATATGAAATCTATTTTCATAAGCCATAAAACCTGAAATAACAGTTAGGGGCCATGGCGAGGGTCTAGGAAAGAGTACACACAGAAGAACATGAATATTAACGAGGAAAATGTTTGCCCTCCTTGCTGACTCTGTCCTCTCATTAACTTGCAAATGTGCTCTCCTCCATCTCCGTAAGTAAACTGTTCACCAGCAGGAATCACAATCACTCCAGCCAGCCTTTCTGCTCTGTTTTTTGGTTTGCCTGACCTAGTGATATTGAGCTCAGATTAATACTTTGTTTAGTTTTGGTATTTTTCCCCTCATTTCTTATTATATCTTTTGTGAGATTAATTTGGGGGTAGCGCAAAGATATGAGGCTTTAAAAAAAAGCAATCCAACAAAGCAAATGAATGTTAAATAGTAAAACAAAACTGAAATGGCCCTGAATATGCTGTCAAGCAATTAAATTGTAAATCTATAAAGACTTGGATTAAATTTAAATGAGTCATTCTCTCCTCAGACACTGGAATGTGTTTGTCTACATTAGACTCGGTAGCTTATTTTCTTTAGGTTTGTTGTAATGGTTGACTTTCAAATCCAAGTAATATATTCTTTGTGGTTTATTGTGAAGAAGGGTGCAGTGCAGCTCCTTTTAGCTCTTAAATGACGATCCGAATTTCCGCAACTACTTTTCTTCAATATGAGGCACAGAGCACACATCGATCAGCGCTGATGGGGTCTTGTCTGGTTTCTTGGAATACTTGGAGAGCACAATGGTTTTCCAAAGGCGGGTAGCCATTACTGAAACTCCTACAGCAAACGAAAGAGGCGTACAACGATAGCTCATAAAAGTCACGTACTCGGAAATGTCTGCCGTTAGCTTGATTATTTCTTTTTATTTAATTTATGTATTTATTTTCTTGAGCCGCCTCTAAACAAATGATACTAAAAGCATTGTGTCGATTTTTTCTTTGCATGTTTCTAGGCTTTTCTTTCCTTCTGGATGTCTGGTCATGCAAACATATTTACCCTATATGCCCAAAAGTAGATGACTGTGACACCTACATGAACTTGTTGGACATCCACTGTGACTGGAGTTCCTGTTCCCCAAACGCATGGATCCGTGCGGTTGTCCGTCTTGTCTCTATGCAGGAACAGGAAAGTGCCTTTACCAAGCTGTTGGCGCAAAGTTGGAAGCATATGATGGCCTGAAATGTCCTTGCATACTGTAGCATTAACATAACCCTCCACTGGAGCTAAGGGGCTTAGCCCAAATCCTGGAAAATAGCCTCAGACCATTATCCCTCCATCAGACTTTACTGCTGGCGCTACGCATTCCTGTAGGTAGCATCCTCCTGGCGTCTGCCAACCTTGCATTCATCCATCAGACTGCCAGACAGTGAGGTCTGATTGATTTGCTGTAGAGCGCACGTTTACACGGCTCCAATGCCCATCGACGACGAGCTTCCAGCCGCCGGTTGGCGTAGCGTATGGTTATCTTATGCCTGCGTGTAACCTGGGGCGCGCGCTTCGCCTGAGCTGCCGTTGCTCTGAGATGCTTCCGTTTCACAATAATGCCACTTCCATTTGACCTGGGCGGATGTCTGCAGAACCACTGCGGAAATGTCACAGACTGACTTGTGACGCTGCCACGGCGGAAAGTCACCGAGCTTTCCGTCCTGCTGCAAATGCTTCTGAACATTGTGTGGCTCTGTGCTTCATTTTATAGACCTGTTAGAAATGGGTGTGGCAGAAACAGTAATAATTCGGAGAAGGGGGGGGGGGGGGTCTGGATACTTTTGGCCATGCAGTATAGTTCTATTAGCATGAGCAGGACTCTGAAAGCAGTGTTTCGACTCCAAGTCAGTAAATCAGAATACCAACTTGCTGTTCAATCATCCATTCCATATCCGTGAATTATAACTTGCCACATATCATATCACCTTCATGCTGCTTAGGCCATTAGAAATGATATATAACCGAGTCCGTCTATCTCTGTTTAAAACGCAAGAGTAAGTTGTTGCTGTTATGTGGAAGAGCTTTAAGGAGTTGGCAGTAATGTTGCTAATTCCTCATATATCACAGGAATAGCCCCTTCAGTGAAGCAGACCGTTGATTGTTATACTTCCCTGAGATCATTATATCTCAGTTTGTTGCAGAAAATGCTGGACGAACAACCAGCTATCAGAAACAGCATGTGGCCCGGCTGACACATTCAATGAAATCCTTCTTTCCAGGTCTCTTGCTTTAAATGGCACAGTTGGGGGTTTGCCTCTTATTTATCTCTCTCCGATCCAATGTCTTGTAATGTCTTACAATAGTATGTCACAGTCTCCTGCAGCTTTCATAATTTCAGATGCTATAGTACTCACTCAAATTGCAAGTGAATTGACCAGTTTAGATGTCTGGGAGGGGGAATTGAAACTGCTGTTCCATTCCCTTTCAGAGCACGGAGACCAGTCCGGCCAGCAGCCTTCATTCCTTACCCATAAGCCCTTGCAGTGAGAAATCCCTTCCTATCAAGGTAATTGATGGCATTTTGAAATTTATTGAATTAATCTGTTTTAAAATTTTACTTTTAATTGTTCTGCTAGGGGAATGTCATCATCGAGTACCTGCAGTCTTGATTAATGTCTTCATGGTTTGTTAAATGGCATAGATTAACTTCTCTACAGAGTTCACACCATGGCTGTCCCAGATATTGGCATTACTGAACTGCAATATAGAGAGTACATTTCAATTTCAGTTTCTCTCCCCATTGTATCTCCCAAAAATGTCACTATCCTTTTAAAGACAGCTTCCCTATAGAAGTGGACCTGATCTGAGTTTATTCTTCTCAACCATCAATAAAAAAATTTTCCAGCTATCTTGATGGGATTATTTTATTATATGCGCTAATCCTTGGGCCATGGCTGTCACGGGAGAAAGGTTTATGGTTTTGTATATTGAGCAGGGAAGAGGATTTTGTTTTTCACTGGGACTTTTTTTATTATTAATTTTTTTGCTTCGAGCGCGGAGCTGGAAGTCCCGTGGAGGCGAGTGAACTGGATCCGCAGCCCGGGCCTCTCTGTCCTCTTTACTGACCTACATGGAGAGCTGGTGGAGGCAGCGAACACCAGCGAACCATGTGATGTTACGGCCCCATCTGTAGCCTCCCGTCCGCGCAAGCGGGGCCAGGGCTGCTTATGATACGGCCCCGTGAATTCTGACACCGCGCTCCAACGACAGGATTAGGGTGGAGCTCGTCCTGTTTCGTTATGGAGAGGAAGAAAAAAAAAAGTGGAGGGAAAAGGAGGGAAAAAAAAAAAAACTTTCCCATTTTTAAAAATAAAGCCCACAATCCCACCTGAGATGGAACCGTGTCACTTCATGTCCTACTTTGAGCAGAAAACTTCTCGTGCTGAACACTCGTTATCCCTGCCTGCTTTATAATTAGAGGCTGTGGAAGGCGCTCTCCTGCGGTGGCAACCGGGGGCTCGCAGGAAGAACGGAGCAGGGAGCGTGGGACGGGATACCGAGCTCCTTCGCTCTGACGTGTCTTTGAGCCCCTGTAACTCCGCCCCCCTCGGACGCACTCGTCACCCAGGTCACCCCAGACCTCAGAACTGCAGAGACGCTAAAATCTCAGCTCAGGGCCGGGTATGAAGCCCTGAAGGCTACGGTAAACATAAGGCTAAATGACAACACATTCGTTCTTGTACTTCCCACAGATATTCAGAGGTCTCGTCTTTTTAACCCAGTTTAGATTACAGCAATGTGCTTTTATAAGAGACGCACTTGAACTTTGCGCATTTCAAAAACCAGACGGCTCTCCTGCAGAACAGAGAAAATGGCGATCGTGTTCGTGCGGCTCTGGGCTCTCGGGAAACCGTCGTTGCCTGCCGCCCTTTTGACTGCATCCATGTGTCCGATGAGGCGTGCGCGCTGCGTATTCCTGCGTGTGTGCCTTCTATCCTCTCTCTCCACTGAAGTGTTTAATTTAGGCCAAGCAGACGGAGAGGCCAGTCAGGTGCGGCTTTGCAGCATGGCGCCAAAGACACTGCTCACTGTCCTGTAATGCTAAGTGTGTGTGCGCGGGCGTGCGGGCGGGCGCTCGTGTGCAACCGTGACCAAGCTGCGCTCTGGAGACCCTCCATGGCACCTCAGAGATAACACACCTCTCGGTGAAATTAAGATGTAATGAAACCTTCTGCCCAGGTTTGGATTTGGAAGAAACTCTGGTCTTTTTGCCTGTTCACTTCATGTCTTCTTAGGACCTCACATTTTAAATAAACAAACAAATAAAACATTGAAAAGGTACAAATTAGAATTCAGTTTGAATCTTGGTACAAAGCAAAACTTGACACAGGGTCATTTTTCGCAAAATGTCTTAGAAGCCTTTCCTGGTCAGATTTTATTTTTTGGGGCCATCAGGGGGATATCGGCTCCCCTTGAGAATTGAATGTAATATCAACAAAGGAGCACATTACAGCTGAAACAATGGAGTGTGAACTGCTTAGTTTAAGTCCATGACATTGAAGCATATAATCCCGTTCACTGATCTCTCATGAAGGACTCCATAACAGGGCAGTTCTGCACATTGAAGAATCCTGTCCATTGACAATGTTGCTTTAAACCTGTTTCTTAATACAAGTTTAAAACAGAAACTTTGTGATTTTTAGTTTGTGAACAATTTAGATTTTCCTGTTTTAAGTTAGTGTTCTTTAAATGCACAATTACGTTTAGATGAAAGCAATGTTTTTATATGACCTTTAACATCAGTTGGGAAAACGGTCATAACACACCTGGCCAACGACCGATGAGGCGGGTTTCACAGATAACGTGGAAACCCAACTGGGTCAGTCTTCCCATAGGACAAGGTGTAAGTCCGGTCTGTCCAGTCTTATCTCTGGCAGCTGGCTTTATTTCAGCCAAGCAGAAAGACGCCTGTTTTGACTCGTTTAATCGGCTGCTCTTGGTACTGAAATAAGTGATCAGGTGCCGCTGCAGATGGTATGCAGAATCAACAGCGTCGCCGGCCCTTTGCAGATAAGCTCGGACACCCCCTGATGTACGTTATGCTCACAACAAATGTCAACATATCCCTATTTAAAAGCATATGTTCCCTGAGCTATTGGAGTAGGATGACCTAACCCACCGCAGCTCTCTATGGGGAGTTAGGGGCACTGTTTCTACCCTTAAAATTCCCCATCTTTCCACTTTGTGCTTCCCCATTTACAACCTGAGAAATATTTTGGGGAATTCTAGGCATTTGTATCACCACCATTACAGAGGCAACTCTTCGGGTCCTTTTTCCTTGATAGTCTCTTTTAATCTCTGAACTCTGCCGCCTCGTCGCGGGTAACCCAAAGTTAAGCAACCACACGTACAAGAAAATCACTTTTTGCTGTTATCTTACTGTATTTACCCTGCAGCATTAAGCCTGTTTCTGGCTTAATTTCAACCCTGTCAGGAAAACGGCCCTAGAGTATCACGACTCTCTCCGGTACGCTCGGTGTCTAATCTGTATCGGGCTTTCCGAGGGTGTTTGGGTGGAGCTGTCATTCGCAGGGACGGAGTAGCCACGCGTTGAGACGGTGCTCTGCTCGGCTGCCGGGTGCTGCTGCCCTTGAAGCTGCTGTCTTAGCCAGCCCTCCTCCCCCACACCACATAATGGATGCCGACAGCACAAGGTCACAGGAGGAAAGTGCCTCCTAGTTCACGTGAAGTTTATGCAAGCGAGAGAAACGTCTACACGAAACCTTCCGATTTTCCTTCTCGGCAAAACCGGCTGTTGCTCACACATGAAGAGCTAGTTTTCTGCTGGAAGAGAGATCCTGAATATTGTAGCTGCCTTTTAAGCTCTCTCTCTCTCTCTCTCTCTCTCTCTCTCTCTGTGTGTGTGTGTGTGTGTGTGTGTGTGTGTGTAGGATCCAGGGAGAGAAGAGAGCCAGTCTCTGCTGCTGCAGCTAAAGGAGAGAGATGAGCTGATTCTCAGACTGCGGGCTGAGCTGGTGAGAGAACTCTGCGTTCAAACACATCACCACCATTCCCTAAGCCAAATCAGCTGCAGCCTTCACGCTGCCTAGATATTACAAGACCTACGTGATCGTTTTTCCTACTTCCTGTTGTGGTTTGATTGCCTAATTTTGTCACACACTTAGCCATCAATCATGGATGACAGTACTTTTATGGGCCCACAGTCTCTGGATCTCTTTTCCAGCACTACTGCATTACAAAATAATATAAATCTTTGCAAGCGGGCTAATGTGGACCAGGAAGATCTTTTGATGAGCTCACGGGTCACCGCGTGCTTTACGCACGGTTCTCAGGGGGGAAAAGTGTCCTCGTATTCAGACAGGAAGTGAACAGACAGCTGCAGCAGGACTGTGACAGGTGGAGCTCCAGTTTAAACGCCAGCAGCCTGGAGGGAGAAGGGAAGTGATCAGACGCTCACACGGGGAGGGGAGCCTGGATGAGCTGTAGGGGGCAGTAGAGAGGCTGTGAATGCGAGTGGACGAACGCCGAAGCCTCAAGTTGTGACGACTTCGTGGCTGTTTTCTACCTGCTGTGCGCGATACTTGTCAGATTTGTGTGTGGAGGCGTTGGCGAAGGACGTCTTTGACAGCTTGTCAAATTCAGAACAGCACTGTTCCTTTCTGTTTACAAAGTGTAAAGTGTAGGACAAAGGCTGAATAGCGTTTCTGAATCTGTATTTTGATAAGCCCTGAAATAAGTTGGCTATGTTGCCCCACCAGTTGAATTTTTATTTTGATAATTTCTTTTCCTTTGCATGTCGTTTTTTTGCGCCTTGGAGAGATTCAGGTGCTGGATCGATGTGCTTTTAGAGTTCACTGGGCTTGGTTCTCACTGCAGTTGGTTGTAGTTGAGCTTTCTTTATGAATTGCCTATACCACATATAGCCTTCCATATTTTCATGCATCTTTACATTTCATTTGGGTTTCTAAAGGTCACCTTTCCCGCTCTCATACTGCCGAGTAGCTGTGAAAAATGGCTTTGTGCCTTCCCTGTTTGCACACCTCAGACAAGACCGGTCCAGTCTCTGAAATCCCTCGAGTGGTGCGAGACTCGTCCGAAACACCAGACTGCACGACGAGTCTGTTGGCGGCCCCCCCTCCAGTTTAACGCTGTTTCAAGCGCGCATCATGCCTCATTTTGACTCTGGGTTGACAGAAATGAGATTATTGGAATTTACCATTTTTTGACATCACTAGTTTGAGCTTGAGCTTCCAAAAATAAATAAAAAAATAAAAAATTGAGATTGTATGTAGCCAGAGGAGCTTTGTAGACCACCGTGGAAACGATACTGCCTTTCTCCATATTAATACTGGCAGCCTATTGGCTGCAGTTGCCTGGTTCAATTTTTATGATCTTTATTAGACGCCATTAGTGAGGTGCTATGGCCAAGCAGTTTTTTTTCCTCCCACATTTATAATTCTTAGTCGTACTTCCCTATTCAGACATATGTCTGGCTAGGAGATATGTGCCTTTAGATATTTTGAGATTTTACCTAACATAATCTGATGTTACTTGCAATACTGAGCTAGAAATATCACTGCTGATGTACTCTGCAGGGTAATTTAGTATCTATTTGTGTGTGTGTGTGTGTGTGTGTGTGTGTGTGTGTGTGTGTGTGTGTGTGTGTGTGTGTGTGTGTGTGTGTGTGTGTGTGTGTGTGTGTGTGTGTGATTGTTTCTCTACATATAGGAAGTTGCCCTTAATGCACAGAAAACCCTTTGCCAAAAAGCTGATAAAACGACCCAGACAGATCTTGCAGTGCCAGAGGTGAGTGCCCATTATCCAACCCTAAGAGAACTCTCAATGGCTCCTTTAATGTTCTGGGTTTATCGAGTACTGTCAGGTTTTTCTTCCTTCTAAATTGAATACAGGTCTCTTTGTCCTCTTTTTGTAATCTACCTTAAACTCAGGAACACCAAGACCGTAATCCTGGCAGTGCCCGTCCAGGTTCACATAGTGCTGCAAAATCAAACACTTTCACGGGAGAAAACTCTGTCATTTCAGTCACGGAGCTGTTCCACAGCATTGCTCTGGGGGTGCAGTCATTAGGACGTTTGCAGGAGTCCTCCAGCATTATCCAGCTCAGTGCCAGCCTGTATCATTTACACACCTCAGTGTACCACAGGCGTTCCTAGCTTCTCTTCAGGACACCCTGTTTCAGTGCATAAGCAACTGCACTTGTGCAACTCAAAAGCAGATCATGTCACAAACATGCTTTTGTGTTTTGAATGGACGTTGGCCACACACACACACACACATACACACACACACGAGTGATGCCCAGCCACTTGGAAATCTTTGACTCTCTTGCAGTGTTTTGCATATGAAAACGTGCTGCTTTATACCTTTATGAAATTGCATTTATCCACTGGTTTAAAAAACCGTGTTCCCTATTGTCTGGGGCGTTGTTTTGCATTGTGGTGTATAATGGGTCCTGCTACGTATTTGAGTGAAGTGCGCTGACAGTGTTCTCATTTTTACTCCACTCTCCTCAATCAGAATGGCTTTCACTCGGACTCCTATGGAGATGCAAGTTATTTTCCCCGTAGCATTTAGCATCTCTCTAGACTGTGGTTTTATATTATGGATAATGTGTTTCTGCAATGTGAATTCAAATGACTTCTTCTAATTGGTTCACGGCCCACTCTGCTAATACAACACAAATGTTTTGCCATTCCATCATGCATTTATCTTATGTCATCAGTAAAAGCAGCCCTAGAAAGCCACGATGCTAAAAAGAGCACGCGTATGTTCACGCAGCATATAAAGCACGCTTTTACCTGCGAGTTAGCTTCTTTTTTTTTTTTTTTTTCCGGTTGCGGAAGCACAAAGGATCGCGTGGAAGTCTGGGAAAGGTAGAGTCGGCAAAGGTAGATATGGATCATCGTGCTGCCTGTGTCGGATGTGCTGAAGGTGGATCAGTGAGCAAAGAGGAGCCATGCAACACACACACACACACACACACACACACACACACACACACACAAATGCGCGCGCCCATGTACGCTCCCACACACACACCCCACACACATACACACACGAATGCGCGCGCCCATGCACGCTCCCCCACACACACACTCGAGACCCCCAGGCGTCCAGCACAGTACACACACACACACACACACACACACACACACACACACACCATCACCTCCCGTGCTGAGCAGACGTGGGGCTGTGTTTCTTCTCCCATAGCCTGTAGACTGCACCGCTATATAGGTTACTGCATTGAGGACACACAAATATCTGAAAGTGTGTCTACAAGTGGGTCAGCTATTTCTAACCCTAGCTTTGACTTGAGGAGGTCATCAGTTTTTTTTTTTTTTCTTTTTTCTTCAGCTATTTTTTTTCTGGAGCACCCCCTCCTCTCTCCTGCTGAGCTAATTAGCTGAAGGGGGGAAGGAGCGAAGGCTGTGCGTCCTCCGTTGGGCGGCGGAGCACCGGGGAGACCGGACTGGCCTCGTTCGGAGGCGCCGGCCACTCCGTTCCCCAGCGGCCCACGCAGCAGCCGCTCAAAGTCCCGGTCCGGCCGGCTGAGCGCACCCCCCCCCCCCCCCCCCTGGTTTGAGCCGCGGAGAGCCTGCCGCGCCGCAGACGCGAAACCGGCCCAAAAAGGCTGACGCCGCCGCATCTATTTTCGGCTCGTCCGCGGCCCGAGATTGAGCGATGTTTCCGGTGCCGGACCGATGACCTCCCGCATCTCTTGTGAAACATGGCGCCGTTTTTTCACACACTCCCGCTGTGAAATGATCCAGTCGTGGATGAACTCGAATAGGCCCGAGAACTGAAGCTTTAACGCCAGTCACGGGAGCTCGGACTGCGGCATGTGGAATTTCACGGCTTTTGATGTGAAGAGTATGTCAGTTGGATTTGCAACTGAGATATAGAGGAATTGGTTGAAATTGTTTTATGGATTTGAAACAGTTCATTTCCAGTGTGGCCCCTGTCTGGGCAGAACCTGCAGAACCTCGCCGAGTCTCATTGTTCCTGCTCTGTGGGGTAGACTTGAATGTTTATGGCTAACGTTCCCTTTTTCATATGATTTCCTCGCCAGTCATAAATCTTATTTGGAGAAGTGACAGATCATTAAAGTTCTCCAACATTTTGCCAAATGGAGTTCCCATTTCAGAATAAAGTTGTGATGCTGGCCCAGACGGTGGGATCTGTATGGCGGAAGATGACTGGGAGAGATTGAGATTGGTCTTCTCTGTTGCTGAAGCACAACTGTTGATGGCAAAGCACTAGATGTCTTCAATCATGCCATTATCAAGATTTCTTGCTTTGATCCATTTTATGGTCTTCCCAGGATTTTAATGACTTCTGACCTTCACAGAAAGACTCAAACTGAGTCTCATCTGATCTCAACTTTGTCACAGCACATAGATGTTTGCGCTTCGTAGGTTAAACGCTGAGCACTTTCTTGTCAGCATGATTCCAAATGAGGTTGGAATCCGAGAGCAGGGCTTCTGAGGATTGCGTGTGTAGAGATGGCTGCCTGGTCCCCTTAAAGTAGAGGTTGGTTATTGCTCAACCCATACCTTTTGTGTCGTTTTTAATTGCATATAGCACAGCCTCACAGCTAGCGTTAGCCTTGAGAAACTTCCTGCTTCTCTGTAGCTTCGCAGTAGGCTTAGACACAACCCAATGGGGTAGTCGGTTAAGCCGTCAAAAACCCCAATAAATCTTTTACCAAAAAAAAAACTTGCAGTGTGGTCCCCACATGTTTAGATGTTCTCCTAGGGGAGGTGGGACACTTCTACCATATTTCGCTGGCTTTATTTGTGAGGAAGCTTCCCAATGATTGGGATGTGATGCAGCCGTAGTTTGAGAAATCGAGTGTGACGTTAAGGCCTCGAAATGCTCTGCCCGGAATAAACATGAAATGCTTGAACACGCGCATGGCTGTCCTATGAGAGCCCTGTTTTCCAAAAAGGAGCTTTGGGTAGCTTTTTGAAGGCTTAAACGATCACCCCGCCTGAAGGTTAGCGGCAGCAGCTGTGGGAGACCTGCAAATTTCTCATTATTATTATTACTAAACCATGAGTTTCCGTCTAAACGAAGGGAAGCTGCAATTATTTAAAAAAATAGATTTTTATGGTCTTTTGAATTGCACAAACACATTTGTGTGATTAAAAAAAATAAAATAAATTGTTCCTCAGGATGGATACTAAAGCCAGGGTTCACTGATGGCTGCAGCACGCACAGGTATTAATTCTAGCTCTGCGTGATATCATTTGCTTTCACCAATTTCCTTCCCTCCTTTGTGTAGGAATGAATTTGGGGAGATCAGCTGCTAGTGTTTTACGGCAGCATGAATGTAGTGACTGGGGCAGTCAGAGGCTCTGGGGCTCCTGCTGTCACACGTTTGATCTAGAACAGGAGTCTAGAGTGGCATCTCACATTGTGTATCTCATGATTGACTACACTAACGAAGGCTTTCTGGAAGTGACTCTTGAACCCAGTTCTTCTATGGACTCATCTGCGTACGTGTTGTTGCCGTCCCATCTCTGAAAGTTTCATCAACTTCACGGAAGCCACAGCTCTTAACGGTCGCTCTCCTAGCGTTGTACGGGAGTGACATCATGGCGGCGGCCCCGTCTCTGGTGACGTAATGCCAGCGGTCTGAGCCCTGCCGAACTGCAGCTGTAGAGCCCGGGTCGGTCTTTATGGTTGTTTTAACGTCGTCCCATCAACCTTTACTGGCCCGGCCGTCCCCCACGTCTGACCGCAAGTCTCTGGAGGTTCGGGCCGGGCGCCTTTGCGGGACAGGTCAAACAGTTTATGGGAGGCGCAACCCGCACACCTGTGCCTGTGGATGTGCGTGTGCTGCGCTGACCGCTGCCTCGTTGACCGCCAGCTCGTTGACCGACGGCACTCCGGAGACGCGTCTGCTTGTCTCGCAGTGCCAGACTCGTGCCAGAGCTCCTGGCACCAGGCTGCTTCACTGAGGACCGTCCAGCCGTCTGCCGTGTGGTGCTTCCCGTGCTGAACACATGGCATGTGGCTGTGGCTCCAGGAGCTACCAAGCTGTCCCCCTCCTCCTCCCAATACCCACCCCAGGCTCCTCCCACTACCCACCCCGGTCTCCTCCTCCTCCTCCTACCATCACCCACCCCGGTCTCCTCCTCTCCCCTCTTCCTCTCGCGACCCACCCCAGGCTCCTCCCACTACCCACCCCAGGCTCCTCCTCCTCCTCCTACCATCACCCACCCCGGTCTCCTCCTCCCCCTCTTCCTCTCGTGACCCACTGCAGGCTCCTCCCACTACCCACCCCAGCCTCCTTCTTCTCCTCCTCCTCCCACTACCCACCCCAGGCTCCTCCCACTACCCACCCCAGTCTCCTCCCCCTCCCCTTACCACTTCCCACCTCACCTCTCTTTTAATCACCCTTCCACTCCTCCTCCCACACACATGCTGCTGGCCTCATGTCTGTTTCTCTGGGTGCTCCTGTGAGCCTTTACCTTTTGTTCAGACACCCCCCAGCTCCTGCCTGCTAGAACTCTCCCATTCTCTCCCTCCCTCCCTCCCTCCCCCTCTCTCTCTCTCTCTCTCTCTCTCTCTCTCTCTCTCTCTCTCTCTCTCTCTCTCTCTCTCTTTGTACTTTTGCTTCCCTCTTTTGTTTCTGCCTCACTGTCATTTCTCTCTCTGCATTTATCTTCTTGCGTCCCTCCTTGCTTCTCCTCCATCCTCTTCTCTAGGTTCTCCTGCTCAGCAGTGGCAGTCGGGCCACCGCAGCGTTCAGCATGGAGCAGAGCTGCAGAGGTTGTTCTGGGCCTGCTCAGCCGGCGAGGGTCCAGACAGGAGGCCCTGCGCACAGACGCCCGGTGGGGAGACACTCTGAGGCCAGGAGCGAGCGCGTGGAAAGGAGGGGGCTGTCGGGGGACGGGCGTAGTCGGGGGGACGGGCGTAGTCGGGGGACGGGCGTAGTCGGGGGACGGGCGTAGTCGGGGTCTAGGCGGTGCGGCAGCGTGTATTTTGGGCACGTCTGGGACTGGAGTAAAGAAGGGAGGGACCGGCGCGGAGGAAGTGGGTACTTAGCACTGCGCTCCATCTGGGCTTGGTGCTAATGCGGCATCAGGTGTGCCGCTGAGCGTGTGTGGGGTGCCATCATCGCGCGAGAACATTAAGCAGCAGGACCACTGGAGAACACTCGCGTTGTTTATGAAGTGCTACGCCAGTTGATTAGAGACTCCTTCAGGAGCGACTGGGACAAGCGGGTCACTTCCACCCCCGCCCGCGTATGCCCCGGCCTATCGTTCGCTAGCGTAATCGCGTGGTTATACCCGCGCCGTAGCCGGGCTTAACTCGCTGTTCACAGGTAACTTTGTCAAGGTAATGGTTCTGGTCCAAAGCGCTGGCAGAAACGTGGGGTCCCTGTGGACCCAGCTGGCTGCAGGACGCCTGTGGGTATTCTGGGTTATTAGCAGAAGGTGAGCGCCGGTCGGCGTGCGCCTCCCACTCTCTCACTCGCACTCGTGCTCGGTGTCTCTCGTCCCTCCTTCCTCTCCTCTAGAGGGCCCCGCGCCACAGAACGCACAAGCGACACCTCGCTGGGGACAGATGGCTGGGAGAGGCAGGGACATTGTGGGAAAGGGTAATAAATAATTTAATCAGCGGTGTCATCTACCCCCGTGTCTATTCTTGACCGAGGACCTCAAGAACGCGCGGTTATGGCTGTGGTCACCGGGCGTGTAGGTATCGGGACCGGAGGCTGACTAAATGACACGTGCTGCCGATCTGCGTGGCGCACACGCGATCGGTTTGGCTTCGCTTGCCTTCCGCGAGAGCGGCTGTGTGATTTGGCGAGCGTCGGAGTGTACCCACTACCTGTCGATAATACTGAGCGCTTCTTGGCCTCCTGGTAGATGCTTAGGTCATGTAGATAAGCTCTCCACTCCTTCTGTGCGAAGGGCTTCATTTGATCTCCACGGGTTAAGGAGAGGGAGAACCTCAGTCCCTTGGCTTTAGGCCCTGTGTCCCTGTCACCAGGCGTCACCCGCAACTCCGTATATCAATAGAGAGATTCATTTACTTGAGTAGCAGGGTCCATAGTGCTCCCATCCCAATCTTTCATTAGACAGGACGAGAAATAATTCATCATATGCTTCACTTCCTCACTCCTTTATTAAAGCTTGGGACAGATTACCATTTTTACAGTTGTTTCAGGCTCCCTTGTTCTTTTTCACGACTTGACGGGCACCCCCCCCCCCCTCTCTCTCTCTCTCTCTCTCTCTCTCTCTCTCTCTCTCTCACTCTCTCTCTCTCTCTGCCGGCTGTGACACCCCCCCCCCCCTCTCTCTCTCTCTCTCTCTCTCTCTCTCTCTCTCTCTCTCTCTCTCTCTCTCTCTCTCTCTCTCTGCCGGCTGTGACACACCCCCCCCCCTCTCTCTCTCTCTCTCTCTCTCTCTCTCTCTCTCTCTCTCTCTCTCTCTGTCTCTCTGCCGGCTGTGACACCCCCCCCCCCCCCCCCTCCAACGCCTCCTCCTCCTTCCATCCTCTCAGCGGCTGTGGATCCGCTCGGCGCTCTGCAGTGTGAGTCAGCCCTCAGCAGCCCTCCCACCCGCTTACCCCCCCCCCCCCCCTCTGAGCCTCTGCAAACCCCTCCCCCCCTCCCCCACTTCTCCCCCCCCCCCCCCCCCCCCCCCCTCGACCACCCTTTGATCATAAACACATAAACACCGCTCGGAAGCTCCTCTTGTTGCACCCCTAAAAATTCCACTTTTTCTCCTCTCTATTGATCACAATTAGCTCACTCGTTATCCTGGTTTTGTCCGCTGTAGTAAACAGATACTCTGTGAGGTTTTGGAGGTTGAAGTTCCAGTTGTCTTTCATTGCAGCTCCACTGACTTATCATGGTTCTGATTTCAATGCGAGCCTCTCCAGCAGGGGGGGGGGGGGGGTTGTGTTCTTTCTTCGTCTCAGCCAGGGTGCAAACGGTAAACCACACGTCCCCACTGCCCGGGCTCAGCTGATTCAGTGCGTGTGCGCTAGGACACCCCCTACATAACGATCCACTCCGTTCCAGTTCACATGTCATTACATATACCTTTGTTCTTGCTTCAAACCATTGCACTCTGATTGTGTTTGTGTTTTGTGCACATCATGTTCATCTCTTTCTGTACTCTTGTGTTCTCTGGTCCCTCACCTCCCGTGGGCACAGTAAGCAGAGGGCCCTACGACGGAGGCAGACCACAGGTAGGGGGCCTCTCCGTATCAGGCAGCCCCGTCTGGCTACAATCAAAGGCCCAGCCGCTTTTCTCTGCCAAACCTCACCCCTGCTAATTAAGGGAAACGGCGGAGCTTTTAAAATTGCATCAACAAATAATCATGCACAAATGTGTTAATCGCGGCGGTGTGCTTTTTGAAATTGCAATGATTGTCGAGTGGTAATTGTATCAGTGCAATCTTAATCACCTTGATTGGGGGACATGTAGATTACTGTCTGTTTTGCCCACTGATGCATAATCCCATGGCCACTTTTCGTAGGAAATTATGGGTTGTCGTTTAAAAAATAAATGAATAAATAAAGACATATATTAATATTATATGTAATGTTTATATATATATATATAAATATATATATATATATATAAATATATATATATAAATATATATATATATAAATAAATAGTATTTATATATATATAGTATATATATATAGTATAATATGTTTTATTTTGGCATGGCCGTAATGCTTTTTGCCTCAAGGGTACAAGTGCTCATGGAAAGCTTGTCACACAAACACAAATCATAAGCTACAGTGTAAACACGACACTGAGCAGTCCCGGCGAAAGAGACAGCGTGGAGGAAATGAAGGATGTGGCTTTGGAGTGGAAGAAGCGATTGGGCAGATTTGTGAGGGAATGTGGATGAAATCGAAGAAGACTCAAATACATATTTATAGAGCAAACCTCCAACGCTCGACAAAAAGGGGATGTGCAGCAAATCACTCTGACAACCCCCTCCCCTCTCCTCCCCTCCTCCTCCCCTCCTCTCCTCCCCTCCTCCTCCCCTCCTCTCCTCCCCTCTCCTCCCCTCCTCCTCTCCTCCTCTCCTCCCCTCCTCCTCCCCTCCTCCTCTCCCCTCTCCTCCCCTCCTCCTCTCCCCTCTCCTCCCCTCCTCCTCTCCTCCCCTCCCCTCTCCTCCCCTCCCCTCTCCTCCTCCTCCCCTCCTCCTCTCCCCTCTCCTCCTCTCCTCCCCTCCCCTCTCCTCCCCCTCCCCTCCTCCTCTCCCCTCTCCTCCCCTCCTCCTCTCCTCCCCTCCCCCTCTCCTCCCCCCCTCCTCCTCTCCTCCCCTCCTCCTCCTCTCCCCTCCTCCTCCCCCCTCCTCCATCACCATCAGCTCTGTGTGCCTAAAGGCAGTGGGTGCACAATGGGTCTGAGTATTGTGCACCCATTACTCTGTTGTATTTTTGGTGCAAGCGTGCAAGCAATCGCTGCAACACGTCGCAAGGACGCGAGGCCGTGTGCGCGTAACAGGCACTTGAAGCTTCCGTCACGTGCGAGCAGGTGCAGTCGTGTGTGCCGTGCGAGAAAGGGGGGCCAGGCGAGGCTGCCACGGCGATTAATTAAAGTCTGCGCAGCCAATCACAGTGCTTGTCTCGCACCATTTAAACAGCTGTGCTAAGCACAACGGAGCAAAAATAGCATGGTGAAAATAGCACATCTGTCTCACTTTAATCTGGGCAGCTCTAAAAGGCTGCGGAGGTTTGAGTACAGTTAGGTTCACGCCTCCATTACTCCCTCCTTATATACATCCCATGTGGTGGGGCTAGTTGAGAGTCAGCGCATGTAGCCTACAATTAAATCGACTGTTGAGCTGTGTCATAAAGAATGCCAGACCTGTAACTGCTATTAATCATCCATCTACCGCCATACAGTACCATGATTATCAAGGACATTATGCCACGACACGCTATAATTGCCGCACAATTTAGTTTTGAGTCTCTGGGCTAGTTCGGACTATATAAAGACCAGCACCCTGCCTCCCTGCGTCTCGATCATGTGGAACAGACGTTGTGTTACCAGCCTTCCCGCCCTCTCTCGGGTCAAACGGGTCTCGAAACTGCCAAAACGCACATTCCAAAGTCGTGAAGTTCTAGTGGCCTGACCCTCACAAAGACACAGACCCTCCGTCGCAGGGACGTGTAACCTAAGATGGTGTGGGGCTTGCTGTTTCCAACTGTGTATTTATTTTTTATTTTTTTGGGATGCGAGTGTGAGTGTTTGTGATGTGTCTTGGCTGTGTGATAATTATTATTGTCTAATTTAATGGTCTTATATTAGCTGGAATGTCGTATGCCTCTGTGTTTCTGTTATGTGAGCACAGAAAGGAGCTGAATGACATTGTTTCATTAATTCACACAGAGGTTAAAGAGTCTTGCAGGCACATGGCATTTTCTAGAGGGCCCGGCCGGATTCGCCACGTACTGATGTACCGTCTGTCCTCGTCTGCACAGACCGAGCACAAAAGCGTGCGAAATCAGCAGTGCATAAAATACTTTATGATCTCTGGACTTTTATGATGCTCCCACTCACATAGCTCAAGGGCACATATAATGGAATTACATTAATGACATCAGGAAGTCTGCGTGCTCTTAGATCTGTGCTGAAAAGATCTCAGCCCTGCTTTCAGACGATAATGGAGAGGAAACAAACCGCTTCAAATGGCTACGTCTCTGCCACGCTCTTGTCAAGATGACGGGCAGAGCTCGCCATCGCTACCGAAAACGTGACAAACGCTGAGGCGGTGGTGGTGATGTGTGAGCTTGTGGGTTCACCCCAGGCTACAGGTCTGCTCTGACCACATAATTACTTCTAAAGAACATGTTAAGGGGGGAAAAAAGACAGAATTAATAAATGCAAATAGCATAACGGGCATCTTGGAAATCAGCCTGAGTTCCATTTAGGAAATGAAGGCAACATGAACTTTAGAACATTTACCGTTTTAATTATTTCTCAGTCTAGAATCACAAACAGGGTTAAGGGAGTCACTTCAATAACTAGAGGTTTGAATCATGTGTCGGTATCTGCCCTATTCAACAGATATTTTTATTTAGATTGAACCAGTTTGATTCTGTATAGTGAACAGACACATGCCCGTCAGACTGCTTGTTATACCATGGATACTTCCTGAAATGAGGTGTTTCGTATTGATGTGAATTACATTAAAGAGCATTTAATTCTGGAGGTATGGATTTTGTGACACTCTATTGCAAAAATTTCTGATGCAGTAAATTTTGTGTCTAATGTATAGAGGAATGTGGTATTTGCAAGTGTGTAGCTTCCTCCATATGAATGTGTACTCAGAAAACAGCATGGGTGTAGGATACACCGTCTGTACCACACGCTACTTGAACACTTGAGCCTTGCCCAATGCAAGTAGGTTTATCCTACAGAGATGGTGTTTATCAGAAAATATTTGATCCCACTTTATTATTGTGAAAAAATAAATTAGAATTATACTTTCATGGTTATTCGGATTGAATGCATGAGCAATTCAGCGTGATACTATTACAACACCAGTGCAATTGTCTGATTCACAGGGAGTAATGAGCTCAAAACCTCCAGAGTTGTTTTTTCTCACCTCCAAACACTGCTTTGTAAACTGTTTACACATAGATTGTTAAGTTGATTACTAGGTAAACAATGATTGTTTTGTCTCTGACATTCAGGTGGGGGGGGGGGGGGGGGGGGGGGAGAGCATGTTCTGATTGTTAGGAAAAAAACTTAAAAACTTAGTGAATGAGTAAAGATCGATGTATTATTAAATGAGCCTGCAGGTTTTAGCCAGTTCTTGGTGTGTTAGTTAAAAGTTCTAACAGTCTAGCCTTAGCCCAGTAATATAAACACAGAATGCGTATTTGTGCGGTAGGATCAGCCATTTATTTATAAAGCAGTTCATTTCATGAGGGAGAGAAAAGTCCTCGTATAAATATCACAGGGGTGTTTTATTTGATGTGGATTGCTTCTGTGCCACAATTAAGTTCACCACAAAAAATATGCTGGCTGATAAAAACTGACCTTTTTACCAAGGGCATGAACATCCCTGCAAATGTGTTCAACTGAACCCACGATCTCGACTTGGATTAATTTAATGATTGGTGTAAAGAAAAAGAGTTTGTACATTGTGAAGATCGTATTGTGTGTAGTAGAATAAGACTGCTATTCTGGAGCAAAGGGCCATTTGGTAACTGTTAATTATGGCAGATTTGCAGTCTTAGATTGACTTTGTTGGAAGTCATGGTTTCTAAGCTCTAGATAATTCTGAACGTAAAAACACACAATCTTAACGTTTAATAACCCTCTCCTCTGGGTTGCCTCACATTTGCAGATGAGATCAAAGTCTGAAAGATAGCTGATGCTCTGCTGTTTTTTAAATCCAAGCTAGTCTCAGTACCTCGGCTAAATTGTACAGATGGTCTTTAACTGTTTTGCAGTGTGTGTGTGTGCACTAGTTATTGTAGTACTGGCATTTTACTTAAACCATTTGCTTGTGCTATTTTTATTAAATACTTTACACCCTGCCAAAGTCTTCCAGATTTTGTTTTTTTTTTGTTTTGTGTTTTTTTTTTTTTTTTTTTTTTTAGCTATTTTTGGGTAGGTTTTCTTTGCTGTTTATAAGAACTTAATTCTTTCACAGGGATGATAAACATGGTTTCTCAGTAAGAAGGCTGCAGAACATGTTAAGTAGAGTTTCTGTAGTAGACGTCGTTTACACGCTCGCCACGATCACGGCTTGACCTGAGATCCACTTGACCATTGTGCAGTGTCAAGAGAGCGTCTGTTCACTCCAGTTAATACACAAGCACGTCTGACGTGCAGCCCAAGCCGTGTATGCTATGACTCTAAAAGCGCTGAGATGAAAACCCCTTTAGCTTCTTCCTGTGTTCGGTCTGGCCCAAACTAAATCCCAAGTTAGCACCAAGTCCCTCTACCGCACCCCTCTCTCCCTCCTGAAGCACCGTCACCCGGTGATGCCAGTAAAGGCTGGAGGTGTAGGCCAATGGCTGAGCTGTGTACCCGTCTCCACACGGGTCACATTGAAACCTCACCCTGCCATCTGTGACCACGTCATGCTGGGATCTCCGAAGCGCTCCTCCCGTGTCTCCACTCCAGTTTGGCGGTCACGCTAGGCTGTCGGCCCCGATTCCTCCTGCCGTTAACCGTTGCACAGTGATGCGTGGCCTGCTAACGATGCTTCAATCGTCGCGGTAGCGCTCGTGTTTATTTAGGACGTTAATAACCTTCCCTCTGTTAATTGGGAGGATTTGGAGGACCG